>NC_056741.1:1208712780-1209020280 GCF_019279795.1 Protopterus annectens
AAACCCCTATGCTAGTTTAAGTGCCCGAGGCAAGCCTTTACAAAATATACTGCAGAATTTCTGGGTGCACATGATAGTAGGAAGTACTCCTCTTGGTAATTGTCCTCTTCCTTCTAAACCCCTATGCAATGAGGAAGGGAGGCAGCGTATAGATTTTCAGTAATTTGCAGCATTTGGATCTGGACAGCTCTGTGTTGCATGAGCAGTGAGAAGCTGAGTCAGAAAGCTGCTCTTGCTCAGTAGTACACCTGCACCTCCTGAGAGCAGCGACCATGGAGCTCCCAAGGCTGACACGAGTAGGCGCTTGGGCACACTCCCCAGAAGGCAGCATAATGCTGCAGAAGATTCCTTGATTTCCTCACTCTCTCCTGACTAGCATCAGGTTAAGCTGGGGGGAGGGTAAGACCCAGTGAATGAGGAGAGGAGCTAGGAGGTAGCTGATGGTCAGCTACACAGGGAGAGAAAAGGAAGAAAAAAATGACTGCAGGATGGTTTTAATAAATGACTAGATAAGTAGATAGAAGCTAATGGATCTGTATTAGTGTTATCCATATAGTTAAGATAAGTTCGATTATCTTTAGGTGCATTAGAAATGAATAGTGCAACACATGTTATGCATGTGTGGTAAAGATGGCACGCACACACTCTTATGTATATTTAAAATCAATCCTGTAATGTATGCATACAGATTGAGGCTGACGTGCAGATGTAGTCAGATATTATAAATCAGTTATGTATTACAGGTAATGCATACATGTTGAGGTTGACATGTATACTATGATATATTAGAAATTTATTATGTAATACATGTAATATATATACATGCTGAGGCTGACATGTAGACTGTCTTCAGGTATATTAAAAAGCAAGTGTGCTGTACATGCGTACATGTTGAGGTTGACAATTATATTGTTTTCATGTATATTAGAAGTCGACATGTAATGTTTGTTGAGGTTGCTTGAAATGACACTGAAGAATTCCCACAAGGGTGTGGCTGCTGCTGATGATGATAAAACATATTGGTTTAGTTTGCCATTATACTTTTTTAGTGTGTTTTTACATTTCCATTATAGTTGTAACTGATCACCCCAATGAAGGTATTTTTCTATAGATTTTTATTGATTTTTTCCAGTAGTTAAAAAGTTACATACACATACATAGGTTCGTAGGTAGGTACTAGGCTATCGGCCCTGGGGCCTATATAAGCCTAGCCAAAAATGCTTCCTGGCTTTCGCCACCCAATAAAGTTAATTTCTTGTGCCCCTGTCTAACTGAGCCACAGAAGTGATCCCCGGGGCGAATTTCCTATTTCTCATCCACTTGTCGAGATTTTTCTTAAAGAGGGCTAATGAGGTGCTTGACATGAATGTGTAGTCTGTTCCAGAGTATGGGAAGTCTCTTGGACAGGAATCTATCCCTCCAGCATGTTCTGTTTATTGCGGTGGCAAGGATTATTTCCCTGGATCGTGTGGCTCGGAGGGACTGGAGTTTCTTTAAGTGTAGCATGTCCAACAGATCTGGGTTTGACATGGATTTGTATGTTAGGCATTTGTGATTCTGTTATGGCACCTAGTTTGCAGTCATCTGCAAACTTTGTTAGCCAAAGACCTGCTGTTTTAGCCTGGACTTCTGAGAATTAGATGCCAAACAGGAGAAGACCCAAGACTAAGCCCTGTGGTACTCCAGTTGTCACTGGTCTGAAGTTGGATTTGGAGTCTGCTACTTTCACTGTGTGGGTTCTGTCAGTGAGCTAGTTGGGCATCCATCTTGTAACATAGGAATTTATTCCCAGTCTAGTGAGTTCATCTATAATTCCAGAGTGAGGGATGGTGTCGAAAGCCTTGGCGAGGTCAAGATAGGCTGTGTGCACCAACTTACCCTTGTCCACGGCTCTGATGACTGCTTCAAAAAAGTCAAATCAGGTTTAGGAGACATGCCCTACCTTTTACAAACCCAAACTGAGTGAGGTCCAGAGTTTGGGGGTTACCTATGTTCTTGTTTATAAGCTCCAAGATGATACGTTCCATGGCCTTGCAGACCAGGCTCATCAGGCTAATGGGATGGTAGTTCCTGGGGTCTGTGGTGGCACCCCCTTTGTGGAATGGGCTAACTGTTGCTGTGTGCCGTTCAGTTGGCACAAATCCTGAAATGAGGCTATGATTGAACATGGTACTTAGGTGGGGTGCCAGTTTGTTCTGTAGTTCATGCAGAACGCAGCCTGGGATGGTGTCAGGTCCCATGCATGCTGTGTTCTTGACTTTGGAGAGTGCAGTCTTTTCTTATGCAGCCATGATTACAGGGGCTTTGCATTCTTCCAGTATAGTGATGGGCCCTTTGGGTGGTGAAGTTTGCACTGAACCTATCTACCAGGATGTTGGTAATATCAGTTTATTCTGTATATCTAGTGCCACTGTGCTGTAGCTCAGAGCAGATCTGAGTGTCACCATTGAGATTCTTGACATAGCTGTAGAATGCTTTGTGGTTGTCTTTAGAATCACTGGCAATTTTATTTTCGTAACTAGCTTTGGAGGATTTTATGAGGGATCTCGGCTTTTTACTGAGGCTGATGAGGGAGTTCCTGCAATCGGGGGATTCTACTCTTTTTTTGCAACAGCTTCTTCCTTCTGTTGTAGAGTTTGTTTATGACAGGGGACCACCAGATTGGCTTCCTTTTTTTGGAGGATGGTGTCTTGGTTTTGTTGAGAATGGCATGATCCGTGCACTCGTTTATGTGCTTATACAGTGCATTTGTATAGGATTCAGCAGTTGTACCTCTGTTTTCTGTCTGTATGGGTGTCGTGAAGCTTGCCACTTCTGTCTTAGGAAGCATGAAGTTGGCTTTGGAGAAGTTTTTTACGCTGGTTTCCTTAATAGGGGGTGGGGGCTGGATATTGATGTCTAGGGTGATTCATTTATGGTGGGATCTGACCAGCGAGGAGTTGACCTCTGGCATGGAACATCTGTTGCCCTTATTGGTAATGACCAAGTCCAAGATATTGCTGCCCCTGGTGGTGGCATGGACAAGCTGAACCAGGGCGTTGTGCAAATGAGTTAGTACATGAGTAGTTTTCCCAGTTGATGGTGGGGTAGTTGAAATTGCCCATTGTTAGGGTATTGGGCTGTACTTTAATATTACCCTGTATATCAAGAAAAGTGGAGTGGGCATCCTGGGGCATGGCGGGGGATTTGTAACAAGCTACAACCTAGATTGCAGTCTTGCCCAGTGTTAGGCACATTTGGATAATTTTGGATGCATTATGTGTATCAACTAGAATGGAGGTGTGGATATCCGTAATGAATATGGACACTCCTCCTCCTCCTCCTTTAGTGTTTTGGTCCAGGTTAGGTGACCCAAAGGTATGGTATGAGTTATAGCCTGGTAATGCAGGGATGCTCTCTGAAGCCTTGAACCAGGTCTCTGTCACTGCACAGATGGCGATGTTCTCCATTTTAAGGAGTGCCTTGAGTGAGTGCATTTTGAGGTTTAGACTTCTAGCATTTAGTAGTAGCACCCTCAGGTTGTGCTTGCTTATACCTGCTATGATGGTGAGTTTGTCATTTGAACCTTGCCTAAAAAAGGCACTATAGGGGTGGCAAGAGCCGTAGCTAGTATCCAAAATCCCAGGGGCAACAGGTGCAGGCCATCTCTGGTAAAGCATTGTGGTCTGTTGAAACTATCGTCCCAGGCAGACAGACACTGGATCCCCTTAGAATGACACCAGAAACTTAGCCAGTTGTTGTAGTCGGTCATTTTGTCCTTGTATTGTGGTCTCATTCTGGGCAATGGCAGGATGCTACTCAGGACTAGGGTCATGTCTGCCTGGGCTACATGATCCGAGAGCCCCTCCATGTCTCTTTTCATGTAGTCCAGGGAGGTACATCTGAGGTCATTCATACCAACATGGACAATGACAGTTATATTTGCACTTGTGGAGTGACCTGAGTGCTTGCGTTATGCGTAAGATCCTAGCACCTGACAGGGCAGCTGACAGTAACTTTCTCCTTGTTTAGCCTGGTGAGTGGGACATCAGTGTGCCTGACTATAGAGTCACCTATGACTAGTGTGTTGGGTACATTGTTTTGCCTTATGGGCTGAGGTTGAGTGGCACACTGATTTTGTGGGCTATGTGTCATTTGGGTAGTGTTGGGGGTGGTGGTTGCTTGCGTTTCAGCTTTGGAGGTCTCTGTTGTTTGGGCAGATTTAATTGAGAGCCTCCACAAATGTAGGTGTACGTTTTGTGTTACTATGTGTGGGTTTAGGTGGTGTAGATTTTGATGGACTATGTGTTGAATGTGGTGTGGTGCAGGTGTTTACCTTCTCCTCTTTTAACTGTCTAGTACAGTCTTGGCTGGAGAGAGCTTGGCTTCCAGTTTGGCTATATAAGTGCATCTCTCACAGGTTGTAATGTTGGGGGGTAGGAGGAGAGAGTTGTCAGTGTACATGAGGCAATTGCTACATTTCCTCAAGATGCCCAGATTCATCAGGTGGATAGGGAAAAATACCAGGAGCTGACTTAGACATGCCTGGATAGGCGCTTATTAATTTAAGTGCTAAAAACTGTTTTCCTCCTAACAAGTGAGGAAAGCTGAGTGCTGCAGTAATTTGTAGATTATTTAGTGAGCACAAGAAAACAGTTTTGAGTGCTAAAATTAGAAAACTGGCTAGTTCTAAGGAAAGCAGACTTTCTGGCACCCTAGTTAAACAACTCTGCGCAATGCACAAAACCGAGCAAACACTGGTTTTTAATTCCTGCTTGGGTGCATCATTGTTTAACATCAACACCTTTACGCATTTAATTTTTTATTTATTGTACATTCTAAAGAAGGAACATTTATTGCCACTGTGCTGGGAAATGATGCTTCTTAAACTAGTGCCAATGTTTTTATTTTAATTGTTACTGAAGTGTCTTACTTACTGAAAGAAATTCCTTATGTATCAAACTCCTTTTGCATATGTATGTGTTTGTGTATATATATATATATATATATATATATATATATATATATATATATATATATGTGTGTGTGTGTGGTTTTTAGGACTTTGTTTACTTGCCCTGGACAAATTATTACTTTTAAATGTTTTTTGAACCCATCAGCTACATAATCTTTGCCCCTGGCAGTCTGTATCTTCGGGGTGACCCATTCTTTCCACTCTGCTCACCTTGGCCCATGTATTTCAAAGGGTTGGAGTATCCCTTATAATGAAACCCTTCAGTAGTGTTGCATATAGATATTGAGTGTCAGGGACCAAAGGTCTATCATCTCTGGCCATTATGTGTACTGTGGCTATAGACATTTTTGCATTAAATGCTCTGGGTTTCCTGCAGGAAGGCAGAATAATTTCATGTGGAGTGGAATGTGCAAAAAAGATGATGCAGGAATGCATGACTGCTCCCATTCACACGCTAAACTGTACATGACAACTACCACTACAGCATATACCTTAGATTATTTTACTCACAAGAGGCTGTCCACTACCCTCTGTCAAAAAATCCTTCCGTGGCAGGTATATCTGACTCCCATCTAAAAGGATGGAAATGTTGAAGATTTAGTGATCAGTCATCATCTTGCCCATTCCTCCATTCCTTCAGCTGACCCTTTCTCACCAAGACAAATTGCTGAACTGTATTCTGCACGTCATGGGCTGATGCTGCAATGTGACTACCTCCCTAAGAGTGGTCAGATTAGAAGAGTTGATAGTAGTTTTGCTGTATGGAGTAAAACAGCTAAAAATACCTTGCTTGCTTATTTCAAGCTTTCAGATCTCCAATACTATATTTAATTCAAGACACTGATGTGCAAAATTGTTTGTATAGGAATATTTTCAAAAAGCAGAAAATGAAGCTCTATATTTTGTCATAAATTCCTCCTTCTGTTTTCCTTTTAGTTTGAAAGAGTTGTCGTTCAGCAGTCAGGGAAGCCTACATCCTCGACTAGAACAAGGAAACAGGTTAGTATTTTTTCTTTTTTTTTACAGTTCTGTAGAATAATCTAATTGATTCCATATACATATCTGATGTTAAACTTTAATAAAAAGTTATGTACTTACCATAACTTTCCATCTGTGTTGTCCATCTTCATTCTTCAGCTGTTGGGTTCAGGTCTGACCCGCAGATCTGACTTGGGCACTTCTTCCAGATTGAAGGATTATTGAACTTTTGAGCTCCTCCCTTTACCCATAATGCCCCACCAACCTAACATACCTCAGATCTAGTTTGCTGCCCATATCACTAACAGAGCAGTGCAAAATAAGAAAGAAATGGAAGCTAGAACTCAAACAAGGAGCAGTTTCCTCCAATAATAAGGATAACCATGCTGTTCAGTTGAGATGCTTTCTGTAAATATTTTGGAATGAAGGGTAATGGAGGATAAGTGTAAAGAAGACTGGGGAGCCAAGTGTGAAGAAGAGCATCTCTCAATGACTCTTCTAGTGCTAGGAATCGGGGCAAAGAACCTGCTGCATTTGTTGTTGAGGGGAGAGTCAAATAGATTGCATTATGGTTGGCCCCATTGACAGAATATTCTCTCCACCACGTTGATATTGAAAGACCACTCATGAGGCATAAGAATGGACCTGCTTAATTTGTCTGCAATTGTGTAGATTTCCCTGAGGTGTGCATTGCTGTCAGAAAGTTGGAAGGGATCGCCCATTGCCATGCTATCAAAGCTACTTGAAAAAAGTGGGTAAGATCTGGTTCCTCCTGTTTGCTGATGTACCAGATTACTGACATATTGTCCATTTAAACTGCAATAGTCCCAACTCGGAGAGTGTCCTGAAAGGCCTGCAGTGCTAGGAGGACAGCTCTCATCTCCGGAACATGGATATGTGTCTTGGCTTCTTCGGGAGACCATATGCCTTAGACTGTCCTTCCTAAGAAATGTCCCTCCCTTCAACCTGACCTGAAAGGTGTTAGTGGTCACTGTTGCCTTGTTTTGAGGGAGAACAAAAGGAAGGGCTTTGTGGAGTTAATCAGAGTGGATCCACCCTAGAAGGTAATTTTTGCATGCTTGAGTAATTTTGACTGACATGGATGATGGGGGCTGGAGAATAGACCATTGATTGTTGAGTGTCCATTGAAGGATTCTCATATGGAACTTGGACAGCAGTATAAGGGTGATTGCAGCTTCCATGGATCACAAGGCTTGAAGCATCATATGTATCAGAAGGGAAGAGTTTTGAATTATCTTCTTGACCTGGAATTGAATGGGTTCTTTTTGAGATAGAGGAAGAGATGCTATTTGGGTGGCTTTGTTCAGATGAGTACCAATGAATTCCAGACTCTCGAGTCAGTGTGAGTTGAGATTTGTTGTAATTTACTGATATTCCCAGATGGGAGCACAGCTGGAGTAAATAGATCCTTACATGAATTAGTTGATGTCTGGTTGTAGCAGTCAGGAGCCAGTCATCAAGCCATGGAAACTCTCTGAATCCCAGCAGTCTCAGATGAGCTGCTATGACTGCCATGCATTTGGTGAACACCTTGGGGCTGTGGTGAGACCAAAGGGGCAGTGCTGTGATCTGGTAATGACTCACTCCCAGCCGGAAGCGTAATTATCTTCTGGAGTGCTTGTTCATTTTGATGTGATAGTATCTACTGAGCACATCCAGTTGTCCTAGTGCAGAAATGGCAGAACTGACTGAACCATGACCATCCAGAGCTTTGTATACTGGACAGACTGATTTAGTCTGCTGAGATCCAAAACTGGTCTCAAGTACGCTATCTTTTTTGGCACAAAATAAAATCTTGAATAAGTTACAGATCCTGTCTGGTCTCTGGGTCTTCTTGGATGACTGTTTTTTTTTCTAGCAGCTTTTTTGTCTCTAGAGAAGCTGCTTCCCCTCTGACTGGGTGGAACGTTGGGGGATCTTCTTTGGAACTACTGGAAGGGATTGGGAAAACAGTATAATATAACCTTTGGATATTATCCACTGCACACCGCACCCATAAATCTTTTATGATGTCTAGCCAGGCTCAGGGATAGCCGACCCCAGCTGCCTCCACAGACGGACAGTTAGGCCTCCATTCAAGAGCATTGATGGGATCTGTTTGACAAAGAGTCTCTAGATCTCTGGTTATACAGACCATCTCTACCATGGGGATGGTGTCTTCCATTTGAGTTCCCCCCTCTGCCTCTGGGGGAACTACCTCCATGTGATTCCTGAAAGAGGCTCTGGGATTTCTTGAACCACATCTTTTTACCACCTTGTTGGTTCTTAGAAAATTACCTCTGAGGAGTAGAAAAAGAGATGCCCACAGCAGACAGGGTCTTTCCTTCTTGTTCACACCCGGAGAGTGTGTTTTTTACTTTGGGACCAAACAGAAAGGTTCCATTAAAAGGTGCATTGACAAAAGAAGATTTAAATGGTTCTGAAAAATCACACAGGTATATCCAGGCATGTCTCCTAATGGAAATGTCTGAACCTGCTGCCCATGTGGTACCTTCCGCAGCATAAGAGATTAACCTCATGGATGAATTAGATATTGATTGAAGGGTAGTCATCTGTGAGGAAATGGTATTCCCTTCCTTGAAGAACATGGACCCTGAAAGAGATTTGATAAGGTCTTTGATCAGATCTCTTTGAAGTTTGGGAAAATGTGCCAAATAATTCAGTGACCTTAAAGCGAAGGTTGCTGATGCATAGACACACTTTCCAAACCTGTCCAGTGACCTAGACTCCCTGTTAGGGGGGACGGACGGAGAAACTTTCTCATGGCTGCTGCAACAACCATGGCATTAACCAGCACTCCTTTACCCCCAGTGTAGATGGTCTTTTAGAGGTGCAAGGATTTTGTCTGGTCTCTTGGGAGTAGGCTTGACAGTGTCCAGTTCCTTCCATACCCTTCAAGAGACCAGCTGTACAAGCTCATTGGTGGGTGGAGTCACACCCGAAAGCCTTCAGAAACACTAATTCCTCTTTGGAATGGTTATTGGTAGACCAACCACCTCTTTGTTTAAGGAGTTCAAAGATGTCTACAAAGGAGACATCATCTGGTGGTGATCTTGGGGATTCTTCCCCCTCATCAAAGTCATTGTCTTCACTGGGGAGTCTAAGTGTCTCCTTTTGCATGTTCTCTTCTGAGGGATCTCCTTGATGGGATTCTCCAGGGAGGTATCAGAAGAGATGAAGATACCCTGATGTTTGGACTGGAGTCTAGCACGGGCTGACATTCCCAGTGGAAGGGATGATTGAGGCTCAGGACACAAAACCAAATGAGATAATGGAGTCTAATCTGAAGAGCACAGGTAGTCTGTTTTCCAGGTATAGTGAAGAATCTTTCCACTATCTCAAAAGTGGAATACATATGGGAAGCAGAAACTGATGGATCTGACAGTGGACCCTCTCAGGTCATCAACTCGTTACATCCCAAAGGCACCCCCACCCGAGGAAGGAGTCAGAGCTGAGCTAATACCAAGACTCCGAGGAGAAGAGACAGCTGTGACTGCTTTGCAGTTGACTCCAGAACCCAGGAGCCAGCATGGACCCTTCAGCTGCTAGAGTCTTCCTGCTCTGAGGTACTTGGTGCTGGTTGACTCAGAGAAACCATCAGAGTCAAAGAAACAATGATCTTTGGATCCAAGGAAGATGTCCCCAAGGATTTCTGATCCGATAGCTGTGAAACTGAAGGATGGATTTGAGAAGGAGAAATCAAAGGCTCTGTGAAGGCTCTCATGACCTGCTGTGGTTAGAGCTGAAATGACTTCCATTTGAATCTGCATCCTAAGAACATTCCCTATCATGCTGCCTACATCTGATTCGGATAGGCTCCTGGAGGATCGAAGAGACAAAACTGTTAAAGAGGGCCTAGAATGTGTTTTGGGTGATTGTTCAAGAATTGGAGATGGTAACTTGGAAGGGATAAGCTCCAAAACAAAGGGGGAGTATGGATCTGAGGAATTATTTCAGTTCTTGGCTTTGGATCCAAAGTGGTCAGATCCGACTTTTTCAAAAGTTTAGCTGGTGGCTCCATGAGTCCTTGTCCTGTGTAATAGTGTCACCCCTTTTGCCCTGTTTTTTAGGGTTTGAGCTCCATCAACTAGAGTAGAGTGTTTAGAAGGAAGAAGTCCCCTTAGGATAAGCTTATTCTTCCACTTTGAGTCTAAACACTACATACACACTATGTGGCCATCAAGAGTTCATAAGCTTCTGCCCACAAGATACACATATTTTGAAAACATAAGGTTTGTGTGACATTTTTTAAAACAATAAGGAAAAATTACAACAATAATCAATTACAGCTGAGCAGGTATATCTAGAAAGATAGATGGGATTTTTTTTCATAAAGGGAAATAGAAGGGAAATAAAAGACAAGAAAAGACTACCAACAATTGTATTAAGGAATACTATAAAAGTATGTGAAAGGAAGACTACAAATACTGATATTGATAGGTACACAAGGAGTATGAGAAAAGACCATTAGTTTAGAAATATGGAATGCAATAATAAGGGTACAAGGAAAGTGTAGAGAAATAAATGAGTGTTGAGAAAAAACTAAAAGGAATTAAACTCACTTAAGTGACAAAACTATTAGACTACAACTCCTAATGATCAATAGCTTGTAATCCACATTTGTTTGCAATGGTGGCAAACAGGATCTCAGGTATGATAGATTGGTGGGGCATTATGGGTAAAAGGAGGAGCTCGAGAGTTCAAGAATCCTATGATCTGGAAGAAGCATCTGAGTCAGATCCAAACCCAACAGTTGAGGAATGAATAAAAATGGACAACATCAGATTTTTGCATTGTAGAATGCTAGGTTCACATCCTGTTCCAAGACTGAAAAAGGGCTTGTGGCACCTTCCACAGAAATTTTATTTAGTTTAAAATAATTGTCAAGAGATGCACTTGGAGTAGTTTTAAATGTGTAAAATTGTGTAACCATGAGACAGTTATTGCTTGTCAGGTAATCTCAAAACTAAAATGCTCCTATCCAAGTTAAAGGTCTAAAAGTACTAATAAAACATTTTCAGGTGGAAAACATGCGTGCACCCCTATATTCCCTTACATATATGTGTGTATATATGCATATATATATATATATATATATATATATATATATATATATATATATGTGTGTGTGTGTGCGTGCGTGTGTATGTATATGTATATATATATATATATATATATATATATATATATATATATATATATATATAAACTACAAGCTCAAACTGAATCAGAGAAAGTGAACTACACTTTAAAGTGAATTGTTCCTTTTTATTCTTTCTCTGTGTCACTATGATCTAAGTCCATAAACTAAATCTACAATTATAGTAAACCGCACTAGGGCATAAAATACCTACAGATACAGCCCTAGCAAATGTATCACACACAGGGGATGTTGGAGTGTTGGCTTTCGAAGACTCAGCTGAAGCCCTTATAATACTATGTAGTTGCTGTCTGGGTCCAGTATTTACTTAGATCTGCACATATAACAGTGTTGTAAAAGAATTCTTGGAGTGGAGGACTTATGATTTCTGGAGCTGTATATTCGGGTCTATATTATATGAACGAAAGTTCATAATATTGAACGCTCTAAAGAGCAAAAATGCCGGACCTCTAACTCCTTATTGTGGGGGGCTGCACCCCAACCCCGCTAAATATATATGCCAACTCCGAGATTGCACTGCAGTGAGAAAAGGGCAAATATTCCGTACTTCACTGTACTGCGATCCCACAAGAACCACTTCGAGGTCTGGCATTTTCGCTCTTCAGAGCGTTCAATATTCTGAACTTTCGTTCATATAATATAGACCCGTATATTCTATAGTGTTGTGCAGATACTAGTTAAGATTCATAAAAATTCGCTGCTTGGCAAATAAGATGTCAGTTGATTGTGTCTTGTTGTGCAGTGCTGCAGTCTGAAGGATATTAATTTCTAATTCAACAACCTGCTGTCCCTTTGACTATTGTTCACCATAATATGGTGTAATGGGTTTATAATTTATTGGTCAAATGAATACAGCATGGCACATGGGAATGAGTATTCAGTGATATTATGCTCTACCATATGCCTGTTTCAGAAGACTAGATGAAATGGTGCTATGGGATTCTGTTCACCATATTATTATGGTATGTCGTTCTGGCCTCTGCTGCTGTGCTACTTTTGCCTCAGTAAGCCATTTTTGATTTTGCTGATCTATTAGATACATATGGGTAAAGGAAGCCCATTCCGTTATGCTCTGCTGCTTAGTTGCCCTGTTTTTCTTTGGTTTGTAGTGATATTGAAAAGAATTGCACATGCAGGTTATTTATGAATTGCTGTAGGATAAAACATTAAGGCATGGCATGCAGGAACATTCACTTGTAGCCCTGAAAGCACTGTCTTCTAAAAAGGACGCATTACAAGAGTAGAGCATGTGGAGTGCTGTCTTAGACAGCAAGTACTTTATTATACAAGAAGTGATAAGGAGGGAAGGCCACTATACTCAGTGAGAATGTGATAATACCAGGCACTGGAGGACAAGAGACACTAGTCAATGAGTATTGCAGGTGCATGTTGTAAGGGATTGGGTGGCTACACTGAACAGCAACCACTGTATTAAATTATTATTAATGATGAAACGGGGAAGAAGGGGGCCAAGACATTAAGCACTGTTTAACACAAGAAATTTGAGAAATATGGTTGGATTTATTGAAAACTGGCTAGTTAAATTGACTGTATGGAACTGTCACAGACAGTACTTTCTCAATGTGACAAGTTTTGACACCTCCATTCCTCACGTAGGAGGGAATCAACTAAACTCTCTAACTAGATTTGAGAATGCCAAACATTGGGACGGTTTATAATGGAGATGTTATCACAGTTCCATTTCTTCACTTAGTCCTAACCAAACAAGCTTCAATAATTCATACCTAACTGTATACTTTGAGGCATGAGTGAACCTTGACTTGATGATGAGCAATACTTTTTTTACAGGGAATGGGAGATAGTGGGACATCCCTAGTGATGAGCGTTTATTTATTCATTAAAAGGGTGTCACTCGTCTGGCCAGGATAAAACAGACGAACAGTTGTGGGTTCTGTTCAAGCAGCTTTATTACATAAAAACATTAAGGCTTAGTAACTTAAACTTAAATAAACAGACTGACTACTGCACTTATACATGTTATCACTCTGGCTGTTCAAAGGGAATGGAAGTTTGTGAGGGAGGGCAACAGTAGACATGAGTATTATTTATTTATTTATTCATTTGTTATAAGGGTTGGGCATTATGGGCAGTGACCCTAGATATGTCCATTTATGTCTGTTGCCCAGAAGTAGGAGTTACACATGCACTGCTTGTGTAACACTGTGCTTGACTACAGATTTTGATTAGCAGAGCTTACCAAAGCACATATCCAAGGCTTCTACTGTGCTGCTTGGAACTTGGCAGAATGTATTCATGGCAGCTGCAGTTTGCAGTAGGTGACTGGGTCCATGATGGATCTGGACTGCATAAAGCAAGATTAGCTTTGCCATTCTTTTCATTGTCATGAATCCCAGTCACTGTCCTTCATGGATGGCACAGTTTCTTCAAGTTGGACATCTGGCTGTATCGTACAGTCACTCTTACTTAAGGGTGGGAGATGTTACTCCAGCTACATATGTGTTCTTCTTAAAGTGTGGTACAGTAAACTGGAACTAACCATCTTGTAGTACTTTGCAGAAAATCTATAGTTGTGTTACATGCCCAGTATTCCACATTTATATTAATGCTATGGAAACATTCTTTCAGAACTAAGTTTTGTTTGCAGTTTGCCACTACAAGATTCCCTTTTCTCTGTTTCTTCCCCCTTCCCCTTACTCCCTATTGTCTAATAATTGCATCACTTCTGTTATCCCTTGATTACCATTTATACCATATCTACTCCTCCCTTCCCCATCAACTCCCTGTTATTTTCATCTAACCTTCTTCGGCTTAAGATTCATTTTTCTACATGTTGTAGTCTTTGTGGTATAAACTTGTGAATAAGTTTCAAGTACTTAACATTTTTTCTAGGTAGTATTATTTGCAGTTAACATTTTTTTTCTAATTAATTGCAGCTTCATAAGAGTTCTGTGATATGTTGCTATGTTTTCTGTATATAACAATGTATTACTATTGCTGACTTGTACATGTGCTTTATCTGCTGTTCTGCTTTTGTGCCATTGTGGCCTAGGTTGTGCTTGAAAAGGTTGCTCAGACCTGTGTATTTACCCGGTTGCAATATATGAAAATAAAATAAATAAATAAGCTGTACCTGTGATATTGTTGTTTCGTAAGGGGTGTGACAGTTACCTGGATCTATGTATCCTGTATTATTATGCAGATAATCTCCCTCAGTACTGTTACATTACTTGAACCTGCATATCTGATAATTTTGTACAGACTGACTCCTTTAGGAGACGGGACAGTTATCTAAAGTTGTGCCTCTTATAATATTAAAGGGAACTTGCACAGAGTCATGAAATTCTTGCCTTCACTACGTGTACACCATTCTGACTGAATAGACAACACAAGCATAACTCCCACCTTATTCCTCCTAATTTTAGTTTTCCTTCTTATTTTCTTGCAACCTTAAATATCAAGGGGGATTCATAAAGGTTACCACAACGTGTAGACTATGTCTATACTTTGTGTAATTTTTCTGAGTCAATAGACAGCACAAAAAATGTGGTATGGATGTTCTTGAATACAGATTTTGTACACTTTGTGTATACTTTGTGTAGGTGTTCATGAATCTGGCCCTTTAGTTTTTTTTTTGGACAATGCCTAGAGCTAGATATCTGGTTTTATGGTACAGATACTGTCTGCCAAGGTCAAACAGTATATGCAGGAGCTAAAATGAGTCAGTTGATACATCATTATGGTTGTGACAGTTACTTGGTAGTAATACAAAGAGATCTTTCCTTCCAAGGATGGATTTATTTACTTATATACTGATAATTCTGGTCAGACATACTCTTTCAGCTGTAAGACAGCTTCCTGGAGATATTTATGTGCAAAAGTTATGCAAACAGTGCTCCTCCAAGATGAAATGCTTTATTGGAATCTGTTGATACTATTCATATATTGATTAATATGAATGTGGCTGTCACCTTAAACTATAAATGAACTGTTGCAGACATTAATCCTGAGATATAAAAAGTTACTGTGGTGTTGCTGTTGGATTCATTTTCATGTCATGACACCACAGAAGGCTGGAGATAGACAGATAGTAACCGATGGATGCACACACATATATGCCTTACTACCATGGCAGCAACTGAGGAGCAGAACAGTATCACATGAACTCTCACATGCTTACTTAGATTTGTGAGATACTTTTGACTTTCTGGTTATGTGATTCATTGCCACTACCGGTAGCTGTAGAAATGTCAAAATTTGTGCAGACCCTGTCTTTCATGGATAGTTCCTTGCCATGTCATGTTCTGTATGACAGGTAAAATCCTGAATTAAATTGTCATGTCAAATAAAAATGTCAGCATATTGTCCAAAAATATCAAATGAAACAATGGAGTTTAACTTTGAGAGAGATGTGGTAGAGTAAGAGGATAAAATCCTTTGGCTCCGAGAATCCAAGTTTGATTATGCCTGAGGTGCTTGATACAGCTAGAAGGAAAGGATGGGTGTGTCCATCCTGATGGAGGGAAGGGCAAAGCAAGGTACACATGCACAGTTCTTTTGGAGGAAGGACTTGGTGAGTGTGTATCCTGGAGCAGGCACTCCAGCTCACCTCAGCAAGCCAGTGTATGGCAGAATCCTTCATTAGTGAGTGTACAAGACTGTGCACATGCAGAGGAAAGGCATTATGAGTCCTCCCAGTGACATGGGTAGCTGGTCTCCCAACCCAAGGGGTAGGTTGGACATACAAATGTGCCCTCACTGCAGTGATGATGATGGCAGGGGCACAAGCAGTCCTCACGCCTGCCAGTATGATGGCTCTTCTGAACACCTGCAATCCCCATACTATACTGGGGAGGTAATTCCCTCATACAGTGGCGTAAACAGTAGGGGTCCGATTAGGGAAGACATAATGTTCACCTGACATGGAGGCCAAAAGCACCTATAAAAAAAATTAAACTTTTGTTTGCAGTTTGTGATCCTGCATTATTGTACAGTACACTATGCGGTGGTGGTGCTGCTGTAATGTCGCCTCAGAGTAAGACGTCCGGTTCGATTCTCAGCTAGAGCGTCTTCTGTGTGGAGACATGCGTGAATGGGCTTACCTTCATTGAAGGTTGTGCGTCAGGGCTGGCAACTCGGCACGTAAAAATCTACTGCTAATCATTAGCGGATCGGAGTTCCACTGTGGCGACCCCTAACAGGGAAAAGCTGAAAGACACAACAAAAACAACAACAACAACACTATGCTTATGACACATAACAGACTGTACTGAACAAGTCTGTGAAGCATCAGTCTTACAAAATCTGCAAAGGAATGGCTCTACAATAGCCATATTGGTGGCATAGAGGGTAAAGTCTTGACTATGGCCCAGGTGACCCAAATTTGATTAGGAGTTCAGGTAGCTGTAGAAGTGGTGGAGGGATGTTACCATCCCAGTTGGGGTGGGGCAGTCCTATAAGCCTCTCCTGTGACGATCCCTGGTAGAGCCTGAGAACATCATGTTTATGAGGCATAATATCAAGGGAGGATGGGCTGGGGACATGGCTGAGCTGCCACAAAGGTGGGATGAAACGTTGCACATCCCCATTTCTTGACCACCCCTCTGATCTACTACTGTGACTGCAAGGGAAAGGAATGAGGTAAGTCAAAAAAATGAACCCCCATTGTTGGATGACATTGGCCAGACAGAGTGATACTCTTAAGCTTTGCACTGGCTGTAGCCCTGTTGGAGGAAGTCGGGGGATAATTGGTGGTTTGTAGGCTTTGTAGTGGACATGGGATACTAGGTATAGTGCAGAAAGGATGATGTAGTGTGGAGAAGAAGGTGTTAAAAGTATTAATGCCTCTGCAACCTTGCAAATCATTTACTTTACAAACGTGAATCATGTTCACTGCAAGAGTGAGAATCTTTGACTTTCTGGTTATGTGATTCATGGACACTGCAAGCCTGTGAATCATTCTTGGCTGTGTTATGAGTTCAGCTTTTGCATTTGCATCTGTACAATGAGAATTCGCTTTATTATGCCCAACTATTTACAAACAGGCTTTCCCAAAATATTGGTAGTTGCACTAATGCAGCTTGAAACAGTAAAATATAGTCTTAGTTTTTGTAAACATAAGACAACTTTCTGACCCAGCAGTTTTAATTTGGCCCCGGAAACCCTGCGAAAGGAAGCTTTAGACTTGTAACAGTGAGTGTACAAGACCAACTACTTGAATGCTGTTTTAATTGTAATGCATTTTACTCCAAGTATTTTAACTTCAATGAAGGAAATCTCCCATTTGTAGGCACATTTTTCAATACAGTATTTTTACATTGACAACACTAAGAGGTTCCTTTACTTACTAAAAAAAACAGTGCATGCTGTTACTACACACTTAACAGCTGCATTCACAAACAAATTTTTTTGAGAGTCATAATGTTTAAGATTCAAGACTGTGATTATAAACTCATCAGTTATACTTGAATCAGTCACTTAAAATATATTTTTCTTCCATGTTTTCTTTGTCTTGCAGACCTCAGCAAAATGGTTAGGTGATCAGCATCTTCTGCATTCTATATTAAGTTAGAGACATGGCTTCTTATCATGCTGGCAGCCATATCTTGTACAAAATAGTGAACTGAATGCTTTCAGTCATAGCTGTATCATCAGATTCATGCATAACAGTGATTTATTTTCTGTTTGAAGAACTTGTACCTTGCCTTGACAGGACAGGAGTATTCTGTTTAATATTTGTGGATTTAAGATTCATTTTAATTTCTAGCAGTGCTCCTATCTTCAGCAAGCTCTTTCATCTAGGTGTGGGTTATAGCTGCTGCAAGTGCACTACAAACATTCACAGCTTTATCCAGTGTTGATTCAGACTCTGTAAATAGTTTGATTCTTAATTTGCCATGTGTAAAGTTACAGGAGATCCTATTTCGCAATAGTGAATTTGTAGGTCACCAAACTCAGTCTATGCATTTTTATTTATTTGTCATTTGTTTACTGGGAAAGTCCAACTGGACAAATTGTCCATTTTTAGTGGAGGCCTGGGAGAAACCCCAAATACAGATGAACAAGCATATGCTTTTTACAAGCTAAAAATCATACATTAAATTACAAGGTACTTATGATGAGAGTTAAAGCAGAAGTACAAATATATGTAGAAGTAACTAATAAACTAGTTAAAAATATAGGCATGTATGTAATGGATATAGGATGAAAAAAGAAGTTAAAGGAGAAGTATTGGAGGAAAATTAGGAGTAGTGGAGAGGTTAGACCAGAATATTAGATTTGAGTAGGAGACCTAGATTATGGTAAAAGTTAACTAAGAAAGAGAGAAAGAGGAAACAATGTGAGAGTGGAAATATAGGAACTAAAAGAGTTCCAAACCCTGGAGATATTGTTACAGTAGAGTGAGTCCCCAAAGAGTTATTAAATTTTGTAACTTGTAGAACTTTGTCAGGAGAGCTCATGGATCTATAATTGGAGTAGAGTTGTAATAGATTTTGAAGTGCAGAGCACGTTTCTGGTTGGTATATTACAGTATGGGCAGTTGTAATTTAGGTGAAGGGTAATAGATTGGGTAGCTCAAACCAGCTAAGTTGACATACAGTGGTGGTATCTATATGGTGAGTTGTTTCAGCAGGCTTCTAGTTTAGTTAGGTGTGTTTTTTTAAGATTGGTGAAGATAGGAGAGACATAAAGCAGGATATATAGTGGATGCGTTCTGGCAATAGATTGTCTAGTAGTGTTGGTGAGGTATGGTTTGAGTCTGTATAGAGATCCTAATTTAATGTGGTCCATTTTAATGATTAGAGGTAGGTGGTTATCAAATTTCATGTTACTGTTAATAGTGACTTAGAGAAGTTTTGCGTGAGATACAGCATGAAATGTGGTATTATTAGATGAATAGATGAGAAAGGAGGAGAGGCAGTCAGAGGTTTTGCTATTTGAAAAGAGCATTAGTTTAGTTTTATTGGGGTTGAGGATTAATTCATAGTTAAGAGAGCCAAGATGCAACAGCTAAGAAGGATTTTTGTGTTATTTCATGGAGTTTTGGGAGGGATAGTGCATCACTGATGAGAGTGGAGTCATTTGCGTACTGCACAGTAGTGGTGAGGTGGGTAGCAGTATGGAGTTTATTGGTGAAGATAGTGAAAAAGAGTGGGCCTAGAACTGAACCCTGCGGTACACCTACAGTGGCAAGTAAGAGGGAGGGGAGATCATATTGCCATTTGGCAGCTTGTTGGTCAGATAGGTAGTTGTGAAACCATGAGAGGGCAGTATGGCTTAGTTTTAGAGCTGAGAGTTCATTGAGGAGCTTTTGATAGGCTACAGTGTCAAAAGCCTTGGACATGTCTAGGAAGCTGGAATAAACAAGTTGCCCATTATTTTTGAATTGGTTGATAGTGTTGGTGAAACGTATGAGGGCAGTAGTGATACTATGATTGGGTCGGAACCCATGTAGGGTATGAAATATTAGATTATTGGATAGCAGGTATTTCATGAGTTGTAAGTGTATGCATTTTTCTAAAATTTTTGGTAGTGGAAATAATATTGCTATTGGCCTGTAGTTAGAGAGTTCTGTGGAGGTTCCACCTTACTGTACAACAGAAGGAAGAAACTGTTGCAAAAGAGAGTAAAATCCAATGAGTGGAGAAGCTCCCTGGTCAGCCTCAGTAAGTAGCTGAGATCCCTTATAAGATCCTCCAATGCTAGCTACGAAAACAAAATCGCCACTAAATCCAAGGACAACCACAAAGTATTCTATAGCTATGTCAAGAATCTAGATGGCAACACCCAGATTTGCTCTGAGTTACAGCACAAAGGCATGAAAATTACAGAACCAACTGATACTGCCAACATCCTGGCAGATAGGTTCAGTGCTAACTTTACCCCCCCCCCCCCTCTCACCCCCTAAAGGGCCCATATCTATACAGGAAGAATGCAGAGTCCCTGTAATCACAACTACGCAGGTAAAAGCTGCACTTTCTAAAGCCAAAAACACAGCATCCATGGGACCGGACAACATCCCAGGCTGTGTTTTACATGAACTTCAGAATGAACTGACTCCCCACTTAAGCACGATGTTCAATAATAGCCTTGCATCAGGCTTTGTGCCCACTGAATGGCACACAGCAACAGTTACCCACTCCACAAAGGGGGAGCCACCACTGATCCCGGGAACTATCGACCTGTTAGCCTGACGAGCCTGTTCTGCAAGGCCATGGAACGTATCATCATGGAACTCATAAACAAAAACATTGGTAACTTCCAAACTCTGGATCCCACCCTGTTCGGGTTTGTGAAAGGCAGATCATGCCTCCTGAACCTGATCGACTTCTTTGAAGCAGTCACCAAAGCCGCGGATGAGGGTAAGGTGGTTCACACAACCTATCTTGACCTCGCCAAGGCTTTCGACACTATTCCCCATTCTGAAATTATAGCTAAACTCACTAAACCAGGTATAAATCCCTACGTCACAACTGGCTCACTGACAGAACCCACACTGTAAAAGTTGCAGACTCCAAATCTGACCTCAAAGCAGTGACAAGTGGAGTACCACAGGGTTCCGTCCTGGGACCTCTCCTGTTTGGTATCTACTTCTTTAAAGTACAGGCTAACACAGAAGGCCTCTGGTTAACGAAGTTCGCAGATGACTGCAAACTAGGAGCCATAGTCAAGTCCCCAAATGATGTGGACATCCTACAGAAGGGCCTCACTGAGACAGATGCCTGGTGTCAGAGCCATGGCCTCAAGCTCAATGCCAAAAAGTGCAGTGTCAATCCCTTTGGTAAAAACTCTGTACCCATGAGCTACCACATAGGCAGCAATCTATTTAACACCGAATGCGTGATAAGAGACCTTGGGACCCAGGTGGACAGCAGTCTCTCCTTTGATAGTCACATCACCACAGTAGTCAGGAAGTCCTTCTATGTGGCACACCTCATCATAAAAGGGTTCTCATACAGGAAAAAAGAGGTCATTGTTCCCCTCTACTCGTCACTCATTAGACCCATTATAGAGTACAATGCCCCTTTTGGAATGTACTTCACAAGAGATCTGCAGCAGCTGGAAAGGCCACAGAAGTACCTCACAAAGAGGATTACTGGCCTCAAACAAATGCCCTACACTGACCGCCTCAAAAAACTCCAGCTTTACTCCGTAGCATACTCCGAGGTGATCTCTGCCTAACATATAAAGCTATGTCAAACCCAGAGCTGTTGGACATGCTACACCTAAAGAAATCCCAATCCCTCCGAGCTACACGCTCTAGGGGCCTAAACCTTGACCACAATAAACAAGACATGCTGGCGGAATAGATTCCTGTCCCAGAGACTTCCTATACTCTGGAACAAGCTACCCATCTATGTCAAGCAAAGTTCTTCATTAGCACTCTTCAAGAAAAATCTTGATGAGTGGATGGGAAATAGGAAATACACCCCGGGGATCACTTTTGTGTCTCTGCCTGACAGTGGCACAGGAAAATAACCTTCTTGGGTGGCGTAAGCTATGGAGCCTTGCTGGCTAGGCTTACGTAGGCCCTTGGGCCGATAGCCTAGTACCTACCTATGAACCTATGCAGTGGGGTGATGTATGCTATTTTCAATAGTTTGGGCATGTATTGCTGTCGATAGATCGGTTGAGTAAAATAGAGATGGGATAAGCAGTAGCATTAGCTGCCAATTTTAGGTATTCAGTAGGCAATTTGTCAGCAGTGGTAGATGTTGGTTTGAGTTTGTTGAACAGTTTTTTATAGTGCTGGTTTGAAGAGGCTTGAGGGAGAAGGCATTTGTAATTTTATTTGCTTCTTTAGGTATGATTAGGGGATCATTACTGTTATTTTTGGCTAGTGATAGTATGGAGTTGGTAAAGTATTTATTAAACTGGGTAACTATAGTATCTGTGATATTTATAGTGGAAGGGGTTGGAGTAGATGATTGACCAGGATGTAGTAGTTTCATGTCAGTCCAGAATTTGAGGGTTGTTTTGATGTTTTTCTTGGATAACATTATAGTATTTTTTGTCATACTTGATCTGTTTTTTGGCTTTATTTCTTAGTTGTCCGTAATAATCTATGGTGGATTGGCTTTTGTTGGACTGATATTGTAACCATGCATTTTTTATAAGCTTAAGTAACTGTTTAGTGTCTTCTTTTAACCATGATGTTTAGTTTGATGTTATCCTGACATATGTAAAGGGTGCTAGGCTGTTTAGTATGTCTAGGAATAATTTATTAAAATATTCAATGGCAGAATCAAGTCGCAGTGCTGGAGGATGGATATAAAGGTATGGGGTGAGAAGTTCTTTTTGTTGTGAATTAGTCTGAATATAGTATTTTTGGGAGGTGCAGACATTGCCTGAGTAGGTAGGTAGATGGTCACTGAGGTTATCTGGGAGGCATCCTGATTGTTCGGCCAGTGATGGTTTGTTGGTTAGAGTCCAGTCTAGAATAGACAGCATTAATTCAATCACATGTGAAACCGCTGAGTCTCTGAGCCTTGGTTTCTGGTGGCAAACAAGTAATTAATGATATAGCAAGTTCTTTTTGGGGCTCATAATATTACTGTCTTTAATGACAGTTAAATAAATTTTCCTGTTGTCCTGTAATAAAGCTAAATTTATTAAATGCCTTAGTAGTATTATCTTCTACCAGGTAAGGAAAAGTTGCAACTTACGCCTCAATTTCTGCAAACATAGCTTCCAATTTTTTTCCAAATTACCACAGAGTATGAATTATGTAGGAAGATGAAATGATATGATGGATACCATTGTGAAGCATTCATCTGTTCACCACCGCTGATGGTGAAACTGCAAAGAATCCAGATTTTTTTTTACTGTACATGAAACTGTAGAGGCTTCTCATCTGAGTCATCCTCCTGGCTGTTTGCTGAGTTGTGGCTTTTATTATGCTGAAGAATTTATCTTCCAAAACTACAGCTAGTTTTGCCTTCCTTTATCTGAAATGTTATTTTTCCTTCTTGTTAACTGAAGATATTTGATTTCTTTTTCATGGAGTCTCAAGATATGCTCACTTGTATGGTGAAATACTCCCAGTAATCTATTGGTGATATTTTAATTTTTTCATGCCAGTTTTTCCCCATTTTTCTCAGTTCTGAGAGTGAATCACAGACTGAAGATGATCCATATTCCATTTTAGAGGTTCATAGGTAGTTACTAGGCTATTGGCCCAAAAACATTTTAAGCCTAGCCAGGCTTACCCCAAATTTACCAAAATATTGCTGATGTGCATCAATACTCCAAGGAATTTTATGAGTTATGATATATGCTTGTAGAGGTCAAGCATTCACAGGCTGTTCCTATCCATTATGGCCATAGGTGCCACACCAGGGGTAAATTTGCAATTTCCCATCCATTGGTCTAAGTTAAGTCTGAATCTGGTTAGGGCTCAGCTTTGATTCAAATGGATGGCAAGCCTGTTCCAGAGAAGGGTAATCACTGAGACACGTGTCTGACATGTCCTGGCTATGTTGCAGAGAAATTTTAGGCTTTTAGAACAGGCATTTCTGATGCTGTTTGTTTTGCAGATGTATAACAAGTCTGTTAGTGCTGGATCAGAGGATTCCTTGTAGGCTAGGTATAGCTCATCACAGAGCAGTCTGTAGGACACCAAGTACAGGAGTAGAGTTTTCACAGTCCACATATGACTTGTTTTCTCCCTGTATTCTTTTTGTGAGGAGTTTCTGTGGTCTCTCAGGCTGTTTCAAATCAAGTAAATGCTGAAGGTGCGTTGTACTCAATGACTGGTCTGATGAGAGCCGAGTTCAGTGGAACAGTAGCTTCACTGGACATGGTTGCCATTGCCTTACTTCTGAGTTGTGCAATTCAGAGTGATTTTCTCACCACACTAGACATGTGATGGTCAAAGCTCAGGTTATTATGAACATACATTCAAAGATCTCTGACCCACTGGATCTACGTTTAGGATTTTGTTATCAATGTGGTAATTTCCTGGGGTGGCTGTCTTTCCAAAGAGTAATATTATGCATTTTTCACTGAGTTTTAGTCCATGGCTGTCTTGAAGAGTGCCTGTGTCTGTAGGGAATTCAGTGAACATGCCTTGTTTGCAGTTGTCTGCAAAGTTGGTGAGCCAGAGGCCCTTGACATTTGCTTTGAATTCAGAGGAAGTCTTTTGAAGCCACTTAAACTGGACAAATGTCTGTAAAGAACAAAATTTGCAGTAGACAAATGACTTTGTTGGGTTTGGTCTCACTTCACATTGTTGTAGTAGTGCAGATATTAACAATCAGGAGCCAGTAAATGCACAACCTTGTGCTTTACAATCATAGCAGCGACTGAGGAACGTTACAGCATGTAATATCATGTTTGCATAGTTATTCCTTGGATAGTTAGGTTATTTAAAGCTACAATACAGTATATATCACGATTACCTGAAGCTGCACAGGTGGTAAATTTTTTTAGATCTTGTCCTTTAGGAGTATGACAGAAAGGTGAAATGGGTCACTATAGTTTGCCAAAGCACAATAAATTGAAAGTATGATTGCTTCCCTGAACTGTGAGAACACTGAAAGAAATCCTGAATTGGAGGAGATAAATGCTCCTGCCTCCCCCCACCACATGTTGAGAGTAGCCCATTTCCCATTTCAAGCTAACGTCTTTTTTTTTAAGTGTGTTTTTCCTTTAGTGCGTACAGATCATCAGCCCCTCTGTGACCATGAGCTGACTCATTCCCAAGCCACTGAGTGTACACCAAGAGGCCAAGAGCCAACTACAGAAAGCAGTGATAAGAGCAACAGTGCAAGTGGTTTATGCCCTTCTTAACATCTGCTTTTACCAAAATTGTGGGTGTTTTGTTGGGCCCTAATTTCATCCTGGGGTTGACATTGCCCACATCACTATAGGAGATCTACTGTGTGTGTGCTGTTGCACAAAAGCGAATCAGGGCTATCGTCACCAGCCCGTTAGCATCAAACCCCAGTCATCAGTTCTGTCCATTTTAGTGACTTTAAAGCCTTCTGTTGCTTGGTGGTCAAGCAACTGAAACTACCACTCCTGCCCTTAAGGTGGAAGACCCAGTGTCAGGTACTCGCTCCTATCTTCTCTGACCCACTTGTTCCAGTGCAAGAGCCACTGATTGAACTTGGGTTATCCATGGACTGGAAACAGGATTTTATCCCTCTTCACTGTAGAGTAGGGCATGTGGGCAATGGGCAGTGTCACAGTAGGCTTTATTTCATTAATGAGGTTCTTTGGTGTCCCTACCATTAGCAATTTTTTTTTGATTAATTGCAGTTTTACCAAAGTGCTTCTAAGCATTTTGTCATGCTTCCTATGTAAACCCTTACATACATTTCCATTACGTTGGCATTGTCTGTCAGTGTTGAGATTGTTACCTGCAGGTCTACTGTTGTTTCACAGGTAGTAACAAAGTTGTGATAGTTAGCAAGAGCTGCACATGTGAATAGTGAGTTCCTAAGTTATGCCCAATATATCATCATCATCAACTCCCTTTTTCCCATTTTCTACATGGGGTCGTGGTATCGTGTTAACTGTGAACATCTCTCTCAATTCAGTGCCACACTCCTGCCTTCTTTGACACTTTTACCTGACTGTCGCACATCTTTTGTCTTGCTAGTATATTTCCTGGATTATTTACTTTCCCCACGGCTGTCCATTAGCTGACACCAGCTCCTTTCCTCAGCCACTGGGTCAACTGGATCTGCCTTAGCCTTCTCTGGGCTCAACATGAATCACTTCCAGAACTGGTAAGGATATTGAAGACAATGGTACAGCACCATACTGCTGCTGGGGAGTATGCCCTAATCCCCGCTCATCCCGTGGAAGTATTAAGAACTCCACAGCTGCTGCCTACTGGAGGTACATGCTTGCTTACACTCATGCAAAAACTCTCAACTAAGCAGCATAGCTCCTACAGTGTAGAGCTTCCCCAGTTCTTAATCCTGCATGAGCCTAGGCAGTCTCCCTTCTCCCAAGATGGGTAAGTTGATATCAGCTGCTCACTCTCTCCCATCTTCCCTCATCCATTCTTCCCTAGCACCCATGCTGCTAAGCAAAGCCAGGTCATCTAAGGAGCAATAAGGGCTTTTATCCCTCTACACCATGCAGCCAAACATTTCATGGCTTATTTCCTGGCCTAGAACTTTTCTAAGATGAATGTGAAAAATGAGATCCACACTGCATGAGCTGCAGAAAATAACTGGCATGCTGAGGGTTTAGGCACTATCATAGTGTGTATATCCACACATACAAAGAGCATGTTGCTCCCAAGTGCAGGAGCTTCTGAGAAGAAGATGCTGGACTGAACTAGAAGAATTGATGAAGCCAACTAGAGACCCTGAGGTCTACATTAGCAAATACTCAAATGCAAAAATTTAGGTAACTTCCAACCCATGACGAGAGATTATATACATTACTGCAAGATATGAAAATCTGGGTAGCTGCTGTACACTTATGAGTCCATTTGGCTTAATGGTTAAGGTCTTCACCTCCCATGAACAAGGTACAAGGTTTGATCCTGACCTCTGACCAATGCCTCCTTGGAGTTTGCATGTTTTCCTTGTCTCTCTATGGGGCTCCTCCCAACTCAAAAAAAAAAAACATACTGAGTGTTTCCATCTCAAAACTCACCAATGCATGGATCTGTGGGCAGCAGAACAGACTCTACATGGTGCCCTATAGGAGGAAGAGTTGTACAGTCCAACCACTTTGGGCATCTGCTGTGGTTGGCAGTAACCTCATGATAGGAGAACACTGATCACAGACTGTGTGCCATGGCAGGGCTAGCCACTCAACAGTGTAAAATATGGCTCTAGTTGATTTGGTCTTGTTGACCAATGTCATCAAGTGGGCATTGGTATTTGCTGGTGATAAGTGGGTTGAGAACACCGCCTATTCCAACTTATGCCAGGGACCCGTGCTAATGGTGGGAGGGGTGTATGTGCCCCTGTTGGCCAGTATGTGCCTGCCATAAAGCCCAGCAGGCCTGGGTCAATAAGCTGCTGGCTGGCCGATGTCTAGTTGCCCAGCTTGGGCAACCTGGGATGGCCCTATTGAGCGAAAGCTGGACGTAAAACCAATCAACCTGCCAAACATGAACTAAAACTTGCTACATTTAATGTAGGTTCACTGACAGGATGCAGCTTGGAAGTGGATGACATGATGATACGGAGGAGGATGGGCATTCTATGTATCCTAGAGACAAGATGGAAGGGCAGTGCAATGAAGCCACTTGGCTTGGATTCCAGAGTCTACTACTGAGGAAGAAGACAGGCTAGAAATGATGTGGGAATTATGGTGACAGAGAGGCTTCAGAAGGCAGTGAGAGATGATATCAAAATTAGTGACGGGCTCATGGTAGTCAGACTCCAGGTAATGATAGGGAGGTATTCATAATCTCAGCCTATGCTCCACAGCAGGTTTGTGATGGTGAGGAAAAGAATGCATTCAGACAGCAGTTGCAGGACCTACTAGATAAAGCAGGACAGTATGAATTGGTATTGATAATGGAGGACTTGAATGCACATGCTAGGACAGACAGAAGAGGATATGAGGACTGCCTGGGCACCACATGGGTGGGGCAACAGAAATAAAGGAGGGGCCATTCTAGGCTTCTGTCTGGCAAATTAATTGATAGTAGACAACACATAGTTCAGAAAGACAGACAGTCACAAGATCACATACAAGAGTGGCCAACATGCAACTCAGGTAGACTTCCTCCTTGTAAGCAAAGGGCACTGGGGAAGAATCAATGATTGCAAAGTCATCCCCAGTGAAACAGATGGCCACAGCATAAACCACTGGTTGCCACAATCATCTGCAAGCAGTGGTCAGAGAAGGCTCTAAGGTCAACAGAGTCCAAGCTGAAGACCTGGAAGTTGACTGGAGAGAAAGTACATCAGGTCAAGGAATTACTGAGGGCTCTAGCACCCCAAGAAGAGGAAGAAATAGATGTAGCTGAAAAAGAATGGCAGCGCCTCAAAACAGCATTTGTGTGGACTACAGAAATAGATATGTGGCCAAGCCAGGTGTAGAAATAAGATGCATAAGAAAGCTAGGAAATCTGGTGGTGGAATTCAGAATGCCATGAAGTCATCAAAATAAAGGAGTGCAGGAAAAAGTGAGCAATAGAAAAGATCAACCACATCCTGTGCCAAGTGTGAAAAAGGGTTTATAGCACATTACACTGAACGTTTTATATGAAGTAATTGCCAGGAAATGCATGTATGACAGTTTTAAACATGGAAACTTAGTATAATAAATAGATCATTACCCTGAGCTGTTTATCAGGTAACTTTATGTAACATTGTGTATATTGCAAGAAAAACCCAGCCAAGCTAGAGTTTTTACTATGAAGGCCCATGGAATGTATGCAAACAAACCCTTAAGAACAAGTATTTCAGCTATATGGCTTCTCAATGCCCCTGACTATTTTTAAGTCTTTATGGTTACATTCAGCCAATAAAGCCAAACCCTACCAGCTGTGGACATGCATGTTTCTGTTTTTTTCTTATACTTTTTACTGAATGGTTTGTCTGTGTAACATTTTTTACCCTTTGAATACCCATTCTCTGGCTCATCACACATTCAATTTATTGCTTTTCCTTTTAGTCTTTCACAGAACCAAGGGTGTTCACAAAGTGTTTAGCAGCAAGGGTGGCATTCTGCTGCACCCATGGATTTCAGATCTTGTCTTACCTGGATGACCTGTTGTTTCAAGTTCTCTCTTTGCAGGTATTCTTCTCCAACATCTGGATTTCACTCTTCAACTCCTGACAAGTAAGAGATTCACACTGAGTTATGAAAAAAAATCAGATATGGTTCTACCACAGGATCTGGTTTTCCTGGGTTGCAGACTAGATGGAAATAAAATGCATGGCTTCCTCTCTCAGGCGAAAGTTCAGAGTCTGTCCAAATTCTTTCTAGATCTCTCCTCTGTAACACATTGCACAGCAAGGGAAATCCTAACAACTTTGGGTTTCATGGCAGCCACCATTCCAGTGCCTCCCCTAGTCAGATTTCACATGAGAAAAGTCCAGTAGTATGTGAAATCTGTGTAGTCCCAGCATCCCCACTCCTTAAATACCCTGATCCCTCTCTTCCCTTGTCTCAAGGAGCTACTTTGGTGGAATGAACAAATCAGTCTCAACCCAGGAGCTCCCTTTCACACCAACTCCATCTCTTCAAGAAGTTCACACAGACACCTCAGAAGAGGCATGGGGCCAAGGACAGAATCACATCGGGTGCAGGGCAGATGGCAACTACCATTCCTGATGGAACACATCAATCTAAAGAAAATGAAGACTCTTCTGCAAGCACTACAGACCTTTTCACATCTGTGGAAACCCAGACCAATCCTAGTGTACACAGACAACACCACCGTTATGTGGTACATAAACAAACAGGGAGGAACCAGGTCTTACCAACTGTGCATGTAAGCACAGGAGGCATGGGACCACCCAGATGGACATCACCCTCACAGCCACATACATTCACTCACAGGACAATGTGTAGATCACTAAGTCGCTACTTGGAGGATCCCCACAACTGGACTCTGAACAGACAGACAATCACTCATCAGTGGGGTACACCATAGATGGACCTCTTTGCATCACCAGCAAACTATTCGCTCCCCCAGTTCTACACCAGGGAACCTGTTCCTCAGCCTGGAGGACAGATGCCTTTTCCTTCAAGTAGACAGGAAAGTTCCTCTATGCCTTCTCTCCACTGCCTCTACTTCCAAATATTCTTCTAAAGGCACATAGTGAAGCATCAGATCTCTTTTCATTGGTCCCCTTCTAGCCAAGACAATACTGGTCCCCCCTCCCACTATTTTACCTGACAAAGAGAAACTACTACCTCTACAACCAGAACTTGGCACTCAACAAAAAGGATTGCTTCTCCACCCAAAACTGTTCTCTCTCAGCCTGACTCTGTGGATGATAGAATTCTAATCCCTCAAAGGCACATATTCTCTAAGGAGGTTGCTCAAGTCCTAAAGGAAGTCAGGAGATCCACTACAAGAAAATCTTACACAACTGAATGGAAAAGATTTTCTTACTGGTGCCATAAACATGGTCAGGACCCATTCTTATCACAGGTCCTGCAGTTCTACAATATCTTTGTGAACTACTTCATTCAGGCTTGGCTTACTGTTCTATCAAAGCTCACCTGTCAGCAGGCAAAGCATGATTGCCTCTCCACTCCCTGATTATGGGCAGAGCAGAGGTCAAGCTTTTCCTGAATGGAGTCCTGCATCTTAACCTCCTACCCCAAAGAAACCCATATCTTCTCCTTGGGATCTCAATTTTGTGTTGGAAAAGCTTGCATTACCTCTCTTTGAGCCAGCATCTTCTCCTTTAAAATTCTGCATTTGGAAGACTGTTTTACTGTTGGCTGTCACCTCTGCGCGGAGAGTTTCTGCATTACAGTCTCTCAAGGTTATTCCACGTTTTCTTATTTTCCACAAGGAGAGTGTGTCTCTCAGGGGTAATATATCCATCATGCCTAAGGTACTGAATGAGCTGTCCCTCATTCAAGCTATTCACATATTCACCTTTTTTCCCAACAAAAGTATTAACACATCAAGAATGTCTAGAGTGACAGTAAGTGCCTTATATATATATAGCATACCAGGAAGTTTTTCTTGGAACACAGCCTATTGTCCACATCAGCACCAACATCAAGCAGTATGTGTGGACCTTCCACTGAACTGTCAGGATCTCTGAAAGTGGACTGGAACTGCTCAGTTGTAGTGAGTAGTGGTTCAGTAGCAGGGCCACCCCCTGTAGCCATTTGTTCATTTGCTACCACAACTGTCCTCTGCTGTAATCATATCAGTGGCATGATGCCAGACCTGGTCATAGTTTCTGGCATGGTTGCCCACTGCATTTATGTCAGGGACCACCTGCTGTCATATGCTTTTTCTGGCAGACAAATCATCTCTGCCTTTGTCAAGCAAGGTGGAGCCATAGTGGTGTAAGCCTTCAATGTTGAACTTATTCTCTGCACCACTAAGTGGTGGCTTGTGTGGAACAGATGGTTTGGGTGCCATAATCCTGTATGACACAAAACAGAAAAAAAGACAAAACATGTTTGTAACACATAGAAATTATTCACCTAAAAGAAAATCTGTGCACCCATCATCAACAGAATGCAGTTGAACACACAGTACTCATACAGGACTGTGCAAAAGCTGAGGGAGCACCACCCCCTAAATAAAAACAATTTCTGTTAACGTTTCTGTAAGGAGGACAGCAGTTGTGTAACTGACTTCTGGATGGCATTATTATCAATAAAAAGACAAAAATTCTAATTAGAAATGCCAAGCAAATGTCCTTGTTTTCTGTATTGTCCAATACCTCTGTTAGCTACACATGCACCATTCCTAGAAGTTGTAATAAACACAATACACTTGTTTGCAGTAACTGGTAAAATTCCAGCAACAAATGGTAACACAATAATGTGATATAACCACACCATTTATTAATAAGCATTAAAAGCAGAGCAAGAACAGACATACCTGCTTTATGCCAAAAGTGAATGAAAAATGCACACAGATAAAAAAAGTTTTCTATTACATTTTGAAATACATTCCAAATATGAAAATGTAAACAGTTTATGAAGAGGACGAACATACCTTATAATAAATGCAGTCATTTGTAGAAAAATCTCCTTCAAGGATTACCAGTAATGGTCTGTATCAAACCAGTCTCCCCTCCTTCCACTTCCATATCTATACCATTACCTTTACTTCCTTCTTCTTTTCCTTTTGGCTTTTCCTGTTAAGGGGTCCCCACATTGGGACAACAGCCTGCAGAACGATTGACAGTGGAGTTTTATGGTCCCGAGTTGCCAGCCAGGTGCATAACCTTCCACAGAAGGCGCCCACACACACACACACACACACACACACACACACACACACACACACACACACACCTACAGCCAATTCTTTTTAGAGTGTCCAGTCCACCTTCAGCATATCTTTGGGATGTGGGAGGAAAGCCGAGTACCTGGAGGAAACCCATATGACCACAGGGAGTACATGCAGACTCCATACAGAAGGTACCCCAGCCAAGAATCAAACCAGAAAATCTTTTGCTGTGAGGCGGCATTGCTAAACACTACACCATCGCAGCCACCATACCATTACCATTACCTTTATATAGTGTAGCTTTAGCTTCTGAGCACTGTAAAGATGCAAATGAGGTGCTAAATCACTAGCATTCCCGAATGCCAGAATTCTCACTTGGTGTAGGGGAGGCAAACATCATGCAAGTAGCTACATGATTGCATGCACACACCCTAGGACTACAGGGAGGAGCAATGACAATTGTTAGCTGCTAATGGCTTGCAAGTGTTAATGATTACTCAGACTACAGCAACAAGCAATACTGAAGAGACACTTCTGTCTGAAGTGGGTGTATCATGTAGACTAGATTTAAGAAAAAGTGTGGAAGCACCTTGAGAGCTATGAGAACAACTTTAACAACATTGATATTCTCTTAATAGCTTACTGTCGGTCCTCTGCTTAAAAATGTTTTGCAGTGCTAATTAGCTATATTACACATTGAAAAAAGATGCAAAGAAATGCCCATAATATTGCATTTCTGTTAGTTAAGCTGAGAGAAGGGGAGCTGCTCAGAAAATAAAGAGAAGAAATAGCTGCAATGTTGGCAACCTTATATTAATATGGTGTGGGTTATTATTAGTACATCCAAAAGAAGATCCAGCACAAAGGAAGAAAAAATCAAGCCGGGAGCTGTAATACATGCTTTTTTGCGATTGCATAGAAATACAATGGCGTTCCGACCAAACTACTCAAATCTGGCTTTTTACCTAGGGTCAGACTGTTGCTGCTAAGCTACAATTTGCGGCACTGCCCTTCAAATTGGGATCTGTAGTATATGCTTTTTGCGACTGTGGTATTTCTTTGCTCAAGAACTTTTACATGACTGTGGGACTATACTATTATATTAATGAAACACCACATTAGATTTTTTGGTATGTTGTACAATTGACATCATGTATATGCATTTGTGATTTGTGATTCATGGGCTGTGAGTACGCATTTGAGTCTGATTCTATATTACGGATTCTACATTATGGATTTCATCTTGTTTGTTTTCAAAACATACTGAACAGTTATTGGGACATGATCGCAATTGGCTTACTGGATGAATACACACTGGGGCACAAGTGATATGAGTTGAGAAGGAAGCCATCTTGCTATCAAACGCTAGAGCAATCACACTTATTCAAATCATAATTTTGATTTTGAATGTTATTTTGTGTATTTTCCAGGTGTAGCAGGGACATGTGTTTTGATTTCTATTGAATTCTTTATTGATGCATGTTTTTTGTATTTTTTATAAGATACATCTGTATGTGATAGAAGGTTTGATTTAAACCAAAAAAATTTTTTTAGTGTACTGTTTTATGATCCATATATGGGGTGCACACTTATAAATCAGCCAGATAACAGTGTTGATACTGTACATTTATAACTACAGGGCCAAATGTATCATGGAAACAGGTCGACTCAATAACCAGTTAGCAGGACAATATTTGGTCTTTCAGTAGTCTGAAGATTGATGTATTCTTTTTGATGTATTCTTGGTGCATGGGTCCAGCAACACTGGATGACTAATAATTTGAGGTGCTGGGACATTTGTATATGCGTTTTAGATTTAATGATCAAACATTGGATGTCTTTTTTGATTCTTTTCGGTCATCATATGCTATCTATAACATGTTAAAAACTATGTTGGTCACCATTTTTTAGGATTTTCAAACTTTTCTTGTGGAATTATATATGGCATATGACATATGACTAAGTCCATTAGGGGCTTTTCCATCTTTTGTCTTTTTTATAATACATACAAAGAGAGGGTGCTCATTTATATAAGCACAAATATTATTCACCAATCTGTGGATATATGGTACATGTGGCCAAGACGAAGGTCGGCCACAGGTTTATAAATTATCTATCACACTCGTATGAGTATTTATGTGAAATTGGGCTGAGACGAAGGTCGGCCAGAATTCCGATTACTAATAATAAAACTAATATAAACACTTGGGTTGTTTTAATCCTATTGAGAAATAAACCTTTTTACTTTTATATAATAGTAGTTGTGACGAAGGTCGGCTACTCAAATAGGGACGGTCGTCCCTTATAATATACACATGTTTGTTTGATATGGGTTTTTGGGCCTCTCTCGGTGTGTTATGACTAGCATTTGATATGACCAATAGGTCTCATATTGACATTTAAATAGTTTTGGATAATTTTGTGAGCACTTTACAATGACCAGGCACCTAATGTTTGTATGATGCCAAATTAATATACACACACTCTCTACATACATAACTGTTGTTATAATTATTTTATATATACATAGAGTGTGTGTGTGTATTCATTGGCACAAGAAATATAAGAAATAATATTAGTTTATGGTGTTGCTTTACTTGGCAGTATGGACCTTACAGGTATTCTACAAGGTTTATCTGCAGATAAGGATAATTTGGATGTTTTTGGCTTAAACCCATCAAGCTCTGGTAATTCAAATATTGACATGGGGGATGCCAAACATCTTTGTGGTGTATTTTTCCAAAAAATAACTAGGAATATGAGAACTTTAAGAGCCAATATTTGGCATCTTAAGTTGTTCAAAGCTTATAAATTGAAAAACATCACGCCTCGACGATTAAGAATTTGCATCCAACCATTAGTGGGTGTTATTGATGATCAGCTCTCTATAGATTGGGCACAAACACAACACCAAGCCTCAGTGTTATTTGTAGATACTCTCATCACTTATTATGAAAGAATGATTGACTCAGACCTTGGAAATGAATGCTAACTGTCAAGAGGCCAAGGCTTTTGAGTCTGAAAGTTTTTATAACAATCATTTGACTAATTTGGCCAAGGATTTAGCTACATTAGAGGAACAGTTAATTAAAAAGAAAACTCAGAAATTTCAAAGAGATATGGCTGATTATGAGAAAGGGAAACCTTTTGTGATTCAAAAAAATGTTTGATTTTTGGACTCCAGTTACAGAGGTACTAATAGGAGGAAAAGACCTAGGTCTATACTTAGAAAAAACATGCACTCACTAAGTGGTACATCAGAAGACAAAATATCTTCTGCCACTGATTTTGACTGCCCTTCCAACCAAGACTCTCCAGTGGCTAAACGCAAGCAACCTTTAGACCCTTTAGGCCCAAAAAAACAGAGGGGGGAGAAAACAGAGAAAGAAACACTCAGAATTTACAACAATTGTTGCGGAAGATTGTGAGCCAATAAACAATGTACATAATATTTCTTCATATGAATTGTCAACTGTTCACAATAAACTACTTAATAAGGGTCTCAATTTTGTACCTACATCTTTTGTTTCTGAACATGTTTTGGTTAATGAACTGAATGACTTCTGCAGACTTATCAACCTGAAAATATTTTTTGCAGACTTAGATAATTCTCAAAGATCTACTGGCTTCCAGTTTGGGAGATCGGACTTTCAACCTCCTATGGACAAACATGTAGCCATATTTAAGGAATGAGTTATCAAAGACCTACATTTCTCTCAGGTTATCCACCTATTCGACACAATCTAACCAAACAGGAACAACAAAGCATTACAGGAGCTTAGTTCCAACCATAACATAGTTATCATACCAGCTGACAAGGGGGGGTGGTATTGTAATAATGGATTGGGTGATGTACCAGGTGGAGGCACACAAACAACTATCTGATGCCCATTTTTACATACACATGATTCTCGATCCTACACCCAATTTCAAAATACATATTGACTCATTTCTTGACTTAGCAATGGAAGTGGGCATCATTAACCAACATATATGTAAACAACTTAAAGTTTCAGATCCTATTCCTCAATACTTATATTTACTCCCAAAGATACACAAACATCCAACATGTCTGCCAGGCAGATCAATTGTTTCTGGTAAAGGGTCTCTTACTGAACCGTTGTCAGCTTTTTTGACATATTATTTAAAACCATTATTACCCCTGGTTAGGTCCAGACTTAAAGACATCACAGAATTTTTGAACAGCAATCATGGAATCTGACTGGTTTCTTTGTACACTTGATGTCACCTCCCTTTATACCAGCATACCACATGGTGCTGGTTTACAAGCGATTGAATATTGGTTGGATAAATCTAATTTATATACTCCTGGGTTTAACAATTTCTTAGTCAAGCTAACTGAATTTGTTCTAACTAAGAACATTTTTTACTTTGAGGGCCAGCCTTATTGGCAGGTTAGAGGTACAGCTATGGGAGCATCTTTTGCTCCCATTTATGCAGACTTGTTCATGGGATTTTTCGAGGAACAATTAATTTATGACTCTAATAACAACATTTTTGTGGAAGAGCTAGATATTTGGAGATGTTATCTAGACGATTGCTGGATGGTGTGGCGGGGTAATGCGACATTGGTATATGAATTTGTTAGATATCTCAACAGTAATAGATGGGATATTCAATTTACTTTAACTACTGAATATCAAGAAATTATTTTTTTGGATGTCCTAATAACTCGACAGGAAGACCACACATTGGAAACTCGGGTACATAGGAAATTTCCAAAATGCAACACATTACTTCATGCTTCCAGTCATCATCCCCGCCACATCATTAACAACATACCCAAGTCTCAATTTTTACGCATGAAGCGGATTTGCTCTTCGGAAGATTCCCAACAGGAGTGCCAAAAAGACCTTACACAAAGACTGATAACCAGAGGCTACAATAATCATCTTATTACCCAAACTGCAACCCAGGTTAAAGATATGCCAAGATCACAACTTTTGGAATACAAACACAGAACTACTGGAGATAATGTACAGACACCCCAACCCATTAGACTAGTCACCACATTTGGAAGTAACACACCTAAATTTAGGGACATCATAAACAATCATTGGGATATTTTGCGGGCGCATGAACATCTTAATGAGTTATTACCGGATCGATGTGCTTTTTCTTACCGTAGGGGCAGAACGATTAACTCATTACACACTACAAAAGATACAACCCACCAATCCCAATGCAGAAAACACTATTTGGTGACTCTCTAGTAGGCTGTGTTCCTTGTGGTCACTGCAGTGCATGTAAACACATTTTCAAAAGCAAAGAATTTACTAGTTGTAACACTTCTAAAGTGTACCAGATTAGAATTTTTGGTAACTGCAGCAGTGACTGGTTGATCTATTTAGCTACATGTACGTGCTCATCCTTTTATGTAGGACAAACATCCAGACCTTTCAGACATCGCATAAGTGAACATCTAGGCGAGATTAGAAATAACAGTTTCCAACACTCTATACAAACACACTGCTATACACAAAACTGCGAAATTTAAGTTTACTATAATTGACAAAATTCAGATGTATAGAACTTCCAAAGCAGGTTGACATGAAATACTAGACAGTATGGAGTTCTCTTGGATCACCAGGCTGGGAGCTTTATTCAGACCTGGTTTAAATGAATTAAGTTGAATTTTGCTTTGGTAGTTCCATTTGTATTATATCCAGGGTGTGTATATATCTCTTTAATTTGGGAATATATAAGTAGACACTAGGATGCGTTGTAACTAAATTTTCTGTGCTGGATCTTCTTTTGGATGTACTATTGCTTATGGTTTGATCCGTGCACTTGGTCTACCCTGCGTGGGTTTGGTTTGTTCCTGTGGGCTATTATTAGCCTAAATTTGTTGGCAGTATCACATTCATCTAGACATGTTCAAGCAAATGAGAAAAGAGCATTTTCTGATCTTTCTTGTGGTGGACCTGTAATTTGATGGTCTGCTAAGTCAGATCTGTACGGTATATACATTTTCCGATTCGTACTGTGCGCTGCTATTGCACTGTATGTTTGAGAGAGTTAATGCATTACAGAGTAAGGAAACCTCGCAATCCTGCATTTTCATTACTATTCCCCAGTGTTTGCTACTATTGAAAAAATTTCCTTTTATTGGCTTTATCATTTGCACGTTTTACCAAAGCAGATGTTGGACTGGCAGCGTTTCATGACAGTGAACAAGAGTCCACTGCTCAAGGTGCAGACTAAGATATTTAATTTGGAATGCCATTATCATCATATTTTAGAGTGGCAGAGGTACGTTTTGATAAATCACTCTGAGCAGAAGTGAAGAAATTCTACATCTCATCTAACTGTCACTCTAATGCATGGTATAAATGCAATGAGTGTAAAGAAACAGGACAGATGATGCAGGCTTTAATTCCAGCTTACGGGTAGTTTTAATTTTAACTGGATATAGAATAACTATAGAAGAGCAATGTGCTATTCATGAAATGTATATGCTAAAGTATGTGATAAATGTTCCATAAATTACCTACAGTTCATGTGAGTTGATGTTGCAAAAGGTGTGGCTGTAGGCTAGTCACCTGTTGTCCTCATTAGTAATAATAGCAAGAGATGTTGTATCATATGACAGGTTGTACAGTATTGTAACACAAAAACATTATCATGAGTGCTGTGAACAGATGGGTCACATGCTGTATAAACTCTCAGTATCTCATAACTTATCACAGTAGGAAGTACATCTTAGTAGCATACTTTGTGTCCTGACAAATTCTATGTAGTCTGCTTGACCTCCTGTCATTGTCTGTACATCCCCTTTCTGAGCCATTGCCACTACATGACATGATGATGATGTGTAGGACACATGCTGCTTGTAATGTCTGTAGCAGATGTGAAAATGTTGCATGTTTTTCTAATGGTATAACTGTTGGTGAATTGAAATAGAGGTCATGTTTGTCCTTGTGTTTTGTGATTTTGAATATAATTTTTTTTGCTTTTGCAGTTTGTGTACTGCTTGGCAGAGCACAAACAGGCCTCACAGATGAAAGAAAAAGGGAAAATTTTCATTTCCATAGTATTCATTAGTGCAAACACTCCTGGCACCATTGTATGGTATTTTATTCCTGACTAAGTGATGTGCACCTGATATATACCTCTCTCTGTGGCACAGGCTGTGACTTTGGACCAATGGCAGAGTTGCTGTAGGATTCAATCAATTTTGTGTGATGTGAATGCTGAAATTATTACTCAAAAGTTATGACTTCATATGTTGTTTTTTTCTGTTTCTTGGCTTATGCTCTTGCTCGCTGCTGAGCACTACACAATCAAGCTTACCTGCTTAAGGAAAAAAGTAAAAATGTTATTTGGACCGCCCACTGTAGTCCAAACAAGTTTAGTGGCAATGTGTGTATGCCAGCACTCTAGACAGTACTGAGTGGAGAACATCCACCTGCTGTGTACTTGTCTGTGTGGCACAAGGTGCAAGTGCAGTGACTTTAGAGGCAGCACATAGGTGATACAGGGGTCACATCCAGGTAACACGTATTTTTACAGAGGATATCAGAATGCCATTTCTCACAGTACTTTTATCAGGAAGAAAACACTATGTATAAACTGCTATCATAAGTGGGTTGATTGCATGAAATAGATCAATAATGCTTTGATGACTACACGTTCTAAGTAGCATATCTCATTAATGCCTTACTTATGAAACACAGTTCATTGTGTGTGTTATTGTTTAAGCATGGAAATTGTGATAATTAATGAGAAATGCACATGCATATCTATGATGAACACAGTGGTTTCGTTAAAATCATCTTGACTATTCACACAGTCTGTGTTTAGGACAGTATGTGTTGTGAAGTATATATGTATCATACCAAAACATTTATTACTCTCCTCATGAAAGTCTATCCATTTGAAATATATTTACAAACAGTAATACTGCATTTCCCGGGCCTTCTTAAAGTCACACACATACAGGCCTATCTAAAGTATATCTCCATGCATACTGAATGCAGTATATCTGAAATTACCACAGTTAAAAGGAGTTCTCCTATAGCACTGTGAAATAACAACAAGCCTTCAAATGTATGCATTCTTTATTCCATAGGTTTGATTCCTGCCTTGTACAAATAGCTTTTTACAGTGTACAAGTCCAAACAAATTATGTCCCATGTCATCCTATTTAACCTCCCAAAGACCAAGGCTTACAAGCCAAGACATTAAGCATGTCACTGTTGACCACTGGAAAAAGTGTGAAGGTTGAACATCACACATGACAGTTCTCCCTGTCACGTTTCACACATTCATTGCAGATTGTTGAAATCCCTGTTGCATTGTCTGGTGATGAATCTCATTCCTTTCCATCTTGCAAATACAGTTGGCTTGGTTATGTGTGCTTGCACACTGGCAGTTAAATGCAGGATTGGAATTTGCCATCAGTTCAGACATAGAGTTGTTGCTTGATTTATGCAGACATGGCTGGTATGGGAGATGATGGTGCTAAATTTAGAGCACATAAGTAAGGTGTGTTGAGAAGTCTAGAATTTTTGTGGCATTCTTTGTGAAGCTCCACAGCCATGGGCTGCTGTAGAGGGGATATACTGGGTCTCAGTATAAGACTGAGGCTTGGAACAACATAGCCAAGGCTGTCTCTAGTGAAACTGGCAATCCTGTGCACTGGGGAAAATTGTCATTACTACTATAGTGACCTGAAATGGCACAAGAAGGACCTCCTTAGCTGATGGGAGGATGAGTTTAGAACTGCTGAATACACCCCTCAGTTGTGTAAGTATACTGACCCATCAGCATTTAATTATACAGAATGAAGTAGACAGCTAAGGCTGTTATGCATTAAGCTTTCATGTCTTCTTCTATGTTGTACAGCTCCTGAACACATTGCAGCAAACATGGAAGTCCACCAAGAGAAGTTAATTTGCCTCAGAGTGGCAAGGAGTATGTATGTATGCATCGGGTCTTACTGTAAGCCTACTAACTGTTGTAATTTTGTGCTGTATGGCAATAATGAAATAAATGGTTGTATTTATGGTGTCATATCAGTGCAATTAACTAATGGCACAACAAAGTAAGACCTTCCCATCATACCTAGATGTGGCAAAGTTATGTAGACTGGATAATCGTAAATGTGTATGTAGTGAAATTATATAGTCATATGACATGCCATGGATCTAATTCACTCTCTCTCTCTTTTGTCTCCCCCATCTTTTTTTTTTTGAATATTTTCTGTGGCTTAAAAATGTTCTGTTGTCATACATTGTTGCTTACGAAAAATGACATTCAGCACAGAGAGGTAGACTGACCACTGCGGATTAGCCCACCATCCTTGCACAGGCTGCAGCACAGATACCCAGAACTTCATGGTCCCAGTCGGTCAATGCTGCCTCCACAACCCTGCCCTACCTGCTCCATCTGTGTCAGGTAGCTCTGCTATGGGTGCTGGTACACTGGTACCCTCTGATAGTAGTAGCAGTGGAGCTGGTGATTTTGTCACCTGGCAAGAGCTGACAAGGCTAGTGGAGGGTATCATGGAAAGGGGCCTAGGTGCCCCATTTGGCCATGTAGAAAAGGTGCTTCATTGTATTGCACTGACATAGGAAACTGAGACAGGAGACAGTGATGACAGTTCTGAGGGTGAGGACTAGATTCTCACTAGTCTCAGGCTTGACATGGATGTGCCATTGATGTCCCCTACCTATCTCCAGTTATGATGTCCCCCAACCTTTTGTGTTCATCACCAACCCTGTCCATCTTGTATGTCCTGTATATCTGCACTTGCTTCCTCACCTACCCTACCTACCTGACCCTCCCATTCCTAAGCCCCTTCCCCAACATTCATCTCTCTTTAAAATTAAAAAAAGAAAACATGGGCAGCTGTCCTACAAAAAAATAAAGAACCATATGTAGCTCTCCACTTCATCTATGTGTCCTCTTGACACAATGTGGTACGATTGACTCTACAACATTATGCTGTTGTCACCTACCCTTGGTGTGGTGACACTCCAAATTTAGCAAATTATGTCTACAGTTCTAGATGTATGTTGTGAAGAAGTCAATAGCTATGGTTCTCTACCACTACATTCCTGCAAATTCCTGTACTCTTTCCTCTGTGTCCTCCTCTCTGCTTGCCCTCCATTTCACCACTTTCCTGTTAACCCCCTTTTCACACATTTAATCTGGTCGAAAAATAGAATCACCCACAACACATGTGGCCAGAAATGGCCGTAAAAAAGCCTTCACTTTTTGTCCTCAGCTTTTGCACAGAGTTTGGCTCTGCACACCAGTGCTGACAGATGGTGAATGGCTGTTCATGTCCTATGGCAAAGCCTGGTTAGTTCTTGCCATCACTGGCAGTGATCCAGTTATCCTCGAGCAAAGGTGCTTAAATATGCTGCCCTGTCAGAATACAGAGCAAAGGTAAAATAATGGCAGTATTTTGCAGCAGTTACTCTAACAGTTCTTTGATTACCAGATGTAATAAAGTGCAACTTCCCCATGTGCTGTTGACATAAATCACTTGTCTGAAGATTGCTTTTTGGCCGTAGTATCAAGGGTTCCATTCAAAATGTATATCACATTGTTTCTTAATGTGATGTTATACTTCTGTGATATGTTTCATGACATAGATCTGATTTTTTTTCTAGTTATGACCTTTAATGAACAGATTTTAAAAACTGTTGCAAAAAAGCATTTGCAAACACATTCATGCCATTTACGAAGAATTATTAAACCACCCTTATTATATTCTTGTCTTAATAATGTTTTGCCTCTCCTACACCTTCTTGATCCCCTGAGCTATCAGTTAATGGCATACAGCATAACAGAAGAATACTGATTACACATCATACAGATGTGCATTAATGATTCATAACACCACTCTTTGATGTGTCTGTCTATCTCTGTATTCACTTCTTTTCTCTCACCCCTTTCTACTGTTGACTATTCCTCAGGATTATTGATAGAAATCTCATCTTTTGGCATTTTCATACTGTCATTACTTTGCTGAAGGCTAATAGCTACATCTTCCACTGGTGGAGTAGGCTATCGGTGTCCCTTTAATGGTCTGGTTTTGACATGTATGAAGTAGGATTTTCTTTATAGTGTATTGAGATAATGATCAAGTCTACAAACTTAATTTTGCATTCTGACAAAGGTTCTAATCCAGCAGTATGTGAAACTTACTGTCTGTTTTTATAAATCTCCTTCATGTGTATGTGTTGCCTATGTATCTGTCTAACCCCCTTTAAGTTTTATCAGTTGTAGTCCTCCGCATTTGCATGCAGTCTGGCAACAAGAAATGTACTACATGGTACTAAATGCATTTCAGGTGTTATTGCAAAATGTGTTGAGTTTTTGCCTTAGAGTGGCTTGCCATTTTTAGCTTAGCGTAAATAGCAATATGTCCACTGTGCTACAGTAAAACAGACTTAGGTTACACTTCCATATGCATTAGCCCTAATGATATACAACCACATAGAGCCTTGGCACACATACTTCATTACTTAGCCTTAATGATATACAACCACATAGAGCCTTGGCACACATACTTCATCATTTCTTAGCCCTAATGATATACAACCACATAGAGCCTTGGCAGACATACTTCATCATTACTTAGCTCTAATGATACACAACCACATGCAGCACAGACACACATATTTCATCATTACTTAGCCCTAATGATATACAACCACATAGAGCTTTGGCACACATACTTCTTCATTACATTCCCTACTGCATTGGAACATTAAGGATTGTTATGTCTTGACAGTGCACACTGACCAAGCATGAGTAGGTGCGACTGCTAATATCAGTAGCATTCATTAGTGTTTACATATCGTCATTGTAGTCTGATGAGCCATGAATACTTCATTGTCCATCCCATGTTTCACAAGTGTGTGTGTTTCATCTACACAACATCATGTAAAACAGTATCAGTTCTGCAATATACATCAGTGACAGCATAGCTGAATTAAGTCAGCAGGATGTATTTATTATTGATTAAAAGATTGCACTTCCTCCTTTATATCAGCAAATAATGGCTGTGTACAAAAATGTTAACACAATATCTTCGATGACACAGAATGAGAAACTAATTCTGTGTACACTGCACTGTCACACTGCAGAAATCAGACTTCTGCAGTAACACTTATGTGAAGTACTGTGTCCTCTAGATTGTGTAACTAGATAGGTGCAGGGTTCTAATTGCGCAACAGGCAACTTGTATGTGTATGTGAGTTGCACATAGTCATGTAAATATTTACGTACTGCTGGCTACACTGAACTGGCAGACTGGAGAAACTTTTACACTGCAGGGTGAGCCCACATTAGTGCCATACCCTTCTCCCAACATCATCTTCTCTGCAACACAATGCTGATATCATCCAATATAAAGTGCACTCTCACACTGTAAAAGTCAGACTTTTGCATGTGCTTACATTAAGTACTGTGTGGAATAGATTGTGTAACTAGATAGGTAGGGGGTTCTAGTCTCGCAACTGTGTGTGTGTGTGTGTGTGTGTGATGGTGGGGCCATAGTGTCACTGGGGGATTAATTAAATAGCTGTGCTCATTTAACTCTCACTTGTGAGAAGCATTTATATGGATAGATGTACATGTTGTTAACAGCGTTCACATCCACATGTGCTATGTTCATGTGTAGATGTTTCCTTTTACAAGAAGAGTTTATTCTAATTTTCATTTTGAAACCCTTATTGAAGACTGATACTGTTACTTGATTATATTGTGCTTCCATACTAGTTGTAGAAAGATGCCTCCTTAGAACTGAGAACATTAGATGATGTGATGCATGTTGTTGCCTTACTAAGGCATGTGTTCCAATATGGGATTATATCCAAATTGTACATAATTGTTGTTCTACTGTCACAGTGACAACAGCTGCAGACCACAGGTGTGTTTGGGTATGTCTTGCATCTAGCAAAGTTGTATTGACATACAGCAAAATTATTTCTAAGTAATTAAAATACAAGGACACACATTCCTTGATTCATTAACATGATGTAATGCTTTCACATAACCACACATGTGACAATTGGCAATGCACTTATACCATGGCACATTCAGTGATTCACACTATTGTGATGATTATCTCAGTGCATATTCAGGTGTTCCAAACCAACACTGAGTGACCTTAATGCATTTTTGCCCTTAATTGTTTTGCAGGAATGACATCCTCCCCAATTCTTATGGGTACATGTAGAGTGACAGAGGCTTCTTCCATCCATAGGTTCCTATGAGGTTACTAGGCTAGTGGCCCTAAAGCCCTTACAAGTCTAGCCATGTTAATCCCAAATTATCCCAATTGTCCTTATTAGGTGGACGTAATTTGCAGAACAAGTCTGTGGTCTACACTGACTACTCCTGTCCATGAGGGATATGAGTGCCACCCCCAGGGTGAATTTGCTGTCTCCCATCCATTTGTCTAAGTTGTGCTTGAATAGGGTTAATGAGGAGCTCTACTTCACGTGAATTGGAAGTTTATTCCAGAGGAGCAGCAGTCTCTGGGAGATGTATCTGTCTCTCCAGCATGTTCTGTTAATGTCACAGGCTAGGTTAAGATCCCTAGAGCGAGTAACTCTTGTGCCATTAGACTTGCCAATTTGCAGCATTTCCATCAGGGCAGGGTCAGAGACTGCCGTGTAGGCCAGACACAAGTCACCTCTCAGCAGCCTGTATGATAAGAGTACAGTGACAGGGCTTTCAGTCTATCTGTGTACGTCATGGTTTAGAGGCCCTGTATTTTCTTGGTGAGAAACCTCTGTGGTTTCTCCAGCTGCTGCAGGAGTCTGGTGAGGTACACGCATGTAAAAGGGAACATTGTACTCTATTAGTGGTCTGATGATGGTCGAGTACAGTGGGGTTATTACATCTTTAGACCTGGATGTGATACCTGTACTTATGAGGTGCGCAATGTAGCAGGCTTTCCTTACCGCTGTGGAAACTTGGTGGTCGACATTCAGATTGCTATCTACCTGTGTTCCCAGGTCTCACACCACTGGGTTTGAGCTTAAGTGGGTGTTGACAATGCTGTAATTAGAGGGGAATTCCCCTTTGCCAAAGGGAATAATAATGCACTTTTTTTGTATTTAGTTTTAGACCGTAGTTTTGGCACCAGTCATTTGTCTGTGTTAGCCCCTTCTGTAATATGTTAACATCACTGGGGGACTCGATCATCATTGAACTTGGTAAGCCAAAGGCCATCTACTTTAGTCTGAACTTCCGCGAAATAGATTCCGAACTGTAAAGGGCCCAGCACCGATCCTTGTGCTATGCCACTGGTGATGGGTCTACTGGTAGAGAATAAGTCACCAATTTTGACAGCATGTGTTCTATTGATGAGCCATTTGGCAACCCATCTAATGATGTAAGGGTTAATACCCAGCCGGAAGAATTTCTCAATGATACCCGAGTGGGGGATTATGTCAAAATATTTGGCCAGGTCAAGATAGGTGGTATGCTCTGTCTTACCTTCATCTAGGCTTTGGTGACTTTCTTGAAGACGCAAATTGGGTTGAGTCTACAGTCTGAAGGTCACCTATGTCCTTATTGATAAGGTCCATGATGATTCTTTCCATGACCTTGCAAATGAGACTTGTGCATCTGTAGTTCCTAGGGTCAGTTAATGGCCTCCCATCGTGCAAGGGGATTACTGTTGCTGTTCTCTACTCCACTGGAACAAAGCCAGTTCTCAGGCTGTGGTTAAAGAGAACACTAAGGTCCTATTTTAGATTGCTTAGTAAGCAATCTTGGATGTTATTTGGTTTCACTGAGGATGTGTTTTTAGCCTTGGAGAGTGCAGATATGATCTGATCTCTAGAGATGCTAGAGATCACTGGTATCCGGTATGGCTTTGGGATATGACTGGTGAAGCCAGGGGTGAAGTTTGCACCAAATCTGTCAGCTAGCAGGTTGACAATTTCCTCTAGTGCATTCTGAGGGGTACCATCTACTACCAGTTTGGCATATAGCTGGGCATTCCCTTTTAGATTTCCAGCATAGTTAAAGAATGCCTTACGATTATCCTTAGATAGGGATGCTATTTTATCTTTGTAATTAGCTTTAGAGGATTTTACAAGGTTTTTGATTTGGTTGTTCAAGCTGCAGAGGTAATTCTTGATATGCTGAGTCAGTTCCTTCTTATTCTTAGACATCAGTTTCTTCCTGTTGCTATATAACCTGTTTATACTTGAGGTCCATCAACCAGGGTGGCTTGTTTTTTTGGAGGACCTGGTTTTGATCCAGTCAGGTAGAGATGAGTCTATACAGTTGCTTAAGTGTTTATAAATTGCATCCGAGTACACCTCTGCATAGGGGAGTCATTGTTGTCTGTGAATTTGGGGGGGATAAAACATTTTATACCATTGATTAATAGTCTGTAGTTAGCTTTGGAAAAGTTTTTTTTAGTTTTCTAACTCATCTGGGGGCATCAGGTTCAATAGTTACTTAGAATGGGGGCATCAGGTTCAATAGTTACTTAGAATGAGACAGTTTTATGGTCCAACCTCAGCAGGAAAAGCATCACACAGAGGGGGGGGGTTGCAGTGGCTCCCTATGTTGATGAGTACTATGTCTAGGACATTTGAGCCCCTTGTGGGGTGCAGACCATCTGTTTCAGAGCATTCGAATTAACAATGTCCAGGAACTTCTGGGTGTTTGTGTTTGCACTCTTGTATGTCACCCAGTTGATGGAAGGATAGTTGAAATCACCCATGACTAAAGTGTTGGGATGTACGGCGAGTGATTCCAGTAAGTCCAGGTAGGCGATGTGCTTTTCTTGGGTCATGGTGGGGGACCTGTAGGTAGTAATTATGTGGTAGAGTATTTTGTCTGTAGTTGATTGCACTTGGAGTAGTTCAAGAGAGTCATACTGTTTAACCATTCTCAAGGTGTACTTGGCTTTTATGAAGATGGATACACCTCCACCTTTGGTTCTTTCAGACTCACTTGGAGGTCTGAAAGTGTGGAAGGCGTTGTAGTCCTGCACGGCTTGGGCGATCACCGTGTCTTTGAACCATGTCTCAGTGACTGCACAGACATCAGCATCTTCCAAGGGGAATAGTGCTTCCAGGGAGTACAGCTTCATTTTGGATTCCTCGTGTCAAGCAGCAGAACCTTGAGTTTGCTTCAAATAGATTTTGTTATGTCGAAAATTTTGTTGTTTTGACATTGCCTAAAAAAGCACTGTGGGGGAAGCAAGCACCTTTGCCACTATCCGAAAGCCTAGCAGAGACAGGTGCAGACCATCTCTGGCAAAGCAGGGTGGCCTGTCGACTATGTCATCCCAGAACTGACAGATACTGGATTTCTCTGGACTAACACCAGAAGCTAATCCAATTGTTGTAGTTGATAATTTTTTTGTTTATGTTGTGGCATCATCCTGGATGAAGGTAGAGTGCTGCTTAGAGCTAGGGTCATACATGACTGGGACACATAATCTGAGAGTTCAGTCATGTCTCAGTTCATGTAGTCTGGAGAGGTACACCTCAAGTAATTCACCCCAACATGAACTATGACAGAGTCATAATGATACTTTTTGTTAACTGACTTGAGTGCATGTGTGATTTGATGGATCCTGGTATCTGACAGGCAGCTGACTGTGACCTTCTCCTTGTATAGCCTGGTGAGGGGAACATCTGCGTGTCTCACTGTGGCGTTGCCTATGACCAGGTCATTAAGTTTAGAGATGTTTTGCCTTAGGGGCTTATTTGCTGAGAGACAGTTGTATGTGTTATGTGTAGTGGTTTCTATTTGCATAGCAGTGTGTGCACATTGTTTATGTTTGATGGGCTCTGATATTTTGAAAGACTTCAAATGAGTTCCTCCACATATGTGGGTCTATCTTTCATGTTTTTATTTTGTGTGACAGGTGAAGAGTGTGTACTGACAACCTGTTTGGTATCCGCTTTGTTGTCATGTGAGAGAAAGGATTCCAGTTACGGAGTGTACTTACATCTCTCACATAGATCATTTGTTTGTGATAGGAGTAAGTGGTCTTATCAGATAAAAATTCTGGGCAAATAAAGTACATCTAATTTAATGATTTCACATAGGGGGAGTTCACTAGTTGTGATAAGAGTTGAACTGTGGCGCATGTGATTCATGGCCATATTGTTTGTTGGAGGGGTTGTAAGGCTTGATGTTCAATTCTAGCACAGGGAATCATTTGGTATGAACATACAAATGTCACACAGCAGCCATTGCATCACATCAGTGTTATCAATTGATTTCATGAACACATGTGAATGTATCTTTGGATTTCATGGCAGTAGAAACTTGTTCTGCCAATGTCATGGTGAGACTGCTATTGTGGCACATGCATTGCATACTGCATTGCACAAGTGTGCTCCAGTTCTTGGGTGGTATGTGTACAAAAATACAGAGAAACCTTCCTTGACTAAGGACGTTGTATATAGGGCTGGTCACAGTTGTGTGCACATAAGCATAGTCAATTAATTGCCAGTAGTCAGTCATGCTGATATGACCTTCATTATCAGGGATCTACCTCCTGTGGCAGATGCTGACAATATACAGCTGTGTGGAATGCATTGCTTCATAGTGTGATACTTGCATCTGTTCTTATCTGTCTGCATGATAACTGTCTCAAGCAGGAGTGCCTTACACAAGGGTATTACATATATCACATTCTGCTCCCACATTTGTAATGCCACAGACACCTACTTATGGGATGCAGACCCACTAGTATATTAATGTGCATAATTCCCTTCAAGGGTGATCCTCCTCATACATGTATTATGCCTATTTCTGTGGTGTATGCAGTTAATACACTGCTCAGTGGTAACATTGACAGTACGAGTTAGATTCTTGCAAAAGAAGATTGAGGCTTCTGATCCATTTATATTTTCCAACATAATGTAATGATGAAATGTGTGCTTTGCACGTATCCTGTTATGTATGCACTTTCCTTACTGTCATCTCAACTCAGCATGTTAATGACATTTATATCTCACGTAATCTCCTCTGTTACATTATTACTTTGTGTAACTGTCATATCTTATAATATCACGTCTGCTTTTATTTCCATATATTTGTTCAGGAAGTGTGACCACTATTAATTGTTATGGCATATATGTTGAACAATTTTATTACTTCAAAATTGTCTTTGTGACTTAAGCACTTTTAAATCTGTTATCTTAGTACAACATTATCTTAGTACAATTTGAAAATTTACCCTCTTACATATTTTTGTATACATATCTTTACTTTTTGTGACTTCTCAGTACACTTTCCTTGCCTGGTAACCCATCTATTGTAGTCGCCCTTGCCATTTACCCTCCCCTCTTACTTATTTCTGTGTTTATATCTTTGATATATGTGCACTTTACTCTCACTACAGTTTCCCTGCCTGGTACAATTTGCATTATTTGCCATATGTAGCTGTTCGTGCTGTCCATGCGAGCTTGCATGACAGGCAAGCCTGTTTGTTTACTCTGTGTGCTTGTGCTGCTCAACATGTTTTCATGGCCTCCAACACTACTGGTGGGCATGAAAACATGCTTGTATTCGTGTAGGCATGATGAGCATCATGCATATGTGATTAGCACTGCTGCTCATTGCGCTAACACATAAATATAGTGTAGACTGCGTGAAGCCTACACGATTGTTCATAAATCCCCGTGATTCTTTGTGTTGCACATATTGCCAGGATATTTAAAATATGTAAATATATTATTAGACTGTAGCGTTATTATTTTTTCATAGGGAAAGATAGGGAAATAGTAACAGATTGCAGGTGAATTATTAACATGCATTCCATACTTAATTGTTTTATTGTTTTTTTTTTTTTTTTGCCTTCACCTTTGTTGTTCCCTAGCAAAAAAGAAAACTTGGGGCAGCCACTGCTTGTAGCTAGTTCACTGCTGTAGTAAAAGACTTAGCTGCAGCATTTTTCACCTATTTTATTTGCTTATACCATACCAGAGTCTGTATGTATAGCTTTGAAATTTATAATCTTATCTGGAGAAAGATCATCTAAGTCATAGGATTAGAACTCCGAGGGATGTATATAAATGGATGATTTGTCGTTTTGTGATTCATTGTCAGATTATTATATGATAGGTACAAAAGTGCTGTACCAGAAGGGCCTTTTGCACATATTTGGGGGATCAGAACAGGAATTACATCAGATGTGCAGGTGACAAAAGTGCAATACCTACTAAACTAGCATTTACTCCTAAGGAAAATAACCTGAATCTAAATATATTGAAAATGGCTGAGATGCAGGCAAAAAATATGGGCCCTAGTAGACAAAGTAGAAGGAAATAGCATCCTACTCTCAAACTGGTGCTAGGCTTGTATATGTGGTGATACACATGTGATAAGCATTCTTGCGTTCAGTCACAAGAGTGCAAAAACTAGGCTTTGCATATTGAGATTGACTGCAGTATCCTGGTGATCTTATTTCCCGAAGATGCAATGAATCCAGAGTTGGTGCTGCCCACCACATTTGCCGATGTAGGCAAGCTTGCCCTCTACAAGCACTTTTTTCTCACTGATATGGTTTTGCATTCAGCTGTTCCTGATATGTTGTAATGACAGTTAAGAGGTTTGGTCACAAAACACTCACCGTTTTATTAGGAGTAGCTAGTAGCTAATTCTTCAAGGTTACATTTAAATGTTCAAGCAGTCGGTTGTACTTCAGTAGCTCTGTTTTGTTAGTAAATCATGTGAATAGCAGCGTCTTAAATATGTTTTGGGATATTAGGACACTTGGCTTTCTACATCATGTTTCACAGAATGCTCTGTATGAAAATAAAATAATTTTTTCTCAGAATAATATAGCGTGTTTTATTGTTGACTCTTCCTTCATTTTATTTTGCCCAGGAACTTCAGATCTGCACAGCTGCAGTACTTTCTTCCTTAATTAACTTTTTGTGAATTATTTTCAGCTGTCTGTCAACATGGAAAAGCCAATCTGCCTGATTGAAAACAGTGCCTCTGGGGACCTACATGTGAACCAAAAAGCCTTGGAAATCTTGTCAGAGGTGCAACAACCTGTGATTGTGGTAGCTATTGTGGGACTGTATCGTACTGGAAAGTCGTATCTCATGAATAAGTTGGCCAGAAAACAGAAAGGTAGTTCACATTAGTTGTGTGTGTGTGTGTGTGTGTGTGTGTGTGTGTGTGTGTGTGTGTGAGTGTAGTTTGTTGTACATGCGAATATTTATTGTCTCAGGCTGGGTGAGCTGATATGAACAGAACCCTTTTCAGCCATGGCACAAGCCAGAAACAGTACAAGATAAATAAAGATATTGGAAATGTATAAATAGATATAAATGTTATACACCGCAAAATATCCATTAACCCTAGCATCGGTATTCATACCTTAATTAGCAGTCCTTGTTAGAGAGGTAAACATTAGAGTAAGTAAGAGTACTCAGCCAGGTTAAAACCCCATCATAGCAAGTACATAATCAGTACACAGGTAAAGGAATAGCAGCACAACATTATTATAGGTATGTCGAGGATGGGCTAATTTGTACAAAGACAAGTAAAGTATATGCAGGGAAGAAGATGGAGGTAATTGGGAAAAAGTTGGAGGGGGGGGAATCAGATGAGGAAAATATGTACTACTTGTGGTCACCACTTGTCCCTGTTTTCACAGTATAGTTCTGATTTTTGCAGCTGAGTCCTATGAAAAATGTGAAAAAAAAATGACAAATGCCCTTTCGAGGGTGGAGTATAAATTTTTTGCAATAGTTAGAAGGTGGTGAAAAATAATCTCTTTTTTTAGCTTTCTTCCAAATATTTTAGAAAACTGATGCTGTATCTGAAGCATCCTGTTGTGATATGAGTCAATAGATTTAGCTAGAGTTCTGTAGCAGTGAGCCTTTATTGTAATAATAAAGTAAAAACAATATTTCTATTGGTTAAGGTATGATCTGTCCTGCAAAATATACTAGTTCAGTAAGGGGTATCCTAGTTTTGGCACATGAAAGGTGGTTACTGCACTACTTTGCAGGACTCGTGGACTGTCTAAAAAGTAAATAGATTGAAGGCACTGATGACATGATTGAAAAGTGCATCTGCACACTGATCATTTTCCATGCTCCCAAGGAACTGATCCTAGCATGCAGCTGTCATGTTTTGCCTATAATCTGATCTCAGCACGTGGCTGTAATAATGTTATGCCATCTCCTAAATCTGTACTATTTTTTTATAAAACACATAGCTGTCTGATTATACTTCTGCAGAAACTAAGTTACTGATTTTTTATAAAGTTTGCTAGGCAGAGAAGTTGGGAGATAGAGCAGAATTAAGAGAGTTTGCAGACACAAGCTGACTAATGTAGTGCAATACTTTCTTTCCATAATATGAGTTTTATCCTTGAGCTCTGTAGGTAACCAGTTAAATTTACTGAATGCTGAGTTGAGATTTTGATAGTTCACAATGTTATGTCAGCAAATAATTTAGATTTTGCAGGATGTATTATTCCTCATTGTAAAAATATGTCCTTCTGATAATAATGATAGTGATGATGGGGGTCTTTCCCCTGCAAAACCATTAAAGTGGTATAGCTGACGGCTCAGTAATAACCCATGGAAATAGATGCAAGTCTTTACTCCTCTTAGGCCTACTAATGGATACAGACTCCAGGGTATAATGTTGTTGTTTTCTGTAATTGTATTGCCTTGAGTTCCATAACCATCTGCCTAATCTTTAGCTGATTTAGATTCTCCATAAGAGAACCCCCAGTTTGTCTACACAGATTGGATTTAGTGTTCTCAGGGAGAATTGTGTTGCTTTTCAAACACTGTTTTGGAAAAGTATACAAATTATTTCATCTTCAGGATTCTTTGAGAAAGGGAAGCCTCAGCAATAAGCTGTTTAGACCCACACTTATCAAAGGATATGTGCGTAGCGATTAGGTCACAAGAAGGATGCATTTAACCAAGGACATGGTGCATTTTCCAGACACTGTTGTATTTGGGTTGTGCATCATGTACCAACAAGCATATTGCTTATGTATGTATGTGTGCAAATGATGGAAAAATTGATTATATACCTGTGTGTATTTGTATGTGTGTGCGTGCGTGCACATGCATGGAAATACACCTAGGGACAGTTCACTTCCCAATCTGTAGAAATAATTTTTTTATGTAAAAATGTCTTTAAAGTATCTGTCTTGTACACTGCAACTACCAAAACTGTCTATTGTTTGGGTATAAAAGACTCACTTTAATTTATGTGTATTGCACAGTGCAGTTAATTAATTGTTTAAATCATGAGACATCTCTGTTATAAATATGTAAGTGCTTTTGCTTTTTATATACAGTTTGAACAGGAAAGGAGTAGAGCGAAAGGAATTATGAAGTGGTGAAAGTGCGAAAGGAGGTGAGGGAATATTGTGATAAGTATGAGACGTGTCAGATGCGTCATAGTAGGCATTTGTGCGTTAAAAGACTAGAATATGTTCGGACAAGGAGGAAGGCTAGAACAAAGTTGTTGGTTTTTGGACTGCACTTGGTTTCTTGTAATGGGATTTTTTTAGTCGAGTGCAAAATATGTGGAAGCAGGGGGCTTAACAAGTTTCCATATCGTTAATGTCTGTTCTCCTCAGTCTATTTTAAATGTGCAAGGATTTGTGTCTTTGTCTAGTTTTCTGACTGATGGGATTTAGCTTTTCCATATTTTCCTTTCAGATGTGGACAAGTGTGAGCATTTATTTTTAATTTCTAATTTATTTATAGGTTTTTCCCTGGGTTCAACTGTCGAGTCACACACCAAAGGAATCTGGATGTGGTGTGTTCCACACCCAATAAAACAAGACCACACCCTTGTTTTGCTAGATACAGAGGGCCTTGGAGATGTGAACAAGGTTTGTTTTTTCAGTTTTCTTTTCTTTGTTTGTAGTAATATGAGGCCATTTTTCTTCACCATGAGCAGAAGATTTAAAAATGCATAGGAAGTGCACATTATGAATGCCAAGGCAAGTTCACATATATTTTTCTCATATGGATATATTATTATGTTACTAGTGCACACTAAAAGTTTTATTTTATGTAAAACTAACTGTTAAATCCATTGGTCACCCTTATTTGTGTTCAATTATCTGTAGTAGTTTTTGAAAACACAATAATATACAAAAATGTTAGCATGCTGTGGTTGACATTTGTCTTTTCATTATCAAAGATGCTTTAGAATTGTCACATTATTAGGTACAGAAAGAATGACTGAAATATGAAAAGTAAAGGTAGCCAACTGGATAGACCATACAGTTAATTTCTAAGTTCAGATCCCTTCATAATTCTGTAATACACTGCACAAATTCAAGAAGTAACACATTTATGTGTAGGCATCACAGAGCTTTTAAATTAAACGTCCGAAGGTATCTCAAAGGAAATGTAATTTCTAGAATAAACAGAACTGAACACTTCTACATTTAGGTAGAAGTATAAATAGCTAAGAGTGGTCTAGAATACTTTTCTTCTTGTATTGAGTTCCTTCCATGGGCTTTCTGACTGTCGCATTCAAATTGAGACAGTGAGGCTGGGTATTCGTTCAAGTCATTTATTGCACATAAACACATCAGGAGTTGTAACTGGAACATTTATTTAAGCTAACTGACTGACTTATTACTTCAAACACTCTCACATGTGCATCTCCATACATACATGCTTTCAGTCTGGCTGACTACACAAAACGGCATTGCTCTTGTACGTGCTTAGTACTTATATGCACATGCCCATGAGCCACAGTGGCTGACTAGGATCAACATACACACTCTAATCTACATCCTCCCTCTTTAATTTGTTTGGCATGCAATATAGAACAATAAACAAAACATTTTCACAAGCTATGAAACATATAGACAAATAACATTCAAGTCCAAGTCGCTGTGTATTTTGGATTCGGTCTTGATATTTGACCTGACATAGTGATATAGAAGTTTGAACTGGGTTTAACAACAAGGACAGTCTCTGGGGAGTCTTCTTCAGCTGGAACATCAGGGAACTTTACAGGATCATTTTAAGGAAGTACATTGTTCTCTGGAACTGGAACATGTATTGGAATGCTCTGAGAACTAGCATCTTTATCACAAGCAAGTTGCCGCAACACTGATTCGGAGACTGGAAGTAAGTGTTTCAGATTCCATTTGAAATCCATTCCTTCTGATTGCACAATATAGGATCTGTGCTCTTCACAAAGATTTTTAACAAGTCCCACTTGGTCAAATCCTTTAGCTGTCTGCATTCTCAGTTTCTCCTTCTCTCATCGGTCTAAGAAGTTTACTGGTTTTATCCTAGTAAAACTTTTGTGACAGACATTTTTTCATAAGTTGAGCTTTGACCAATTTGTTCTTTTTAGCATTTGGTATTAACAACTTTTTACTGACTGAGAAAGTTCTAGTTTGTCTGGACAGTCATCTCTGAGCAGGTGAACTAAGTAAATAATCTTGGGGAATGTTTCTGAGATTAAGAAGTTTTAAGAAAAACATTGGTAGTATCTCTCTTGGATTTCTTCAACAAATGTTTCGCAATTTGAACTGCACGTTCAGCCAAGCCATTGGACTGTGGATACTCAGGACTACTTGTAACATGAACAAAGTCCCATGTCTCAGCAAATCTTTTGAACTGCTGATTTGTAAAATGTGCATCATTGCCAGAAACGACTTTGTGCGGACTACCATGGACAGAAAAATATCTGCTCGATTTTGTAGTGACAGTACTGGATATTAAGTTAGGAAGAAGGTCAATCTTGAGCCAATTCAAATAAGAGTCTACTAATATCAAGTAATGTTGACCATTCCATTTAAAAATATCTGTAGCAACTGTTGACCATGGTAATTCAGGAATCTGGTTTAGCTGAAGTGATTCTTTTTGTTGATGAGGTTTAGTACTGTTACAAATCAAACAAGTTAGGGGTTGCTTCTCTATATCTTTTGACATAGAAGGCCAAAATACTATGCCTCTTGTCTTTCTTCTGGTTGAATCAGCTCCTGGGTGACCACAATGTAGGATTTTGATGTATTCATATTGTATGGATCTTGGAATTACCACATTTGGACCTTTCAGGATGATTCCATCTTCCATCATAAGCTTGTCTCTATAAGGAAAACACTTCTGTATGTCTAGTGGTAAACAATTTGTTTTGCTGGCCATTATTGACTGATAACATGTTTTAGCATCTGGAGAGTTGGGTCTCAAGCTGTGTGATTTCTAAGCTCATCAAGATGTGATGACAAAAAATTTCTGACTTCCCTGACTTCAAAGCCTGCTTTCTCATTCTCGTGCTGTTCATTTGTTTCTCTGGGCACTCGAGACAAAGTATCTGCAAGGTAAAGATATTTGCCTTTTGTGTAGACAATATTGAAATTGTACTTTTGCAATTTTAACATCATGCATTGCAATCATGCTGGGGCTATATGTATTAATATAGTCACTAGAGGTTGGTGATCAGTATCTATGTGGACAGGTCTTCCATAAATATAATCATTGAACTTCAAACATGCAAACACTACTGCCAAAAACTCTTTTTCTGTTTGCGCATACTGCATCTCAGTTTGGGTTTTAAAGTTCTGGGCACATAGGCTACTGGTGTGCCTTCTTGAAGAATTGTGCACCAATACCATGCTTTGAAGCATCACAAGAAAGAGTTACTGTTTTGTGAACATCATAATATCTTAATGTGGATGGAATGTCAATTTTCTGCTTCAGAATATCAAGTACTCTTTGGTGGTGTTCCAACCAGGACCAGTTAATATTTTTGTGAGTCAACTCACGTAATGGTGCAGAAAGTTCTCTCAGATCTTAGGTGAGCTTTCCTAAATAGTGGACTATACCAAGAAAACATTGTAAAGATGTGACATTGTCTGGAATTGGCATTTCAAGAATTGCAGCTTGCTTAGATGGCTCTGGTTGTAAGCCAGAACTGGTAAACAAATGTCCCACATAGGTAACTTTTTTCAGCCTGAATTTACATTTCTGAGGATTCAGGTTAAGATTTACTTCACATGCATGGTCTAGAACTTTCCTGAGGTTTCTGTCATGTTCATCTTCACCATTGCCCCCTGCAATAATATAATTTATATAACAGCACATGGATAACCAGAAAAAGTTTGTTCCATTACACATTAAAAGACTTCACTGGCAGAACTGATTCCAAATGGCATTCTCAAAAATCTGTATCTACCAAATGATGTATTGAATGTGGTTAACAATGAAGATTTTCGATAAAGAAAAAATTTGCCAAAATGAACTTTTTGCATCTAAGACTGAAAAAATAGCATTTGGCATGAGAGCGGCTACTTCTTCTACTGTGCACATTGGATGATGAGTTCACTTAAGTGCTTTGTTTAAATCTCTTGGATCAGTACATATTCGAATATCATCTGCGCTTTCCTTAGCTATGACCATGGAGGATACCCATTCAGTTGGTTCTTCTAATAGAGTAATTACACCTAAATACACCATTTTGTCTAGCTCTGCTTTTACTTTGCTCTGCTTTGCTACTGGAATCTTCCATGCTGGTCTGACAATTGGGCTTACTTCATGGATTAACTTCATAGAATATATGACTGGAAGTTTGCCAAGCTCGTCTTTGAAAATATCAGCATATTCACTAAAAATATTCTGTGTAAAACTATCATTGTTACTCATACTTATATGCTGAACCTTTTTATTAAATTAAACCAGTCCCATTTTCAAACTGTCTTTGAGGCCTAACAGTGACTGTACTTGTGTTTTGACTGTGTAAAACTGCAAGTCATAGCTATTTCCAACAGAATAGCGTGGAAGAACTACTGAGACTTCGGTTTGAATCTGTTCACCACCATAAGTAACTAGTTTTGCACACTTTGCTGAATCAAGTTTCTCACCAGCTTTTATTTTAGCAAAAATTTTTTCTGACATAATGTTGCACTTCGATCCTGTATCTACTTTAAGCTCGATTTCCCATTAATTAGTACAGTACAGAATATTTTGCTGTTTGCCAACAACTGATAGTCTACTGTAATAACTGTTTCATCAGTCACAGAGACATCAGTAACATAAAATGTTTGCAAGCAGCTTTCTGTTTGATCTACTTGCTTCTTTGGATACTCCCTTTTAATAAAAGATTGTGCCATCTTAGACTTACAAAGCCTTTTGAAATGATTCTACTTTTTACATTTGTGACATTGCTGTCCAGACGTTTAAGCACTTTTCTCGTTTAGGTTCATGATTGCCTCCACAATTACAACAGTTGAGCATGAGGTTTGCTATGGGTTTTACTGTTGGACCCCTCGGTGTATATTTCTTTTTCATTTTAACTTCACGTTGCATATTATCAACGTTCGCACTGGTAGATACTACAAGCATGCTTTTCTCATTTGTAAGCATATTCATGTGCTTTTCTGTAAGCTCATGTATTTGACAAATCTCTGTGACTTTGCTCAAAGTTAAATCACGATCTTGAAGCAAAATTTTTCTCACCGCATCATTATTAGCACCAAGATGGTCATTAACTCATCTCTTGGATCACCACATTGCACGTTTTTGTTTTATTTCTCAAGTCAGTTATATATGCTGAAAAAGTTTTACCGGGCTTTTGATTTCTTGTGTAAAATATGACCCTTTCCATTGTAGTATTCATTTGAAGGTTACAAATGTCTCAAAATTTGTTTTAAGCACTCAGGGTCTTCCTGTATTTCAGCCTGTATCACAATATGGCAGTCTTTCCCTCCCCTGCAAACGGCAGATGCATACACAAATGAACATTCTGTCACAATGGCTTCTGAGCCAGCAAAATTGAGAAATATAAATGCTTTTGTATGTGTATCTTAATTGGAAAATGCAGCCTGTATGAAAATATCATATTCTTGCTCAAACACTCACCAATTTTCAGCAATATTGTTTATCCAACACCAACAGACCAGGTCTTTGAAATCCCTATGCCATAACAAAATATGTTTAAATTTAAGCATAGACCAGGTACTTGTAATTATGTTTAACTGCACAACAGTCACTCTGAAATGGTTGTATTTTTACACTGCAAACACTCTGAATACTTTGAATAACTTTAGTTAATGTAAAAAAATAGAACATTGCAAAAAAATTTGGTCAGTTTAGCTTTTCCATACATTTTAAACATTTTGGAAATTATTTCAAATACTTTTATCAATATGTCGCAATTTCAGACATTTCGCTTATTTTGGTAATTTGTTTTGAACATTTTGAATGCTTCGCCACACATTAATTGACTAAAAGATATTTAAATGAGTTTAAGTACCTTTGAATAATTGCTGATCTGTTTGCAAGCTGTTTGTTAGTGTTCTCCTGGGGTCTGTGTTATATGATCGAACGCTTAAAAAAGTGAACTATGATTAATCGACCCCCATGTAAGCGAAAGCTTACAATCTCAAAAGCTCAGAACAGCAATTTTTTTCCAAGTGAAAAAAATCAGTGTCCCAAAAAAAAAAATTTAAACAATACATAATTCGGCCCCCCCCCCCTTAAATATACCAACTCCGAGATCGCACTACAGTGCCAAAAACGGCAAAGTAACAGAAGCGGCCAAGCAAATTCTTTCCCTGGGAAAGAAGTCGCTTAAAAGCCTCTTTGCTATTTTGCCTTTTCGTTCTTTTAAGTTCGACCAAGATGCATTTGACAGAATGCGTCTTCCGTCATCTGATAGGAACCCTTCTCCTGTATATTTGTCTACTTATATCCTCGTGCCTCATGGTTTTAAGTAGCTGTAACTTCAGATCCCATTCTGACACCATGTCACTTATCTTGTGCATTCAAATGAGACAGTGAAGCTGGTTATTCGTTCAAGTCATTTATTGAAAATAAACACATCAGGAGTTGTTACTGGAACATTTACTTAAGCTAAGTAGCAAACTCTTCACATGTGCTTCTCCATACATACATGCTTTCATCTGGCTGAGTACACAAAATGGCACTGCGCTTGCATATGCTTAGTACTTATATACACGTGCCCATGAGCTACAGTGGCTGACTAGCATCAACATACACACACTGATCTACACTGACCTTGTTTTTAAGTTTCAGTACTAAAAAAGCTTCAGTAACCACCACAAAATGATTAAAATATTTATTTAATAAGCTATAGTTAAAAGTAGATAAGATGAATTCCGATAAGCGCTTTCAGCAAAAATGCCTTCTTCAGATCATTGAATTCATGAAATAAAATCAGAATTTAAAAGCCTATTGTCCAGTCAAGTTACACTTCAATTAGTCCATAAGCCAAACAGCATACTAGAATTCCATCACTTAGAACCAGTCAAAGTAGCGCTAGAAATTCTCCCGTGTGGACCAAAAATATGGTTATCGGCCAATCATGATCCAGCCTGTCAGACTCGATATCAAATGAATAAGTGTTACGATAAACCAAATATAGAGAAAGGAGGAAGCTCATCCGCCAATCACTGTAGGTGCTGAGGAACTCTTCCGTGCTCGCTGAAGTCAAAGGCCTTTTCTTACACAGAACGGCAGGCGATCAAACCTTTCATAACATATCCAATAAAAACAGATAAAGAAACTTAATAAAATAACGGAAAAGTCACAAATCATAATGATATATTGTGTGCCCAACATAGAGGAATGGTAAAATTCTCTCAATGCACCCGTTTCTATTATATACGTGGAAATAAAGTTACTAATGCAAAGAGCAATAACACCTTTACGGTATAAATTGCTTCCTTTTGTATCCCAAGATACAAAATTTGTAAAAAAATAGTGTTTTGACAAAGGAGAAACCATGGGGCAAGTCAATCGCAAAGAACAAGGAAATTGTGTCAAGTTCCTAAAGCGGATTTGTGTATCTTGACCAATCAAAAATGGTTTCACAGTGTTAAGATCAATAAACAAATGGTGTAAATACTTCATCTCACTGGTGGAACAAAAAAATGAATCACCAATCATATGATTCAATATGTAATTTCTGACAAAAGTCAGCTCTTCATGTCTTCACCAATTAGAGACCATCTAATAGGATGGATATCCAATAAGGACATTACAATATACCAGATAGAGATATCAACCCCATTCAGTCTCTATAACTGTATGTCTAATATTTTCATGAACAATTTTTTTCTTTTTGTAGAAACTGTTAAAATCCTTTTTATAGCACTGAATAGTACAATATATTAATTTATGTAACCTGTCTGTATACAGAATACTAAATTTTTCTTCCTAGATATCCATCTCTTTTATGTAATGGTAGTATAAACCTGGCCTCAGCAGTCAGGATAGCATATAGATTGTAGGTAGGGATTAGAAACAAATCAGTTAGTGAAATGAGCAGAGTTTAAGGGCTGGGCAGGTGCTCACAACCTGAAGGGGTGACTGGGTATGGGTTTCTTTCACTGTTGCTAGGATGAGTTATGAAGTAGAGGGTTTCTCTTACTACTTGCATTTCCTGTGTGTGTGTGTGTGTGTGTGTGTGTGTGTGTGTGTGTGTGTGTGTCTGTGATGGGGAGAGAGAGAGAGAGAGAGATCAGACTTTCTTATTGGTAATGGTGTATTTAATAGTCTTGAATATGGGATTCCAGTTGCCGGTCATGCATGTGGAGGCAGCAGGCTGCAATCCCTGACAGTGTCTGTGCAGATTTAACTGTTTCCAATCACTGATTCTGCATATGTGTCCTTGCATGAGGGTGGGGAAGCATTAGAAACTGCCTGCCAGTAAGATGGTTGGGTAGGGAGGTACAAAATACCATTTAATCATAGGCAGAAAGGGTGGAACAAACAGGGGACATTGATGTCTTTTGACAGTGAGTGGTGTGAGACACTGATTACTGACAGTAGTGGAGAAGCAGGTGGGGGACACTGGTTGTGGACAGGAGAGGAAGGAGGGAGTTTGAGGATACTGAGAATTGATGGGGTAGGCTGGGACTTTGACATCTACCAGGATGCACAGGGAGCACCACAGACATTGTTTTGGTAATGTGGATGACTATGAACTGAAAAGGGGCACTGCAGTGCAACTCAGCTCACTTGTTTAGGGCGAGTTGTGCTGCAGTACCATTTTTTATGACTACCACTCAGTTTCCCATTACAGCGCAATTCACCTGGGCTAATGGTTCATAAGTTTCATGGAAAAATTATCATGTATAGAAAATGTACACTGTGTTTGTGAGGTCCCATCTGTCACCATCCTCAGCCACCACAGCTAGGTTTATATTTATAGGTTTTCCTATACACTAATTAACCTCATAATCTTAAATTCTTAAAGCAATATTTCACTAAAAACACACTTCAGACTTCTTATCTAACAACCTTTTCTAGAAGGACCACAAATCTGGTGATAAACTATTACAGTATTAAAACTAGAAAATAAACAGCCACAGTTAAAAGGGCAGACTGTCTAAATATTAGCACCAGGGACTAATTCCTTTATCAACCCTCATCCTCAGAATTCAGTAAATTAAGACAAAGCAAACAAGGAACAGTCTTTATGGCTTCCTCTAGCAGTTGAATGAGGGGAGAGCACTTAAGATCTTATATTAATTGCTACTCTGGTTACAGAACATAATACTTTTCACAACTTATACTCAAAATCAGGAAATAATTGCAAGTCATCAGAATTTTTTCTGCCATCTCAACCATAATAATGTTCTTGTTCTTATCCATTCTCTTAAGATAAAATTTGTATACTGGAACATGAAAGGAGAATATTTTTGGCAAAGGGCAGGAGGGAAGATTCAAAACATCTCCATGCTGCCTCAGATAAATAGTGAACATATAGGTCAAGATGGACATGTGCCTCTATTTGCTGAAATTTTGTCCATGACTTGAAGGCACCCATTAAGAATAATATCTGGTTATAGAAGTCCAAAGGTAAATATTGAATGGCTAGTCCAGTTATTAGGATGAATTATACAAAATTTGGACCACAAAGAAACAATAGTGCTGGGTGATTTTAATTATCCATATTTTGATTGGTGTACTACTGGACAGTGCAAACCTGCTATGGAATTGAAGATTTACAGTAGTATGGCTTTGAAACATTATGTCAAGATGATCACCTTTTAAACCAGAAATAATGTTTTTATTGCTCAGTAATGTAGAAAATGTGATATTAGACATCTCACTGTTGTCCCTCTTAGGAAATTCAGACCATGTTGTGTTTATTTTAAATCCATGATAACTCATTGTTATTGCTGATTACGTGATAAGAGATTTGGTAGAAAAATAATTAAGACAATAAATGGAATATTATTAATCTATAAATGGTAATAGCGCCTATGACCTGAGAGTTGTTTTGTGCCAAAAATTATTCAGTGCAAGTTAAACCACAAAGTAGTTAGTGATTAGTTTTATCTTCTTTTATAGAATGTTCATCTGTCAGAACTACCCAAGAGGTAAAAAAAAAAAAAAATAAAAGTTCTGTAATCAGCATAACTAGGCATCTGTATTGACCATTTTCTTTCTTCTTCTTCAATGAATGGGTTACATATCAGATCGTCAGATCTGACTCTGCCACATACTTTAGACTTTGGATCCAACTCTCAAGCTCCTCCCTCTACCCACAACGCCCTAATCCATTCTCAATACCCCAGATTGAGTTAGTTGCCATAAAGTTCCCCTAAATTAGATAAATAAATGGATAGCTCAAAGAATAGGGCTCAAACTTGGAACTATAAGATGTTCTTCTTGTTTCACTGTTGCAGTCATTACCAGTGGGTTATCCCTGCTGTGGTAGCCCTTGGCCGGCCCGAATACCAGAGTCAATGTTTTTCTGTCGGCTGCTGTCACATGCTGCCTGACATCAGGTCATCAGTGCTATAAAGGAGAGCAGCCAACGGCATTACATCAGTCTTTTTTGCCGTGGAGTCTGTAGCAGAAGCAGTTTGCAACTGTGCCCGGTCGGTCACTGCCAGAGTTTTGATTTACAGCTGAAAACATCTAAAGCTAAGTACCCCATTGGAAATCCTTTTTTTCTTGCACTAAACGATGTCCAAAAAGTTAACAATTTTCTCGCCTGTGAAAAGCAAATACCATACCAAGACTTCCACTCATACTGCGTCACTTGTTTAGGCACAGATCACGACGTCCCCCATTGCCGGTTCTGTGCCCTCTTTAATGCGAGAACCATTCGTTGTAGAGCTCCTATTGTAGCCAGGGATTTTTGTCTTCCATCTTTGCATTCTGAAATGGTGTCAGTCAGCCAACCATCCATAGACATTCCGAAGAAATGTAAAGATAAAGATAGAGACAGACCACACAAGGCCAAGCCTTCCAACAATGCTACCGCTAAGCAGGTCATCAGTTCTCCAGAATTCAGTGAGGCGCTTTCACAGCCCCTGATGCCTGATTCAGTACCTTTGTAGGCCTCTACCAAGACCCTTTCAGAGTCCGGTATGCCGCAGAAATCTTCTTTGTCTTCCGAGCCTTTGGTTGTCTCTGCCTCGGTTGGGTCCGGAGCCATGATGCAGACATCAACTTCCGAGGAGACCTTCTACACTACCGATTCCAGACAAAAAACGATGTCTTCTCTTCCGACTACCATTCCTCTCAGACTGATGGATTCACTTAGGGCTAGAGGCAAGACCATTCCCAGGAAAACTACTTCTAGCTACCATGTTACTCTTGCTCCTCCTCCCCAAACTGAAATGCTTAAAATGGTAGAGGATCTTATCTCCCTAATTGGGGGTAGTCAGGCCACAACCTCTAAAAGGAAAAGAGACCTTTCTCCTGATACACTCTCAGAACAGGATTCTGAGGAATCTGATTATTCAGAGTTTGAAGAGGAACAACAACCTCTGACTGCTTATGAAGATTCCGATGTAGAGGAATCCATTTCCTCTGCCTCCCCACCAGAAGATCTTTCATTTGGGGAAACCCTTCAACCCTCGAGTAACATTTCCACTGGGAATCCCAGGACTTCCCTCAGTCTAAGAAAAGGCCAAATGAGTTTCTAGACCTGCCCCAGCACAGACCCTTGGCCATCCCCCCTATCTTAGGGGTGGTAGATGATGTCTTCCAGGAATACAGTTTAATTCCTGATGCCCTCCCACCTGCTCCCAGAAAACCTGACAGGTATTACAGAGTACCAGATTCTCACAAATACCTGTACAGAAATCCTGCTGCAGACCCAGAGGTCCTTACACAGGGACCAAAAGGAGCTAAGGCTAGTTTTACAAAGAATCCTACTCCTTCTGACAAGGACTCCAGAGCTCTGGACAGATGGGATAAAAAAGTATACACCTCGACAACCTTGGCTATTAGAGCTCTCGACTGTCATTTCCACATGTTAAAATATCAACAACACACTTTGGAACTGTTAAAACAAAAAATTTCTACCTTTCCTGACTGTGCCAATTCTAAAGAGTTAGCAGATTTTCTGCACTCTACATGTCAAGTGGCTAAACAGTCATTACACTGTGGATATGACACTCTAGAAGCCTCTAGCACGGTAGCAGTGTCAGGATCTGTCATTAGGAGACATGCATGGTTGAAGGAACAACCTCTCCCTGATCACATCATATCTAAATTACTTGATGCACCCTTGGATAAGGACCGCTTGTTTGGAGAAAAAGCAGAAGAGGTGCTTAAAAAGAAGGAAGATGAAGCAAAATCTATGCAAACAGTAAAAGATTTCTTTAAGGTGCAACCTCCTAGGTTCAGCAGGAATTTTCCTTCAAAACACTGGTCCTTTCCTGCACCTAGCAGATGGGGGCAAGGTAAGCCCCGCAGGGACAGACCACCCAGACTCCCACCCCAGGGACAGCAGAGAACCAAACAGTAGAACACTTCCACTCCAAAGGCAGGGAGGTCTAAGCCATCCCTATATGGCAAAAATTCTCAATGACTCCCTCTCCCCCCCTCTGCCTTCTTACCAAAAACTAGGAGGAAAGCTCTCCCTCTGCAAAGAAAATTGTCTCTCTGTAACAAAGGACCAGTGGGATTTTTCAGGGATACACATTCTCCTTCAACAAACTCCTAATTCTAAGAGGGTACCCAGACTTACCTCCAAACCAGTGGGCAGAGGCATTGAACCAAATCCAAACTCTCATATCCCAAGGGGCAGTAGAACCTGTCCCCTCATATCAAACAGGCAAAGCCTTTTATTCCAAACTATTCCTGGTTCCCAGAAAAGAGGGCACTTGGCACCCCATCCTGGATCTATCCATTCTGAACACCTTCCTGGTGGTCCCCAAATTTGAAATGCTAACCTTACAGCAGCTGCTGCCTATGCTGACAAAAATGTCTGGTTAGTAACTCTAGATCTAAAAGATGCCCACCTCCACATTCCCATAAGGGAATCCTGCAGGAAATTCCTTCGCTTCAGAGCAGGCTCACAACACTTTCAGTTCTCTGTGCTACCCTTTGGCTTATCTACTGCTCCCAGTGTATTCCCAAATGCTTAGCCCTGGCCATAGCCTTCTACAGGCAGAAAAATATACAAATTTACCCTTATCTGGACGACTGCCTCATTCAGGCATACTGCAAAGAAAAGCTCCTCAAGGACCTCCTCTTTGTCAAAACCCTCCTAACCTGGTTAGGGTACACTATCAATGAGAAGAAATCAAAGCAAACACCCTCCAGGAAGATCATTTTATTGGGAGCACTACTAGACACAGCATCCCAAATGGCCTTCCTATCCCCAGAAAAGCAGAGCTTCTTGCCTCTCTATTTCACCCAGCTGGCTTCCAGAACTCGCCTCACTGCCAGGAAGTTCCTCCAAGCCTTGGGGTACATGGCATCTTGCATCCTTTTAATTCCTCTGGCCATGCTTCACATGAGAAAACTTCAGTGGTACCTAAAGAACCTTTGGTGTCAGCACTCTCAGGCTCTAGAGATCTGTCTTCCTCTGATCCCCTGTATAAGGGATGGGTTTCTCCGGTGGGCAAGGGCCTGTGCTCAGAACAAGGGTCTTTCCTTCGCCCAACCGGGCAGACCATTATCACCGATGCCTCAGACACAGCTTGGGGCACTCACCTAGAAGGCAGGTGCACCCAAGGTCTTTGGGATACACAGCACTTTCCCTTACACACCAACCTGAAGGAAATGATGGCAGTACAAAAGGCTCTGACATCCTTCAAACCCCATCTCAAGCCCAGGGTTCTCCTTATCAAAACAGGCAACACCACAGTAATGTGGTACATCAACAAACAGGGAGGGACCCAATCTTACCCTCTGTGCAGGCTAGCCATGAACCTATGGCTGACGGACTCTTTCATGGGACTACACTTGATAGCCCGATACCTACCAGGGATCAACACCACCGTGGCAGACCATTTAAGCAGAAACTTACTGGACCTCCATGAATGGCAGCTCCACAGAAAATCTTTTTAGAGATCACTCAGGAGTGGGGGACTTTGGAGGTAGATCTGTTTGCTTAACACCTCAACCATCAGCTTAAAAAATTCTGTACCAGGGAGTATCACCACCTAGTGTGGAAGATGAATGCATTGGCCTTTCCCTGGAACACCCTCTTTGTTTATGCATTCCTTCCTGTGCCCCTTATTCCAAAGGTACTGATCAGAATAAGGGAGGAGAGACCAAAGGCCATCCTCTTTGCTCCAGATTGGCCCAGACAACATTGGTACCCCTTACTGCACAGCCTGACCTTACAGCCTCCCAGACAGCTTCCCCTGATCTCAAACCTCTTAATTTGGGTTGGGGGGAATGCTGCACCCAGACTTGCAGGCTCTCAAACTATCAGCATGGCTAATACTCTAAAGGCAAACAAGGGGCCCCTGTTAAGCAAACAGGTCCTAGACATTATCACAGAGGCCAGAAGGCCCAGCACCAGAAAATCTTATGCAGGAAAATGGAAAAGATTTTGCTCCTGTCCAGAAGGACAATACCTTACAACCTTCCATCCCTCTTATCCTGGGCTACCTAGCGTCGCTACTTAATAGTGGCCTCTCCTTCTCCTGTATTAAAATCCATGCCTCAGCCATTTCAGCTCATTTTGATACAGAACAGCCCCAGTTCTCCCATCCTTTGATTAAACAATTCCTCAGAGGGGCTTCTAATATCAGACATCCCAGAAGGCCACCCACTCCAGCCTGGGACCTGAATTATGTTTTGGAAAAACTAACTTTACCACCCTTCGAACCTGCTGCTTCAGCAGAACTAAGATTCCTCTCCTGGAATACTGATTTTCTCCTAGCTATCACCACAGACAGGAGAGTTTCAGAACTTCAGGCACTGATGGCCATTGAGCCCTTCATCATCTTCCATGCAGACACGGTCTCCCTGAGAACTAATCCCGCCTTTATGCCCAAGGTGGTATCTAATGCAACTCTGTCAGGCCATACATCTACCCACCCTCTTTCCTAACCATCAAAACAAGAGGGAGAGAATTCTGCACTCACTAGACATGCACAGACAGCTCAGATACTATCTGGACTGTACCAAACCCTTCAGGAATATGGACCAACTACTTGTTCTAAGTGGATATCACACTGTATCCATTTCTGTTACAGATTGCATGAAAACCCTCCCCTAAGTCTATTCAAACCCATTCCACTAGGGCAGCCTCCACTTCCACAACATTCCTCAGAGGAGTTCCCACCAGGGACATCCTTGAAGCTGCCGCTTGGACTTCTGTCCATACCTTTACCTTTACCAACCATTGCCACCTACATCTATTTTCTAAGGCTAGGGCAGAGTTTGCCTCTGCAGTTCTGCAGGGCGTGCTGACCCATTCCTAGGTCTCTTACTAAGCCTACCACCCCTATCCTCAGCTTTGGGAATCCTCCCACAGGGGATGACTGCAACAGTGAAACACGAAGAACATAGTACAGTTGTGTACACTTACCATAAATGTAGATGTTCAAGTGTATTCACTGTTGCAGTCCTGGTTTCCCACCCTCCTTCCCCCTTATATCTGTTTTTTTAGGGAGACATAAGTTTCAAAAGGTGGCTTTTAGCCACCAGGACTACCTTACCTTATTTACTTGTGCCTCTAACGGGTTAGGGCAAGAAAAACTGATGTAATGGCATCGGCTGCTCTCCTTTATAGCACTGACCTGATGTCAGGCAGAATATGACAGCAGGCAATACAGGAAAACATTGACTCTGGTATTCAGGCCGGCCGAGGTCTACCACAGCAGGGATAACCCACAGGTGATGTCTGTAATAGTGAATACACTCGAACATCTACATTTATGGTAAGTGTACACACAACTGTACTTTTCAGTAGGTAATCCAACAGGTTCCACCTGAATGTTTCAGGAGGGGTGATGAATGGACAGGGGGAGTTGAGGAAGAATGAAAATGGACAGCACAGATGCCTAGTTATGGTGAGTACATAACTTTTAAATCTGATGTTGTTCTTTAATCATTGTTCCTCAACGAATGGGACAGAGTCCCCAGCTACGCTAATCTTGGGTGGCCCACATGGAAGGATATTCTGGATAACTGCTGAGCCAAAAGCAGCTCTAATTCTTCAAATTAAGTCCAATTTATAATGACTAACATAGGTATGAGCATTGGACAATGCGACTGCTACGCAAATATCATCAATAGAAGTTCTTGACCAAAAGGCAGATGAAGTGGCCATGGATCTAGATGAGTTTGCTTTAGGCAGTTTTGGTAGAGAAATGCCTTATTGAGAATATATCCAAGAAATGCAATCAGTTATCCATTTAGTAATTATAACTTTAAAAATGGGGTAACCCAGTCGATTTGATGAGAAGGTTACAAATAGCAGATCTGATGTTCTAATTTGCTTTGTTCTATGTAGATAAAATAAGAAGTTATGTACCTACCATAACGTTCCATGTTAGTTGTCTTCTCTCGCCTTCTTTCTTGCTTGATGGGTTCGGAGCCGATCCTCGGCTCCGACTCGGCACTAGCTAAGCTCGAGAGTCACTTTTACCAGCTCGAGGCAGCCCCATATCCCATGATGCAAGGCGGTAAGTACCCAGATCTCGTTTGATGACAAAAGGCAATAACACCAAGCATAAAAACACTTCCAAAAGGAAGAAAGAAAACTACAGGATGGAAGAAGGACTAGGTCTGAAAGGTCTTCAGCATAATAATTTCTTAGAAAGGTCTGTCCAGGCCTGGGGGAAGGAGGGAGGGTTGCAAGAAAGAAGGCGAGAGAAGACAACTAACATGGAACATTATGGTAGGTACATAACTTCTTAATGTTAAGTTGTCAATCTCGCCTTCATTCTTGCTTGATGGGACCGCGTCCCTAGCACCTCTATCCTGGGTGGCTCAATGGAACAGACTCTTGAGAACTGTAGAGCCAAAACTGGCTCTGTCCCTGGAGGCCAAGTCCAATTTGTAGTGGGAAACAAACGTATGAGGAGTGGCCCAAGTGGCCGCTGCACAAATAGTGTCTAAAGGAAGTCTATCTTGAAAGGCTGTAGAAGTAGCTAAGCTCCTAGTTGAATGTGCTTTAGGTTTTGAGCACAGCTGTTTCCCCCTGAGCAGATAAATTTCAGAGATGACCGAAGAAAGCCATCTAGACAAGGTCACTTTAGAAACAGGAAGGCCTTTCTTATTATCCGCATATGAAACAAAAAGTTGATCAGATTTCCTAAATTTTTTTGTTCTGTCCAGATAATATCTGAGTTGACGGTGGACATCAAGATAATGTAGTTTTTGTTCGGCTCTGTCTGAATAGTTTGGGAAAAATACAGGGAGATCAATGGATTGATTCAAATTGGTTTTTGAGGCGACCTTAGGCAGAAAGGTTGGATTAGTTCTCAATGATACTCTGTCTTTGTGAAAAACCAAATAGGGGGGGCGAACAGATAGAGCATGAAGTTCAGACACCCTCCTGGCCGATGTAATAGCTACCAGGAATAAAGTTTTCCATGAAAGAAATTTCAGGGAGCAAGAAACAGCTGGCTCGAAGGGAGGAAGAATCAAGGATGTCAGCACTAAATTTAGATCCCACTGAGGAGGAGGATTCCTGATTGGAGGCTTGAGTAGGAAAATTCCTTTCAAAAAGGCCCTGCAGAGCCTATGGGACATAATATTGTGATCTGCGATCCCCACATGAAAGTTCGAGATAGCAGCCAATTGAACTCTGACTGTGGAAGAAGAGGAGCCTGCATGAAAAATCTCTGCTAAGAAGTCCAGGACTGTCTGAACAGGGGCAGTGAAAGGATCAATACTCTTGGCCTTAGCCCAATAAGAGAAACGTTTCCATTTGCTTGTATAAATCCTCCTGGTAGAGGATTTTAAAGACGCTACTATGATGTCTCTAACTGGGTTAGAGATCAAAGGAAGCCTGGCTAAGGAAGGAAGTGGAGCAACCATGCTGTGAGGTTGAGAGAGGGGATAGACCGGTGCAGCTGACCGGATTGGTGAGTCAGAAGATCTGGCACTGGGTCCAGATGCCACGGCTGCACCAAAAGGTGACGATGGAGGAACGGGAATCAAACTTGTCGAGGCCAGTAAGGGGCAATGAGAATCAATTTGGCTCTCAAAACGGTAGCTTTCTGGATAACTAGAGGGATCAGAGGAAAAGGAGGGAAGGCATAAAGAAGTCCCTGGGGCCAATCCTGGGTCAGAGCGTCTCTGGGGGGATGGCCTGGAAGAGGGAAGAGAGAGAAAAAATCTGGGCATTTGCTGTTTTGGGGAGTAGCAAAAAGATCGCAACATGGACGACCCCATACCAGAAAAATCTCTTCCGCTATAGATTGCTTGAGAGACCACTCGTGAGGCATGAGAATAGCTCTGCTCAATCTGTCTGCTACAATGTTGGTTTTCCCAGGGATATGCGTTGCTACCAGAAACCGATGAGAGGAGATCGCCCATTGCCATAGTCTGAGCGCTTCTCGACACAAGGGGTAGGACTTGGTTCCGCCCTGTTTGTTGATATACCAAACTACAGACATGTTGTCTGTGTGGACTGCAATTGTCCCTACGGGAAGAAAGTCGTTGAGGGCTTGCAACGTTAAAAGCACCGCTCTCATCTCCAGGACATTTATGTGCAGGTGGTACTCGAAGGTGGGCCCCGTCCCATGAAGCATCCTGCCCTGATCATGACCCCCCCACCCGATCAGGGAGGCACCCGTGGTGACAGTGGCTTTCGGGGATGGTGGTACAAAGTGTCTGCCCTGGTGAATCTGAGGAGATGTGATCCACCAAGCAAGATGATCTTTGCAAGTCTGTGTCACCAGAATCTGGTGACGCATTGGAAGTTGTTGGTACGACCACTGTGTGAACAGCATCCACTGAAGAAGGCGCATATAGAAGCGAGCCAGGGAAGAAGAGTAATGGCCGCAGCCATGAGGCCTAATACCTTTAAAACCATTCTGGCCTGTACTTTCTGGTTGGCTAGAATGATCCTGACATGACTTTGAATGTCTGAAACTCTTTGATCTGTAAGGGTAGCTGACATCCGAACAGTGTTTAAGTTTGCGCCTATGAAAGTAATAGACTGGCAGGGCGATAAGGATGATTTTTCGAAGTTTATCGAGATGCCCAAAAGAGTACAAAGCTTTATTGTGTAATCCCTGGCTTGAATAAGCTGATGCCTGGTGGTGGCTGAAAGGAGCCAGTCGTCGAGATAGGGAAACACCTGGAATCCTTGACGTCTCAGGTGAGCCGTGACCACTGCCATACATTTGGTGAACACTCTGGGGGCTGTAGTGAGACCAAAGGGCAGGGCTCTGAACTGGAAATGACTGGACCCCAGCCGAAAGCGGAGAAATCTCCTGGAGCGTCTGTGAATTTTGATGTGATAGTACGCATCCTGAAGATCTATTGAGCACATCCAGTTGTCCTTCTGTAAGAAGGGCAGAATTGACTGAAGAGTGACCATTCGGAATCTTGTCTTCCTCACAGACTTGTTGAGTCTGCTGAGATCCAATATTGGTCTCCAGTCTCCCGTCTTTTGGGGACCAAAAAGAACCTTGAGTAGATTCCGGGCTCTGAATGGTCTGTTGTAACTGGCTGAATGGCTCTTTTTTGCAGTAGTTTTGAAATTTCTAACTCTGCAATTTCCCTTAGACCGGGTGGTACATCTGGAAGGGAATTTGAGGGGAAAGGACTTTCCTCGAAAGGAATTATGTAACCCTTGGATATGATCGACTGTACCCATCTGTCTTGAGTGAGGGAATGCCAGGCTTTTGGGTACAGTGATAATCTTCCCCCGACTGCCTCCAAGGAGGGACAGTCGGGCAACATCTCAGGGATGCTGAAAGGGCTTGTCAGAGAGAGGCTCTCTGTTTCCCTGGTTTTTTGGACCCCCTCTGCCTCTAGAGTGGCGTCTGTTGTTGTTACCCCCTCTGCCTCTAGGGGTAAACTGACCACGTGAATCGGCGTGACTCCTTGGGATTTATGAACCACATTTTACCACCCTTCTGTCCTTTGGGGTAAGGTCTAGAAGGGGTGGAAAACGGACTCCTACGGCAGAAAGAGTCTTGCCGTCCTGCTCACACCTGGTCAAAGTTTCCTTCACTTGAGGGCCAAACAAAGCTGACCCATCAAAGGGAGAATTTGTGAAGGACGCCTTGAAGGGATCTGCAAAGTCACATAGCCGCATCCAGGCTTGGCGTCTAAGAGCCACACCTGTACCTGCGGCCCTACTCGCACCATCAGCAGCATATGATATTAGCCGCATGGAGGAGTTTGCAATGGAATTAAGGGTTCCTAGCTGCGAAGCAATTTTTTCCTGAGCTCCTGCAGCTGTAGGATCCTGAACAACATCACCTAGCTCCTTGAGGATATCCCTTTGGAGTCTGGTGAAGTGACATAGGTAATTCAGCGAACGCATAGTAAAGGTCGCTGAGGAAAACATCCGCTTACCGTATCTATCCATGGTCCTAGATTCCTTATTAGGAGGATGGACGGGTACGGAAGGATCTGCAAGTTCCTTTTTTTGGTGGCAGCAGCCACCACCATGGCATCAGCGGGGGCACCCTTAGTGAGGAATTGCTTATCACAAGGGGCAGTGATAAATTTTGAAGGCCTCCTAGGGACTGGCTCTACAGAGTCAGGAGCTGCCCACGCCTTTCGGGCAATAACCTGCATAAGGGGGTCGAAAGGCGGAGACACCCAGGAGGTGGAGGGCCGAGATCCAAACGCCTCTAGGTATACTGACTCATCCTCAGAGGGATTGTTGGTGGGCCAGTTTCCCCTCTGTTTAAGGAGTTCTAGGATGTCTGAGAAGGAGACATCCTCAGAGGGGGATCTTGGGGATCCCTCTGACTCATCCAAGTCAGTATCTGAAGTGATAGACTCGGGGGAGTCTACATGTTTCCTCTTACAAGTCCTCTTCCTAGGAGGATCTCCCGAAACATCAGGAGAATCCTCGGAAGAGGGGGAAATTCCCAATGGGGAAACCTGAGGCGGAGGATCTCTGGGTCCTGTAGCAAGAGAAGTGGCAGAGATGTCAACAGGCACAATAGAGGGAGGAGCTAAGGGAACAGACTGCTGACTGATACCAGTGGCCAGCACACTCTTCATCACCTCGAATGCTCCCCTCCCAGGCAGGTCCGAGAGAACCCGTTCCGAAGAACTAGGAACTCCAGGGACCACCGAAAGGGAAGCCTCCGAGGCAGATGTCGGAGCGGAACTCACCAAGGCCGAGGCTCCAAGGGGAAGAGCGGGTTCGGACAAGGGTCCGATGCCACTCACCCCCTCGGAGGAGACCATGGAAGCCCGGCCACCGAATCCCTCTAAGGAAGGTCTCGAAGAGGAGATAAGAGTAGAGGCTGAAGGAACAGAAGGGGGTATCTGTCCTTCAGCCGTAGCAGTAACCATTCCCGAAGACTCCAACTCCAAGCTCTGGGGTAGAGTTGAAGGAGGAACTGCAAAGGGGTGTGGACCAATAGTCGTCTGTTGAGACGGACTATGTAACATTTGGGCCAGTGCCTGTGACTTAAGTAATCTACTGACCACTCTCTCTAAGTCATGGTCAGAAAGCCTGGATGACCTTGAAGATCGGCTCCGATGGCTCCGTTCCGAAAGGAGAGGTGAAGCTGGAGCCGAAAGTATCGGCTCCAAGGAAGGAGACCTCGACCTCTTCCTCGAAGGAGCCATCGGAACCGATGAAACTATAGAACCTGTCGGAGCCGACAACTGATCGGAGCCGACAGGTAGCCTCGATGCATCGGCTCCAGCCGGAGCCGATACAGCCACAAAAGTAACGGTGCCGGAGCCGATCGGAGCCGACACCGATGTCTGTGCCACATGGTGGTCGGAACCGATCGGAGCCGACACCGAAGTGGTCGATGCAGAATCGGCACCGATAGCCATCGGTGCCGAAGGCTTAGTTAAGCCAGAATCGGCTCCAGCCGGAGCCGATAAAGCCACAAAAGTAACTGTGTCGGAGCCGATCGGAGCCGACACCGATGCCTGTGCCACATGGTGGTCGGAACCGATCGGTTCCGACCACCAAGTGGTCGATACAGAATGGGCACCGATAGCCATCGGTGCCGAAGGCTTAGTTAAGCCAGAATCGGCTCCAGCCGGAGCCGATCTCGACTCAGAACGAGTCGGAGCCGAGGCCGCAGGCTTTGAAACAGAAGCCTGGGCCTTGGGAGACTTGGTAGTCTTGGATGGAGCCGACTTAGCCGGAAAACCCTCCGGCTTAAGAAGGCCCCTGAGAATAAGAAGTTATGTACCTACCATAACGTTCCATGTTAGTTGTCTTCTCTCGCCTTCTTTCTTGCTTGATGGGTTCGGAGCCGATCCTCGGCTCCGACTCGGCACTAGCTAAGCTCGAGAGTCACTTTTACCAGCTCGAGGCAGCCCCATATCCCATGATGCAAGGCGGTAAGTACCCAGATCTCGTTTGATGACAAAAGGCAATAACACCAAGCATAAAAACACTTCCAAAAGGAAGAAAGAAAACTACAGGATGGAAGAAGGACTAGGTCTGAAAGGTCTTCAGCATAATAATTTTTTAGAAAGGTCTGTCCAGGCCTGGGGGAAGGAGGGAGGGTTGCAAGCAAGAAGGCGAGAGAAGACAACTAACATGGAACGTTATGGTAGGTACATAACTTCTTAATGTTAAGTTGTCAATCTCGCCTTCATTCTTGCTTGATGGGACCGCGTCCCTAGCACCTCTATCCTGGGTGGCTCAATGGAACAGACTCTTGAGAACTGTAGAGCCAAAACTGGCTCTGTCCCTGGAGGCCAAGTCCAATTTGTAGTGGGAAACAAACGTATGAGGAGTGGCCCAAGTGGCCGCTGCACAAATAGTGTCTGAAGGAAGTCTATCTTGAAAGGTTGTAGAAGTAGCTAAGCTCCCAGTTGAATGTGCTTTAGGTTTTGAGCACAGCTGTTTCCCCCTGAGCAGATAAATTTCAGAGATGACCGAAGAAAGCCATCTAGACAAGGTCACTTTAGAAACAGGAAGGCCTTTCTTATTATCCGCATATGAAACAAAAAGTTGATCAGATTTCCTAAATTTTTTTGTTCTGTCCAGATAATATCTGAGTTGACGGTGGACATCAAGATAATGTAGTTTTTGTTCGGCTCTGTCTGAATAGTTTGGGAAAAATACAGGGAGATCAATGGATTGATTCAAATTGGTTTTTGAGGCGACCTTAGGCAGAAAGGTTGGATTAGTTCTCAATGATACTCTGTCTTTGTGAAAAACCAAATAGGGGCGAACAGATAGAGCATGAAGTTCAGACACCCTCCTGGCCGATGTAATAGCTACCAGGAATAAAGTTTTCCATGAAAGAAATTTCAGGGAGCAAGAAACAGCTGGCTCGAAGGGAGGAAGAATCAAGGATGTCAGCACTAAATTTAGATCCCACTGAGGAGGAGGATTCCTGATTGGAGGCTTGAGTAGGAAAATTCCTTTCAAAAAGGCCCTGCAGAGCCTATGGGACATAATATTGTGATCTGCGATCCCCACATGAAAGTTCGAGATAGCAGCCAATTGAACTCTGACTGTGGAAGAAGAGGAGCCTGCATGAAAAATCTCTGCTAAGAAGTCCAGGACTGTCTGAACAGGGGCAGTGAAAGGATCAATACTCTTGGCCTTAGCCCAATAAGAGAAACGTTTCCATTTGCTTGCATAAATCCTCCTGGTAGAGGATTTTAAAGACGCTACTATGATGTCTCTAACTGGGTTAGAGATCAAAGGAAGCCTGGCTAAGGAAGGAAGTGGAGCAACCATGCTGTGAGGTTGAGAGAGGGGATAGACCGGTGCAGCTGACCGGATTGGTGAGTCAGAAGATCTGGCACTGGGTCCAGATGCCACGGCTGCACCAAAAGGTGACGATGGAGGAACTCCACCAAACTTGTCGAGGCCAGTAAGGGGCAATGAGAATCAATTTGGCTCTCAAAACGGTAGCTTTCTGGATAACTAGAGGGATCAGAGGAAAAGGAGGGAAGGCATAAAGAAGTCCCTGGGGCCAATCCTGGGTCAGAGCGTCTCTGGGGGGATGGCCTGGAAGAGGGAAGAGAGAGAAAAAATCTGGGCATTTGCTGTTTTGGGGAGTAGCAGAAAGATCGCAACATGGACGACCCCATACCAGAAAAATCTCTTCCGCTATAGATTGCTTGAGAGACCACTCGTGAGGCATGAGAATAGCTCTGCTCAATCTGTCCGCTACAATGTTGGTTTTCCCAGGGATATGCGTTGCTACCAGAAACCGATGAGAGGAGATCGCCCATTGCCATAGTCTGAGCGCTTCTCGACACAAGGGGTAGGACTTGGTTCCGCCCTGTTTGTTGATATACCAAACTACAGACATGTTGTCTGTGTGGACTGCAATTGTCCCTACGGGAAGAAAGTCGTTGAGGGCTTGCAACGTTAAAAGCACCGCTCTCATCTCCAGGACATTTATGTGCAGGTGGTACTCGAACGGCTGCCACGTCCCATGAACCATCCTGCCCTGATAATGACCCCCCCACCCGATCAGGGAGGCATCCGTGGTGACAGTGGCTATCGGGGATGGGGGTACAAAGTGTCTGCCCTGGTGAATCTGAGGAGATGTGATCCACCAAGCAAGATGATCTTTGCAAGTCTGTCTCACCAGAATCTGGTGACGCATTGGAAGTTGTTGGTACGACCACTGTGTGAACAGCATCCACTGAAGAAGGCATATAGAAGCGAGCCAAGGGAAGAAGGGTTATGGGCCGCAGCCATGAGGCCTAATACCTTTAAAACCATTCTGGCCTGTACTTTCTGGTTGGCTAGAATGATCCTGACATGACTTTGAATGTCTGAAACTCTTTGATCTGTAAGGGTAGCTGACATCCGAACAGTGTTTAAGTTTGCGCCTATGAAAGTAATAGACTGGCAGGGCGATAAGGATGATTTTTCAAGTTTATCGAGATGCCCAAAAGAGTACAAAGCTTTATTGTGTAATCCCTGGCTTGAATAAGCTGATGCCTGGTGGTGGCTGAAAGGAGCCAGTCGTCGAGATAGGGAAACACCTGGAATCCTTGACGTCTCAGGTGAGCCGTGACCACTGCCATACATTTGGTGAACACTCTGGGGCTGTAGTGAGACCAAAGGGCAGGGCTCTGAACTGGAAATGACTGGACCCCAGCCGGCGGAGAAATCTCCTGGAGCGTCTGTGAATTTTGATGTGATAGTACGCATCCTGAAGATCTATTGAGCACATCCAGTTGTCCTTCTGTAAGAAGGGCAGAATTGACTGAAGAGTGACCATTCGGAATCTTGTCTTCCTCACAGACTTGTTGAGTCTGCTGAGATCCAATATTGGTCTCCAGTCTCCCGTCTTTTGGGGACCAAAAGAACCTTGAGTAGATTCCGGGCTCTGAATGGTCTGTTGTAACTGGCTGAATGGCTCTTTTTTGCAGTAGTTTTGAAATTTCTAACTCTGCAATTTCCCTTAGACCGGGTGGTACATCTGGAAGGGAATTTGAGGGGAAAGGACTTTCCTCGAAAGGAATTATGTAACCCTTGGATATGATCGACTGTACCCATCTGTCTTGAGTGAGGGAATGCCAGGCTTTTGGGTACAGTGATAATCTTCCCCCGACTGCCTCCAAGGAGGGACAGTCGGGCAACATCTCAGGGATGCTGAAAGGGCTTGTCAGAGAGAGGCTCTCTGTTTCCCTGTTTTTTTGGACCCCTCTGCCTCTAGAGCGGCGTCTGTTGTTGTTACCCCCTCTGCCTCTAGGGGTAAACTGACCACGTGAATCCGGCGTGACTCCTTGGGATTTGCGGAACCACATTTTACCACCCTTCTGTCCTTTGGGGTAAGGTCTAGAAGGGGTGGAAAAACGGACTCCTACGGCAGAAAGAGTCTTGCCGTCCTGCTCACACCTGGTCAAAGTTTCCTTCACTTGAGGGCCAAACAAAGCTGACCCATCAAAGGGAGAATTTGTGAAGGACGCCTTGAAGGGATCTGCAAAGTCACATAGCCGCATCCAGGCTTGGCGTCTAAGAGCCACACCTGTACCTGCGGCCCTACTCGCACCATCAGCAGCATATGATATTAGCCGCATGGAGGAGTTTGCAATGGAATTAAGGGTTCCTAGCTGTGAAGCAATTTTTTCCTGAGCTCCTGCAGCTGTAGGATCCTGAACAACATCACCTAGCTCCTTGAGGATATCCCTTTGGAGTCTGGTGAAGTGACATAGGTAATTCAGCGAACGCATAGTAAAGGTCGCTGAGGAAAACATCCGCTTACCGTATCTATCCATGGTCCTAGATTCCTTATTAGGAGGATGGACGGGTACGGAAGGATCTGCAAGTTCCTTTTTGGTGGCAGCAGCCACCACCATGGCATCAGCGGGGACACCCTTAGTGAGGAATTGCTTATCACAAGGGGCAGTGATAAATTTTGAAGGCCTCCTAGGGACTGGCTCTACAGAGTCAGGAGCTGCCCACGCCTTTCGGGCAATAACCTGCATAAGGGGGTCGAAAGGCAGAGACACCCAGGAGGTGGAGGGCCGAGATCCAAACGCCTCTAGGTATACTGACTCATCCTCAGAGGGATTGTTGGTGGGCCAGTTTCCCCTCTGTTTAAGGAGTTCTAGGATGTCTGAGAAGGAGACATCCTCAGAGGGGGATCTTGGGGATCCCTCTGACTCATCCAAGTCAGTATCTGAAGTGATAGACTCGGGGGAGTCTACATGTTTCCTCTTACAAGTCCTCTTCCTAGGAGGATCTCCCGAAACATCAGGAGAATCCTCGGAAGAGGGGGAAATTCCCAATGGGGAAACCTGAGGCGAGGATCTCTGGGTCCTGTAGCAAGAGAAGTGGCAGAGATGTCAACAGGCACAATAGAGGGAGGAGCTAAGGGAACAGACTGCTGACTGATACCAGTGGCCAGCACACTCTTCATCACCTCGAATGCTCCCCTCCCAGGCAGGTCCGAGAGAACCCGTTCCGAAGAACTAGGAACTCCAGGGACCACCGAAAGGGAAGCCTCCGAGGCAGATGTCGGAGCGGAACTCACCAAGGCCGAGGCTCCAAGGGGAAGAGCGGGCTCGGACAAGGGTCCGATGCCACTCACCCCCTCGGAGGAGACCATGGAAGCCCGCCACGAATCCCTCTAAGGAAGGTCTCGAAGAGGAGATAAGAGTAGAGGCTGAAGGAACAGAAGGGGGTATCTGTCCTTCAGCCGTAGCAGTAACCATTCCCGAAGACTCCAACTCCAAGCTCTGGGGTAGAGTTGAAGGAGGAACTGCAAAGGGGTGTGGACCAATAGTCGTCTGTTGAGACGGACTATGTAACATTTGGGCCAGTGCCTGTGACTTAAGTAATCTACTGACCACTCTCTCTAAGTCATGGTCAGAAAGCCTGGATGACCTTGAAGATCGGCTCCGATGGCTCCGTTCCGAAAGGAGAGGTGAAGCTGGAGCCGAAAGTATCGGCTCCAAGGAAGGAGAGCTCGACCTCTTCCTCGAAGGAGCTATCGGAACCGATGAAACTATAGAACCTGTCGGAGCCGACAACTGATCGGAGCCGACAGGTAGCCTCGATGCATCGGCTCAAGCCGGAGCCGATACAGCCACAAAAGTAACGGTGCCGGAGCCGATCGGAGCCAACACCGATGTCTGTGCCACATGGTGGTCGGAACCGATCGGAGCCGACACCGAAGTGGTCGATGCAGAATCGGCACCGATAGCCATCGGTGCCGAAGGCTTAGTTAAGCCAGAATCGGCTCCAGCCGGAGCCGATACAGCCACAAAAGTAACGGTGTCGGAGCCGATCGGAGCCGACACCGATGCCTGTGCCACATGGTGGTCGGAACCGATCGGAGCCGACACCGAAGTGGTCGATGCAGAATGGGCACCGATAGCCATCGGTGCCGAAGGCTTAGTTAAGCCAGAATCGGCTCCAGCCGGAGCCAATCTCGACTCAGAACGAGTTGGAGCCGAGGCCGCAGGCTTTGACACAGAAGCCTGGGCCTTGGGAGACTTGGTAGTCTTGGATGGAGCCGACTTAGCCGGAAAACTCTCCGGCTTAAGAAGGCCCCTGAGAATTAGTTTGTTTCTTCTTTCCTGCAGGACTCTCTGGCTGAAAGAATGACATATAGCACAGGAGTCCTGCAGGTGAAGAGGCCCCAGGCAATACAGGCAAGAAGTGTGACCGTCTGTCAGAGACATCTTCTGACAGCACGAGTCACACTTCTTAAAGCCTGAGACCTTTTCTTTTGACATGGTGTAACACAACACACACACACACCAGTCAAAGAATTAAATTAAATATACCAAAAAAGGTATAGCTAAAAAAACACACACACACGCCCTAACAGGAGGGGGATGGGGTGGGTAAAGTTGACTAACAAAAAAAAGAAGAGACAGGGAATTTTCTGTCAGAAAATCTTTAAAATTAACTTAAAACTAATTATTAAAGGTTTTTTTGTGAAAAGGGGCTAAAATATTAAAGTAGCAAATCACTTACCAGGAGCTGGTAAAAGGAGGACCTCATAAGCGAAGCGGCAAACGAGATCTGGGTACTTACCGCCTTGCATCATGGGATATGGGGCTGCCTCGAGCTGGTAAAAGTGACTCTCGAGCTTAGCTAGTCGGCTCCGAACCCATCAAGCAAGAATGAAGGCGAGATTGACAACTTAACATCTGTAATTAACTGTGCATATCCAGGAGATGTAGCATGTATTCTCCTTTATTTGAAAATTTTGGAAAGAAAACCAGTAAATGAATGGATTGGTTAATTTTAGATTCAGAAGCCACTTTAAGTAAAACAAAAATGTTCATAAAGTTACTGTCTGTTTATAGAAAATAATGTAGGGAGTCTTTGATGAAAGAGCCTGGAGTTCAGAAATTCTTTTTGCGGAAGTGATAGCTACTAAAACGGCTGTTTTCTGTGATAAGAATTTTAAATCATTTTAGCTGAAGGTTCAAAGGGTTTCTGAGTTAGACCTTGTAGCACCACAATCATATCCCAGGGAGGTAAAGGATCCTTTACTGGAGGTCTAAGGAGAAAAGTGCCTTTCAGAAAAGCTTTACATAATTTGGAAGAGGACAAAGAATAATTTTTATCTTCTGTATGAAATTTTGAAATGTCTGCCAATTGTAGTTTAATTGTAGAAAAACTAGCTCCTTCTTTGAAAAGTGTCACCAGAAAATCAAGAACAGTAGAGACTGGGGTAGAAAAATGTGAAAATTATTTCTCAATGCACACAGGGAAAATCTTTTTCCACTTGCTCTTGTAAACCTTCTTGGTGGAGTCTTTTTGTGAAAATAAAAGAATGGTACATACTGGAGAAGAAAGCCTGGGCTGTCTGGCTATTATTGATACTGGAGAAACCATGCTGTTAGTTGGAGGGCTGGGATATTGGGATGACTCACCCCTGATGAGTGTGAAAGGAGATCTAGAGTTGGGTCCAGTATCCAGGGAGGATAAAGAAGATGAGACCAAAGGAAGGGGAATCACACCTGTTGACGCCAGTAGGGGGAAATGGAGATGTCTGAGGTCTTCAACCGGATTGCTTTTTGTAGAGCAACTCTTGGTGACTCCCCCACTTTCAGGTAGGACACTGGATCTGATATTTTTGCAAATTTTGGAGGTGGATCTGAGGAAGTCCTGTGGGACTTCAGGGAGCGCGTTCTATGATCCCAAGGAATTTTAGAAGTTTTATTGGGGGTTTGAGCCCCTGAAGAAGAAGCAGTTGAAGGATGAAGTAGACCCTTCAAAATAAGTTTGCTGGATCTATCAACTACCTCCCTTGACTTAAAAGCTGCAAATATAGAGCAGTTGGTGTTTAGATGACCTGCTCCAAGAGAGTATATGCAGTGTTTGTGGGCATCTGAGTTAGGGATTTTGTACCCACAAGAAGTGCATTTTTTAAATCCTGTCAGCTTATCAGCCATGACAGTTCAAGATTGGTAGAAAATAGTTTTTGAAAGAAAGAAGAAGACATTACCAGCCATGGTAGTAAAGTATTACCTTGTAACTGAGGGTAGAAAGGACAGAAGGTATAGAAAGAGGATTACCAACTATGGCAAAAAAATAAAATACTATAATAAAATATAGTAATTACTCTAATGCAGAAAAAGAGACCAGAAGCTAAGAGGGAGGTTGTAGAAAAAAAAAAGAGTAGAATGTTAGATAATATATTTAGCTTTCATTTACTAAAAATTGACAAAACCCCTCAAAATATGGACCCTGCATCTTGGTATGATGGTAGCAAACAAGATCTGAGGTATTGAGAATTGATTAAGGCATTATGGGTAGAGAGAGGAACTTGAGAGTTAGATCCAAAGTCTAAAGTATGTGGCCAAGTTGGATCCAAGGATCAGATCCGTAACCCTTTCGTTGAGGAAGAATGAAAAGGACAACATCAGATCAGTATAATGTTCTTAAGAAATATAGATCTTGGTTGGATAAAACAAAGGGCAACATGTTTTATAATAAACTAAAATATGAAGTATATAAATCTAAGGCAAATTATGAAATGAAATGAGATTCTGACTTTAACAGTAAGAAGTTCTACAATTATGTGAATAAGGCACAAGATGGCATAGGACATGTTGTCCCTTTAGTTGAAAATAATATAGTTATTATTGATAGTAGAAAAATTGTCAGCAAGTTTGTATATACTTTTATGAAATGATGTCATCAAGGACAAGATCAAGTACTGATATTCCACCTTTTGAAAAAGAAAAGATTGTTTTATAGCCATATTTTCAGATGTGACAGGATACGAGTTATGTAAAGAAAATAAGGGAAGATCATAGTATTGGTCCTGATGGTTTACCTGGAAATGTCATTACTAGTTTTAAAAATATCCTCGTGCCTTTATTAGTTATTTTATTTATTGCACTACTGAACAGTGGAACGGTACCCAAAACCCAGATGTCAGCTAATTTTGTCAAAAGTATGTAAGGGCAGTAGAAAAGATTTAATGTCTAACTATACATTGATAATTTTAAAATCATTGTTTGGTAACGTTTTTGAAAGATGGATAGTCACAATACTTAAGAATAGATAATAAGCTGTAAAATAGTGTAGATGTCAACCAATTTGGTTTCACAAAAGCTAAATCAATAAAAAAATCATTTTTGGTTTTGAATTTTATATATTCACATATATTTATTACACATTTATTTATTTTAATATGTATATTTATTCATGTGTGTGTATACTCTTACATTTTTATATGCCTTTCATATCACAATTTCAGATTGAGTCCATTTTATCATAAAATTTAAATTCATTGACACTGCATATTTCCCTTAGGGTAATATTAATATATTTTACACTTTGTGTAGCTTATTTATTTTATTTATTTGGTGTAGTTTATTACATGTATTTATCTATATAAAACTTTATCAAAAAATATTTATAATACTTATTTGCTACATATTAACATCAAATGTTATGTTGTCCTATCTCACCTTCATTGTATGCTGGTTGGGTTCGGAATTGAGCATCTGTTCCGACTCGGCCTAATTCAAAAGCTTGAGAGCTTCCACTGGCTCGATGCTATGCCCTATCCTATGATGCTCAGGGAAGATTACCTAGATCTCGTTTGCTGCTCAAGCAGATCAGATGACTTCTGGCTGGCTCTTGGATAAGTTTTCTTCTTTTTTGTATATTTGTATTAAACATTGAAATTTTTGATAGTTAAACTCTGTTTAGGCATTAGTTAGTCTCTTAAGGATAGTTAAACTCTGTTTAGGAATTAGTCTCTTAAGGGTTTTTATCTGTGTTTCTCCATCCCTTTGTGCTGTTGGCCGTCGTCCTTTTTCTCGTCAGGCTGTCTTGTTTGTATTGTCCTAGTTCCCTATCTCCGCCAAAAGCTCATTTTAGTTAGAGAGCTTTCCCTCCCCTTAAGGAGCTTATTTAAGTTAGAGGCCTCCTAGTGGCCTGTTTAGCTTAGAGGGCCTCTTCCCTACATTCCCGTTTGTGTTCCCTTTTTGTCGCGAGGAGAATCCGTTATTTTCAGTATTCCCTCCTGTGTGTTGGTTGTGCATTCTTCAAGTAAAAAGTATTTCGTATTCTAGTTAGTGTGGTGGGTTTTTGCCACGACTTTGCTTACATTTTTTTTGGTAGCTTCCTGGTTGAAGCTGTAGTTATTTATATTATATAGATTTATATTTTTTGTTGGCTTGACCTGCCTAGTGTAGAAGATTGCTGTGTTTTCAGTTTTACTTTGTGAGGTAACAAAGTTGAAAAAAAAAAAAAAGAATTTTTCAGATTGGTTCTGCTTTCTTGTTGCTACAGTCCTGTCTAAGGATCAGAAAGAACCCAAACCGTCTGGGTTAAAAAAATTTGACAAATGCAGTCAAAAAATGTCTCTTACAGATGGGCACACCAGTTGTGTTTGTTGCCTGGGTGCCCTCCTTTTGCAAGAATCTGGTGCTTTTCGCCATGCTTTCAGCAGTAGAGTATTTCTTGAACGCAAGAACAAACTGATTGTGAGAGGATTACTGAAGGTTCCTTTTTCAGAGGCTTTGGAAGGTTCTCGGAGCTCCAAACTTTCTTCAGTATCCCCTTCTTCATCGAAGTCGGGGGAAAAAACTCTAGCCTCAGATCCAGCTTCGGAACCCTCAAAAAAATTGCAGCAAAATCACCAATCTCAGAACCAAGGGCTCTTGGCTCGGAAAAGACTACCTCTTTGGCTCCATCTGTAGTTATGGAACCAGTGGCGTTTCAAATCTGGAGTCAGTCCCCAGTTTTGGAGGCAATTACTTCGACTTTGATATCTACGCTCTGAGAAAGGACGAGATCACCTTCGTTCTCCTTCCTTTCCTCCAGAAGCCTGTCTGATGATTGAGTCAAGTGAGTTGTGAGGAGTCTACTTTGTACACCGGCACTGGCAAACATTCTGTCGACCCCAGCCCATAAGGATCCGGAGCCGACTAAGGCACCATTCCCTTCTTCGATTCCTCCTCTGACCCGATCGGTTGGCTTCAGTACCAGAGGGTTCAGGCCTGATAGTAGTGGAAACGTTGGAACCGAGACTTCCAACAGGATCTTTGGTTGCGACATCTGCTCTGACTACCTCGGTTCCATCATAATCTGGGGAGTCTAGGAGCCGATGCTCTCCCATCGGGTCCAAGGAGGGGAGTCGGATTGGACAGCTGTCTGGGTCGGTTCTACCACTCAGGGCTTCAGCACTGTTGAGCTCCACTCCTGCATTGGCTTTGGAGCCAGCTACTCTGCTTTGGGGTCAGTCTTTCAGTTCTTCGAAGCCGGGGACCTCCTCGGAGCGGGGTGAGGGGGCTTTTGAGCTAATGGAGAGAGTGCTGTCACTTCCGACTCCACGCTCAGGTTTGAGTACTCTTCCCCCAAAAACGCCTCTGTCGGTCTCAGCACCATCGCTGTCCCCCAAGTGCAGAGACCCTGAGCCCCGGGAAGTCCCTGCAGGTAAAACTATCTCTTCCAAAACTTCCCCATTCCCCAGAGTACTCCTTTGAGGAGTTTCCTCAGAAGAGATTGTGTAAGTGGAAGCACATAGACTCCCTGGATGAGTCTATCACCTCAGACACTGACCTGGATGATTCAGAAGGGTCCCCATGGTCCCCTCTGAAGATGTCTCCTTTGGAGATTCTGAAACAGAGGGGTGGCTGGAAGCCCACTAATCCTTCTGAGGACGAGTCAGTATACCTGGAAGCTTTTGGGTCTCGCCCTACCAGCTCTTGGGTGTCTCCACCTTTTGACCAATTAATGAATGTTATTACTCAAAAGGCATGGGGCTCTCCAGATACAGCAGAGCCTGTTCCGAGGAGGCCCAACAAATTCATTACGGCACCCACAGCACCCACAGGCAAAGAATTTTTAACCAAAGGTGTCCCAGTAGATGCTATGGGGGTGGCAGCAGCCACCAAGAAGGAATTCTCAGAAACTTTCTTGTCTGTTCATCCACCGAATAAAGACTCTGACAATGGACAGGTATGGAATGTGTACCTTTTCTTCAGTGGCTTTTATGCTTAGATTGCTGAATTACTTGACAATTTTATGAGATTTCAAAGGGATCTCCTGAAGGAGCTAGGAGATACACTTCAGAGCACTGTAGCTGTTGGGGTTTCGGATAAAGTTTCCTATTGGTTCTCCACCCTAACCTCAGTGGTTAACTCCTCCATGCAGTTGATTTCATATGCAGCCGATGGAGTGAGTAGGGCAGCAGCTACAGAAATTTCCTTAAACAAACATTCCTGGATGCGTCTCTGTAACTTTGCTGAACCCTTCAAGTCTTCCTTCACTAATGCTCCTTTTGATGGCTCATCATTGTTCAGGCTCAAAGTTAGGGAGACCTTGACCAGGTGTGAACAGGAGGGAAAAACTCTGTCTGCCATAGGAGTCCGTTTTTCCACCCCCACTAGAGCTTATCCCAAATGTCAGAGCGGAGGAAAATGTGGTTCCACAAATCCCAAAGAGTATTTCCGATGCACATGGTGACTCTTCCCCCAGGGGTAGAGGGGGAAGTAATGATGGAAGACGCCGACCTCATGGCAGGGGGGGTCCGCAGAATGAGGGTGACAGGGATTCTTCCCTTGGGAAGTCCTTTCAGTGCTCCTGAATACAGTCCCACCTGTCCATCTCTGCAGGCAGTCGGGGGATGCTTGTCGTCGTACGCAAACACCTGGCTAGAAATCACATAAGACAAATGGGTAGAAATGATCATATCCAGAGGTTATTACATACCCTTTTCCTCTCCCCCTTTGGAAAAACATACCATCCCAGATATTCCACCCAATCAAAGGGACCTTGCAACAGTAGAGGTAGAGAAGTTGCTAGAAAAAAGTCATCCAAAATGTCCCCACAGACCAGATTGGATCCAGAACTTACTCAAGGTTCTTTTTAGTTCCAAAAATGACAGGGGACTGCAGACCCATTTTGGATCTCAGCAGATTAAACAAGTCTGTCGAGATCAAAATTCCGGATGGTGACACTGCAGTCAATATTATCCTTTCTGGGAAAAGATTATTGGATGTGCTCAATAGATCTCCAGGATGCATACTACCACATAAAAATGGAAAGGTGATCCTGGAGACATTTACGTTTTTGGCTGGGAGCCAGTCATTACCAGGTTCGAGCCCTGCCCTTTGGTCTCACTGCAGCCCCCAGAGTGTTCACCAAATGCATAGCAGTGGTCACGGCTCACTTCAGGCTTCTGGGATTCCGTGTGTTTCCATACCTAGATGATTGGTTCCTAACTGCCACCTCCAAGCATCTAGTAGTTCAAGCAAGAGATGAAACCATTCACCTCTCTGTGCCAAGCTGGGTATTACAATAAATTTTAAAAAATCTGCCTTGTTGCCTTCACAGCATCTTAGATTCTTAGACACAGAATTACATTCAAGGGAAATGTTGGCCAAACTTACCCCCCAAAAGGAAAGTTCAGGCAAAGACCATCTTGCAGGTTCTGGGCACCATGGTAGCTGCAATCATTTTAGTACCTGTAGTCTGTTTGCACATGAGAGTTCTTCAGTGGCTACTTTTTTCCCCAGTGGTCCATGCAAGATCTGCTGCTGTCGCACAAAATAATTATCACAGAGTCCTGCAGGAAGGACCTATGGTGGTGGTTTCAAACGACTCCGTTATCTTTGGGTCGCCCATTCATCTTTCCACAACCAACAGTCACACTAACCCCAGACGCTTCTCAGATCGAGGTGGGGGGCATTATCTGGGAAAGACTGTCCATGGCATCTGGCAGGAACACGAGAACCACTTGCATATCAATATCCTAGAGATGAGAGCGGTGCTGTGTGCGTTGCAAGCATTCCAGGACTCTCTTCCGATAGGAACTATTGCAATTCAGACAGGCAATATGTTAGTAGTGTGGTACATAAACAAACAAGGAGGAACCAAATCCCATGCCCTATGTCGGGAGGCACAGTGGGTATGGCAATGGCTGTCTCTTCTCAACATTTTCTGACAGCAGCGCACATCCTGGGGAAATCCAGCGTGATAATGGACAAACTCAGCAGAGTTATTCTGATGCCTCATGAGTGGTCCCTAAAACAAGAAGTTGCGGAAGAGATTTTTCTGCAGATGGGGCCAGCCCTGCCGTGACTTTTTCGCCATGTCAATGAACGCCAAGTGTAGTAGCTACTTTGCCCTGATTCCCCCTCCAGGGAAGTCACTGAGGGATGCGCTCGTACACGATTGACCCCCAGGACTACTTTACGCCTTGCATCCCTTTCCCTTGATACCAAAGGTCCTTCAGAAAGCCAACACATTGAGAAGCACCTTAATTCTCATTGCACCATACTGGCCTTGACAGATTTGGTTCCCCTTTCTCTGGCCCATCTCCAGGAGGATCCATGGATTCTGGACCCAGTTCCAGACCTTCTGACCCATTCGTCAGGGAAGTTCCATCCATCGATCCAGACCCTAAAGTTGACAGCGTGACTGCTCCAGTTCCACAGATACCCAGGCTCCATGACATTTCCCCAGCAGTTAGACGTATACTGATTTCTTCTCATAAGCCATCTACCAGGAAACTTTACTCTACCAAACGGAAAAGATTTTCACACTGGGCCTGCAAAAACAATATAGATCCCTTTACGGGCCCCATTTTAGCAGTGCTAGAATTTCAATTTCTTGCTAAACTTTTTAACGAGGGTGCAGCAGCAGCTACAATTAGAGTCCAGATAGCCGCTATTTCTAACTTTCACATTGGGGAAATGGGGCTGAAAGTCATGTCCCACAGACTCTATAAGGACCTTTCTAAAAAGGACTTTCTTGCTGAGACCTCCAGTCAGAGAACCTCCAGCTCCGTGGGATTTAAATTTTGTTCTATCCTCCTTAATTTTGTCCCCTTTTGAACCTGCGTCATCATGTAACATAAAATTTTTGTTATGGAAGACGCTTTTCCTATTGGCCATTACCTCCGCTAGACAAGTATCTGAACTCCAAGCTCTTTCTGTACATCCTTCTTACATAATTTTTTACAAAGAGTCTCCTTATGTACTAATCCTTTCTTTCTATCAAAAATGTGCTCAGAGACCAATCAATCAAATTACCAGAGTTCTTCCCGAACTATGACAACAGGGCAGAATATAGATTACACCAATCGGATGTGCAAAGGCAATTGTGCTTCTACATGCATAGAAGATCGGACCAATTATTTGTGTCGTTTTCAGATAGAAAGGATTGCCAGTCTCTAACGTAACATTGTCAAAATGGCTCACAGATTGTATTTTGTTCACATACAGCTCTCAGAACAGGCAATCATCAGGCAAAGTGAAGGACCATTCCACAAGTGCTATTGCAACTTCCTCTGCCTTCTAGGCCAGACTCCCTTTGGATTCAATTTGAGCAGCAGCCACATGGGTAAGGCCTCATACTTTTATCACTCATTACAAAGTGGACATAGCCTCCCGGAACAGTGCATCCTTTGGGTCCACTTTTCTGAAGAGTTTATTTCCTTGAGCCACCCAAGAAAGAAGGTGCTAGGGACACTGTTCCAACCAGCATAGAATGTAGGAGAGATAGGACAACATAACATTAAGAAGTTATGTACTCACCATAACATTCCATGTTTGTTGTCTATCTCACCTTCATTCTTGCGTCCCACCCTCCTTCCCCCTACTTCGCTCCTGGAGGAACGGGCGGATTATTTTATCTATATTTGAATTGAGTCTCTGCTTCCCTTCTGGGTCTTATATGCACAATTTTATTGTTTGATTTTTATGCTTTCTCTTGCAAACAAGATCTGGGTAATCTTCCCGAGCATCATGGGATAGAGCATAGCCTCGAGCCAATGGAAGCTCTCAAGCTTTTGAATTAGGCAGAGTTGGAACCGATGCTCAGTTCTGAACTCAACCAGCATAGAATGAAGATGAAATTGTCTACAAACCTGGAACGTTATGGTGAGTACATAACTTATTTTGTCATTTTATGTGTGCTTAATTGATTTAAATTTAGTTGTAGTTACTGAAAATTATAATACTGTCACTTTAAGAAGTTGAATTTTAATAGATGTATTTGTTAGGTCCTGTGGTTGATTTAGTTATATATCAAATTTTATGCTGTACTGGTGTGGTTTTGTGTTCTGATGAAGTCCGTTACAGTATGGGGATAAAAGCACATTGAATGTCTGTGTTGTGCTGAACTTTCTGGAATTTGACTGATTTCCTATTAAAAGGTTGTTTTCATCCGGATTTGTTTCTGGTCCTTGGTTGGTGGACAGTGTTTTTGTGGGTTTCCTTTGCAACTTTATTAAAAGTTCAATTAACCTTTACAAGTCTTGTTCAGTTTTACAAAACAGTAAGTGAGGTCCTTGATGAGAGTATTGGAGTTGGCGTTGTCTTTACTGACCTCTCCAAGGCATTTGATATCATTCCCAGCTGTGTAATAATTGAAAGTATGACTAAGCTACGTATAAATGTCTATATAATTAAATGGGGAGTAATGGAAAGATCAGTGTGTCAAGTACAAGAATTATTTCTTGTTTCCTGTTTTTTTTTTTTGGGGGGGGGGGGGGCGCGGTTCCACAGGTGTCATTATTGACTCCAGTATTATTTAACTTTGTTTTTTTTCTATCTTTCCAATACATTTAAAATTCTGGATTTACAAATATACTAATATCAAAATTGGTGCTCTTACAACATTTAAAAATGATATTATGCAGTGTAATAGCAGTCCTCCATTAGTTTTTTTTGTTCATTAATAATGGATTAAATATTAGCCATATCACATATGCAATATGTTTTGGTAAATCAAGGTTATATAATAATCCTAGATTAGGATATTATACTTTAAATAGATCAGACAATTTTAAGGACTTAGAATTCCATGTTAACAGTAAATGTCATTTGCCTGATTTGATAAGTGTAAGGCATTAAGGAAAACTGATTGGTATAGAGGAGCATTGCACCTAGGTTTAGTGTTATCCTGAAAAGGCCGTTTATTATCTCTGTTAGACCCTGTTAGAGAATATAATTTATTATTTTGCACTATTCTGAGAGTGATTTACTAGGTTTGGAAAGTGTTCAAGGAAAATTTGTTAGGAAAATTACTTGAGTGTCACAACATGAAGTATAATCAAAGGCTGAAATATTTAGGACTGTATTCTATTAACTACAGACTGGTGGTCTGGATATAGACCACTGTTTGATGGAGAAGTGAGAATATTACATTACACACACATTATATATGTAGAGGTGAATCTTGGGGGGAAATAAGTTGTCATATAGGAATGGGAAGGTAATACCAAGAGGAGAATGAAGTTTGTTATGCAATCTGTTGTTAAACCTTGGAATAAAGTGCCATTATCTGTTAGGAACAGTCCAGCCTTGGAGTCCTTTAAGTCAGCATTAAATTGTTGGGTAGGTCAATGGGAATATTCATGTACACTGGAATATGTGTTTTGATATGACCTTCGTGTCTTAACACAATACAACTAACCCTTGTAACCTAAACAGCTTTAGAACATTGGAGAAGTGGCATAATGGTTAAGGTGTTTACCTCACAGACACAAGGCACAGGATTTGGTTATCAACATTGAAGGGAAATTGGCTAGGCTTAAAATGGCCTGCAAAGAAAGCTAGCCTAGTACTATATATTATGTATATTCCCCACACTTTTCCTCTGACTCCCTCTCTATTGCTCATCTTAATATTCGTAGCATTAATAACAAAGTCACTCAACTCCATGCCTTAATTGATTTTTATGCCTTTGATATCCTCTGTCTCACAGAAACCTGGCTTAAACCTAGTACAAAAGACAACGAATTCACCCCCCCAGGCTATAGTACCTTAAGACAAGACCGCCCTAATAAAAAAGGTGGTGGAGTGGCCCTCCTGTTTAAATCCCAACTTCAGCTAACTTTAATTAACTCCTTCCCCCCCACACCAGGAAATGCTGAAATTCTTTCCACCAAACTCCAAATTAACAAAACCAAAGCTATAAACATAATATGTTCCTACATCCCCCCAGGCAAGAACATCCACACCCTAGAAAATATCCTTTGCTGGATTTCTAGCACCTTCCCCCAGGAAACCATAATCCTAGGTGATTTTAATATCGACTGGAACTCCTGCATATCCCCAAACCCACCACACACCTTAACCTCTTTAACTTTCACCAAACCATTAACTCCCCTACTAGAATACACAAATCCACCCACAAACAAACAATCCTAGACTGGATACTAACCAACAACAATCCCCTCTCCTACAAAACAGGTATACTCCCTGACAATATTAGTGACCACCTCCTTACCTTTATCACCAAACAAAAATGCAACATCCCTAAACAACCTACTTATCGAACTAAATACAACAAAACAGCATTTAATCTCACATCCTTTCAAACTGAACTCAAAGAATATAACTGGTCAACTCTAAAATACCTCCCAATAGATGAAGCAGTAACACATTTCAACAACACCTTCTTACAAATTCTAAACCAACATGCCCCATCCCGATTAGTCAGAATCAGATCCAAAGCAGCTCCTTGGCTCTCTGTTATTACTAAACAAACTATGAGAGCGAGAAATAAATCATGGTCAAAATGGAGATCCACTAAAAGCCCCACTGACCATCAAACCTTCAAACATCTAAGAAACAAAACAAAGAAACTTGTCATCCTAGACAAAAAAAACTATAACTTTCAACACCAACAAAACCAAAACCAAAACCCTAAAAGATTCTGGTCAGGAATTAATAAACTACTCCACCCAGGCAACACCAAAACACCTACCCCAGCTAGCTTAGCTCAAAAACAACCTAACATCATAGCCAACACCTTTAACAATTTCTTCTCTCAAACTGTAAACTCACTTGCAAGCACTATGACTCCACCCCCCTCCCTCCAAACTACCCCCATCCCCAACAATACCTATACACTAAAACTTGAAACCATCTCAACTACCTATATACAGAAACTACTGTCTAAACTAAAACCCTGTACACCCTCGGCTGACAAACTTCCAGCTGAATACCTTCAATTAGCTGCTAAAGAAATAGCCTACCCAGTATCCATCTTAATAAACAGAACCATAACAGAATCCAAAATTCCATCCTGCTGGAAAATCTCCCACATTATTCCTCTCCACAAAGGTGGAAACTCTAATGAACTATCCAATTTTAGACCTATTGCCCTTCTATCACCTCTATCGAAAATAATGGAACGCTGTATTCACCATCAACTCCTAAACTATCTCTTAAATAACAACCTGCTTGTAGACTCTCAACATGGCTTTAGACCCTACCACAGCACTACTACTGCCCTTCTTTCCTTCTCTGATACCATAAATAAAAATCGAAATAGAAACCTATTCTCATCTGCACTATTTCTGGACCTCTCAAAAGCATTTGATATGGTCAACCATCAACTTCTCCTTGATACCTTAAAATCTCTATCACTGGATTCTCAAGCCTTACAGTGGTTCAATTCATATTTGACTAATAGAAAACAAGCTGTACTGTGGGACAGCCATCTATCCACTCTACTCCCTGTCACTATTGGTGTCCCACAAGGATCTATCCTAGGCCCCCTACTTTTCTCCATTTTCATCAACAATCTGCCCAATTCCCTACCAACATCCACATGCATACAATATGCAGATGATTCCACTCTCATCTGCTCCGCCCCTACCCCAGTAGAACTCCACTCCACTACCCAAGCAGTCTTTACTGCAGCAGAAAATTGGTTTCAACACATCTGTCTCCTCCTTAATCCCAAAAAAACCAAACTACTACTCTTTACCCCTACCTCTAAATCCACCCCTATCTCTTTTTCTATAACATCCTGTAGTGGCACTATCATCAAACCTGACAACTGCACTAAACTCCTAGGCGTCACCATAGATAACCAGCTTAACTTTGACTGTCACATTGATTTAACTATCAAAACTGTTAATAAAAAGATTGGTGCCCTATACAGGCTAAAGCCTTATCTCACTGCATCTTCCCGAGTAGCCCTTGCCCAAACTCACCTTATCTCTACACTAACCTACGCCTCCCCCTCCTTTGTCAACTTATCTAAAGGTAATCTTCAGAAACTGAATACTGCCTACCACAGTATAGCCAGATTTGCCACTGGCTCACCTTTCCTAACTCACCACTGTCTTAACTTAAAGAAACTCAACTGGCTTGAACTCCCAAACCTTATACTCCTACAACAACTAATCATCACCTTCAAAATTCTTCATTACCCCTCCAATATACCAATACTAAATAATGTCATCACACCTTATAAGAATCTCAATACACTCAGATCAGCCAACAAGCTACTAGTTACTACCTTGAAATCTCATAACAAATCAGGTGATTCCCTATTTGCAAACACTATCGGTTTTTACTGGAATAAACTTCCCACTGAACTGACCTCCCTAACATCATGTCACCTTTTCAAAAAAACAGATAAAAAACCACCTACTAATCCACTGGCTTTGCCCCTGCTCGAATCCTGACTGAGCATACTAATGTTCATTACTCTGAACAGTCTGCTACTTGCATTCTTTACTCTCCCGTTCTTACCTAGACTAACATCCTCAGCCCCCTTCTCTGGACCTTCACCCTTTTCCCTTATCTCATTGCCTAGATACTTCACTCTCCTTTTCAACTTGACTTTCTTAACATTTAACTATGATAAAATGCTATTACCCTATGTAAGCATATTCTATCCACACTTTCTATCTATCTTTTATCCCTTTTTTCCCTTAACTTTACTACCTATCTACCTGTTTACCTTCTAACTTGCTTTTTTTTTTTCCCTCTGCTAATTACCAATTCTGTCTTCTAGCCTTCTGACCAATGATTAATTTTATGTAGCTATACTTCAGATATCCTTAACTCAACTTTATATTTTGGTGCCTGAGCTTATCTCCTCAGCCACATGATGTGTACTTTGATTGAAATCTCTTTGTAACCTAGTTAAATTAGTCCAGACAAACTGTATTTTGTCTTTGTACATTTTTGTTTTGTTTTGTTTTTGTTTAAAAAAGATTGATCTATTTAGTAAAGTATTCCTCATGTATTGTCTTAGTCTGATAGTGGAGCTTTTCTCCTCGGGCCTCTGCTGAAAATGGACATGTATCCAGCCAGACTAGCCCGGTTAACAAATGTAAAATAAATAAATAAAAATAAATAAATAAAATGTATAACCTCACATTCTCACTGAAAACAAAATTTACAAAAATCCTTTGAACTCTTGGCTAGGATTATAATTCTTAGAGTTGATGATGTCAGCACCAACCCAGGTCCACTTGCTTTAGCTAATTTTTATCACAGTGCCTGTGTGATTAGACCTCAACCCAGCCCACCTGGAACAGTCAATCCTTGCATTTCTTTTAGACTCATACTGAAAGGGCTAAAGATGGTATTGCCTGAAAAGTATGGTGCTTTGTTAGAGATGTGGCTTTTCCAGGAAGCTGCAGATGATGTAATAGTTACGGTGTCCTAAGTATAAGGAATCATACTACGTACTCTTTTATAACTGACCTGGCAAAAGAATAATTGAGGATGTACTGTCTGAAATAAAGACAGCTTCACATTAAACCTTGTGAAAAAGAACAGCTCAGCTAAAGAGACCCACAACTTGTAAGCAGTACAGTCAGTAACAGGTGGGCATACTATATACTGCATCTTGAATCCTGTGTATATCTCCATCTTCATCAGTTAAGCTGTTGGAAGACATAATGCTGATTTTTTTTCACAGCTGTAAAAAAATACTAGCCGTATCCTACTTGATGGTAGTAGCTAAAACTCACAATGAAGCAAAGCTGAACATAGTTCTTTCTCACCACAACTCATCCAAAATAATTTCCAAAGCAGTTAAGATTAATCCTGTTGCAGTCTGATACTCTTTGCTTGATGTATTCCTTGCCAGTGTACTGTAGACTTACTTGCACCTCTCTATTTTGCTAAATGCTTTGAGTAACCAATGGTCAGTAACTCCAACCTGGACATTTAAATAAATTAATTATAAACATATCTTTATATGTGGGAAGTCCTTCCCAATCAGTAAGGAAAATACCCTTCCAATAGTGCTTGATAAAATAGTTTGGAGACTAATATATTTGGAAATAGGCTGAACAGCTTCTTTTAATGTATTTAGTGATATTTTCATAAAATTACAGAACATAGTTTATTGCAGAAACTGTAAATTAAAAGGCAACAAGTGCCACTACTTATTAAATTATATCAAAACAGTTATGGAAGATAGAGACAGAGCATAGATACCAGTGGAAGTCTGCATGAAACATTACCAAGTACATAAGCTTCCTCTCTCCCCAGAAGAGACTGGTGAATTGAAGCAGGATGGGCAATGTGGCTTTTACTGGAAAAAAACAAAGTGTTCTGTTAAATCACTTTAAGCTTTTTTGGAAAGCCATTAAGGGCGTAATTGTCAATGCACATAATGGTCACTCAGGAGCAGTGGCATGGCTGTACCTTTGTCAGCAGTATATTAAAAAAAAAGAAATTGTAGCAGCCAAGGCTATAAACATGCATTACTTACCAGAATCCACTCTAACCTAACCTTTCTTCTGATGTCTGTTGTTTTTCAGTTTAGTCAAATATGACTATTCATGAGCTCAAGGACTGTAGCATGCCAGGCCTGTAATCAACAGTTGCTTCTTTAAGTTTTCTCAAACTTCATTATATCACTTGTGTTCTCCATCCCCCTTAGCATTTGTTATCCTGTTCTTCTTTTGCCTTTGATCTTTCTCGCTGTCTTCTCGAGTAAATCCTGTCTTCGCATTATCCGGCCAAAGTGTTTGAGTTGTAGTTTTGCTATCAAGCATTCAGGTGAGCATTCTGAATTTAATTATTGTCTGATTCTGTCATCTCACAGTCCATTTAATTCTCAAATGTTTTCTCCAGCACCACAATTCAAAAGCATCAGTTTTCTGGAAACAACTTTCCTTACAGTCCAACTCTAAAAGTCATATATTACTACTGGAAAGGCCATAATACAAACTGTACACATCTTTGCTCTCAATTTGCACTTTAAAATCTTATCAGGATTTGCTTCCATCTTTTAATTTCATGGCAGCTGTCATAATGTGCAGATATCTTTAAGGCCAGGAGAATAAAATCAGTCATTACCTCCACTTCTTCCCAATCAATTTGAAAAGAATTGATAGGACTAAATGACACAACCTTTAGCTTTTTGTATATTGAGCAGCAAGCCAGCTTTTGCATTTTTTTGTATTTACCTTCATGAACAGCCTTTTCAGCTGTGCTTTACTTTCAGCCATTCGAGTAGTATCACCTGCATATCTGAGTTTGCCAATGTCTCTCCCTGGAGTTTTGATTCCAGCTTCTGATTCATCAGACTCAGCATTTTGCATGATATATTCAGCATATAAATTGAATAAGTAGGGAAACAGCATACAGTGTTGCCATACTCCTTTCATAATCTTACATCAGTTATTCCATAATTGGTTCTGTTGCTTCTTGTTCAGCATACAAATTCCTCAGCAGGCAGATAAGGTGACCTGGTATCCTCATTTGTCTAAAAACTTAAGTTTGTTATGGTCTACACAGTCAAAAGCTGTACAGTAGTCAATAAATTAGAAATAAATATCTTTATTGAGCTCTCTTGTTTTCTCCATTTTCCAGTAGATGATTTTGATTTGATCTCTAGTGCCTCTACAACTTCTAAAAACTGCTCATGTATCTTGCAGTTGCCAGTCCATGTATTGCTGGAGTGTAGCTTGCAGGACCAAGAGCATTGCCTTATTAGCATGTAAAACAAGTGCAGTTGTTTGATTATTCTGGTTACTGTTTACTATTGCTCCTTTTAACACTGGAATGTGAATTGACCTTTTCCAGTCTAAATGGCCACTGCCATGTTTTCCAAATCTGCTGGCAAATTCGTAGTAGCAGTGTAATAACATCATTTTCCAGTCTTATCCATCTTCAAGTTTCCCACCTTTATGTTTTAAAAATAAATTGATGCTATAACAGAACAGAACATAAGCTAAGAATGAAAGTGCAGGTCACATATCCAGAATGGAAATTTGCCTTCCTAGAATTTCTCAGAATGGCAGGTCCTGTCATTGTTAAACCACTTACCCAAATTTTTAATCAATGACTCATTTCAGGAATATTATTCCCCCATTTTAACTATGGCATGATACTTCCCTTCACCATCCTCACAATAGTGTTTCTTCCCAAAAGACATTGTAATCCTACCAGTAAGTTACTATAAGCAGCAATACACTGTTAAATTTTGGAAGATGTTAACACATACAACCTGTTCCCACATATCCAGCACCTTTAAAAAAGGTTTCAGTACCCTGAGAGCCATAAACTGTTTCACCAATACAATTTACTCCAGTGTGAAGAAGGGCCTGTAAGTCATGCATGCCTACGGTACTGATTGTGCTGTGTTCTACTCGTGCATGCCTACAGTACTGATTGTGCTGTGCTCTGCTCGTGCATGCCTACAGTACTGATTGTGCTGTGCTCTGCTCGTGCATGCCTACAGTACTGATTGTGCTGTGCTCTGCTCATGCATGCCTACAGTACTGATTGCGCTGTGTTCCACTCGTGCATGCCTACAGTACTGATTGTGCTGTGCTCTGCTTGTGCATGCCTACAGTACTGATTGTGCTATGCTCTGCTCGTGCATGCCTACAGTACTGATTGTGCTGTGCTCTGCTCATGCATGCCTACAGTACTGATTGCGCTGTGTTCCACTCGTGCATGCCTACTGTACTGATTGGGCTGTGTTCCACTCGTGCATGCCTACAGTACTGATTGTGCTGTGCTCTGCTTGTGCATGCCTACAGTACTGATTGGGCTGTGTTCTACTCGTGCACGCCTACAGTACTGATTGTGCTGTGCTCTGCTCGTGCATGCCTACAGTACTGATTGTGCTGTGCTCTGCTCATGCATGACTACAGTACTGATTGTGCTGTGCTCTGCTCGTGGATGCCTACAGTACTGATTGTGCTGTGCTCTGCTCGTGCATGCCTACAGTACTGATTGGGCTGTGTTCTACTCGTGCATGCCTACAGTAATGATTGTGCTGTGCTCTGCTCGTGCATGCCTACAGTACTGATTCTGCTGTGTTCTACTCTTGCATGCCTACAGTACTGATTGGGCTGTGTTCTACTCGTGCATGCTTAAAGTACTGATTGTGCTGTGTTCTACTCGTGCATGCCTACAGTACTGATTGTGCTGTGTTCTACTCGTGCTTGCCTACAGTACTGATTGTGCTGTGTTCTACTTGTGTATGCCTACAGTACTGATTGTGCTGTGTTCTACTCGTGCATGCCTACAGTAATGATTGTGCTGTGCTTTGCTCATGCATGCCTACAGTACTGATTGTGCTGTGTTCTGCTTGTGCATGCCTACTGTACTGATTGTGCTGTGTTCTACTCGTGCATGCCTACAGTACTGATTGTGCTGTGTTCCACTCGTGCATGCCTACTGTACTGATTGTGCTGTGTTCTACTCGTGCACGCCTACAGTACTGATTGCGCTGTGCTCTGCTCGTGCATACCTACAGTACTGATTGTGCTGTGCTCTGCTTGTGCATGCCTACAGTACTGATTGGGCTGTGTTTTACTCGTGCACGCCTACAGTACTGATTGTGCTGTGCTCTGCTCGTGCATGCCTACTGTACTGATTGTGCTGTGTTCTACTCGTGCACGCCTACAGTACTGATTGCGCTGTGCTCTGCTCGTGCATGCCTACAGTACTGATTGTGCTGTGCTCTGCTCGTGCATGCCTACAGTACTGATTGGGCTGTGTTTTACTCATGCACGCCTACAGTACTGATTGTGCTGTGCTCTGCTCGTGCATGCCTACAGTACTGATTGTGCTGTGTTCTACTCGTGCATGCCTACAGTACTGATTGTGCTGTGTTCTAATCGTGCACGCCTACAGTACTGATTGTGCTATGTTCTACTCGTGCATGCCTACAGTATTGATTAGGCTGTGTTCTGCCACATGCCTGCAGTGCTGCTCACATGGCCTTCCTTATCTCAGTCTCCCCTAAAGTATATCAAAGACTGACCAGTCACAAAACTGTTGTGCAGTATAGCATAATTGCAGTACTGAATTTGGAATCTTTGATGCTGTGATTAAGCAGGTTAAATGTGAGCAAATATTTTAAGCCAAACAAATAAAGCAAAACGCTACCTTATTTTTACAGTTTAAAATGATTTTCTCACATCTAATTGTACTGTGACTCTCAGTTCCAGGCAATGGCTGTCCAATATGCAAGCATATAGGAATTAAATAAGTACTGAAGGTATAAATGAGTTAACAAGAACTGTATTTGTGGATGTAAGGAGACCATTTGAAAAGGCTTATTCATTTTTGATGTGCAAAGTTAAAAATGGATTTGGTGGAGGCCCAATTAAATTTATTTAGAATTACATCAGCAAAACATTTGGGGGTACCCTTAGGTTGTTCGCTCTCTGATTTTTTTTTTTTTCAGATTTAACCACAAGTTTATTTTTTTAAACAAGAAATGTCTTTATTAAATTATCACTTATGACAAAGACAATCTTGAACATTTATATAAATGAAAATAAACCATACCAACATAATTTCAGTTACAAACATTATACATTACAACCCATGCTGATACAACTGTAGCTGCAAACATTATACATCACTTATAATATATCCAGTCATTGTCAAACATTAAATAACTCATTCATATCCTACCTTCTTTTAAACCTTATTCCTCCTCTGTATGTATTGATCCCACAATTCCCATTTTTTTCTATGTAAGTTGCTCCTACCCTTTTCTAAAGATCCCAATTACAGTTGTTTTTTTCTGTGTTACTATCTTCGCTGCTTCTAGTAAAGTTGGTTTAGACTATGATTTCCATTTTCTATTAATTGCTTTTTTGGCAGCCATCGTAAATAGACTCTGCAAGGCCTTACTATGTCTAGGCAATTACAATTCTGTATCATAGCTCAAAAAACTCATTTCCTTAGTTACACCAATTTTCTCACTCAGTATCACTAACAGAACAGTCTGCAGGGAATCGTTAAAGTATGCCAACTCATTGCACTCCCAGAAAATATGTTCCTATTTTCCTCTTTCTTCCCCATCACATCTTCAACATTTGCTGTCTACCTCAGGGAAGATTCTTTGGAGTCTACTTGGGGTGTAAAAATACTTATGTTAACACTTCCAAGCAAAGATCCTAAATCTCTGAGACTTTATTGCATATTTGGGAGACATACATATATCCCCCATTGTTTCTTTGTGAATTGCTTATCAATCTCTCCTTTTAAATCCTTTCTAACCTCCTCTGATTGATTCTTATAGTTATAGTTATCATGCAGTATTTTATATGTTGTTCTAAGTATTTCTTTCTTAACAGCAACTTATGTTCTAGATTTTACAAAAAATTCTACCAGTGCTGGTCTTTCATTTAGGACACCCCATTTCATTCTGTTTGCTTATACTCTGATATCAATCCTTGATAGGGAAGTCAATCTCTAACCTGCAGTCCAAATAAGTTCTTGGTGTCTTCCCATTCTATTACCTTTCCCTCTCTAATTATTTGCTCCCAGTACCTTGGTTCTTTTTCCAGTTTTCTCCAATACATTCCAGTCCCCTCTTGCCCATTGTCTATATCCCTAATTGCAGTCATCCCTATCTGCAGAATTTCCTGTCTCCATTTCTGTGTTGGCTTAGTTGTTAGTATACTTTCTGCTACTTTATGAATATAATATTCTGTATGATTATTGTTATTCTTAAAGGTCTGCATACAAAATCCCAGTCTCTCCTTATTTCTTGAGCTTTCCCCCTGTTTCATCATCATTCTTTCTTTCCACTTTGAATTATAATTTTATGCGTATGTTATGTATTGGCGCCTTAACTGGGTTGCTCTGAAATGCCTCTTCAAATCAGGTAATACCAATCTGCCTTGTTCTATTGGAAGAATCAGCTTATCCCACATGACTCTCGCCATCTTCCCCTCCCAGATAAAATCCTACAGCTCTTTATTAATTGCTATCCACAACTTCTCTTCTGGTTGATAACAATGTGCCTAACCTGTGTACAAGTCTAAAGGGACAAAATACATTTTAACTGCGTGTATCTTACTATTGATATCCATATAACAAAGCTTCCATTTTCTCAGTTTCTGTATTATCTTTTGTTTAGTCTCTTCCCGCCATTTTTAATCCATACTCCTAAATACTTAATTTTATCATATACCAATAAGTATGGATATCACTGAATCAGTTAGTGTGAGTACATAATTTACTGCTATTGCCTTTGTTTTAGCTTCATTAATTTTGTATCCCAAAAAGATTTGAAATTGTGTCAATATGTTCCAAAACACTGTATTATCTCTTTCGGGTTTTGTCACGTATAAAATAATATCATCTACAAACAGGGCCAGCTTTTCTTGACTACTATACCAATTGTATCCTTGAATTTTTGGGTCTCTTATTTTCTTTGCCAGTGGTTCTGGATATAATGCAAATAACAAAGGGGAGAGATTACCAACCTGCCTGGTTCCTCTGCTCAAGCAGAAATTATCAGAGAGGCCCCTACCCACTTTAATTTTCCCCTCCGATCCCTCATATATCCTCATAATCAGCCTTATAATTTTATTAATTAATGCAATTGCTTCCAATGATTTGCTCATAAAGTCCCAGCTTACTCTGTCAAATGCTTTCTCTGCATCAAGACCCACCAACTACAGTGGTATTTTGTTGCATTCTGCTTCCCTCTGGATCATCAGTGTTCTATTAATGTTGTCAAATGCTTGCCTCCCCTCTGTTAACTCTCTGATGTTGATACAATTAAAGTATTATAATTATTGATACAATTAAAGTATTAAAGCTATTCTGTTCTCACTCTTCATAAATGACATAGCCTTTGATGTATAACAGCTTCATATCCCCATGTATACAGATGATTTACTACTGAAATCAGAAAAGACAAGGGTATCTGCAGAAAAAAGATTTCAGAAGAGCTTTGAAACCCTGACACTGTATTGATAGACATGAATTAGGATTTAATTTCAACAGAATGGCAGCTATGCTGTTTGGAGCCACTTAGGATCAGAAATACAATCTTTTCCGAGACTTTAGAATACCCTTAATGTCTGTATCACACAGGTGCAGCAACAATTCCCCAAGTTACTTTTATTCACATCACAACCAGAAACTGGTGTGTAGGTGTCTGTGATAAATTATAATTCAAAGTCCTAAAACAGCTTAAGTTCTTTTACATGCTAACAGACATGCTGTCTTTTGAATGTAGAGGTGCCATTAGCCTCAATGTCCTTAATGCAAAGCTTGAATATGCCCTCACACTGGTAGTTCTGGACTCAGTGTATAATACTTTCAAAGAGCAGTACTTCAGATATGTAGGTTTATGTCACTTTATGGCTGCTGTGATGACCACTGCTTCTCCTTAAAACATACTTCTCAACTGTCTCTGATTTTTGCAGAGTATCCATTATTTTGCTTCATATGTTTGCCATGTCCCTCTTACAATATTTGATTTTCTGGTAAATTACTGAGGACCAAGACCAATCAGCAATACCAGGCATTAAACTTTCATACCTCATGTTCAGAAAATTCATGTTGATGCAAAAACCTGTGGGTCTATTAATATTTTAAGTGAGTTAAAATAACATTAGAACTTGTTCCTGATTTTTGGGCCTTGACAGAACCCCCCGCCCTCCCATTATGTTTGGTCTTCTCCATGATTCCTGAGCAAAGAAGTTGAGAACTATGCCCTAAAGAAGGCTGATTGGATCCCAGTTATAAACAGAAAGGTCCACCACACAAGCACAAATAAATCCCAGTCCAGGTCGAACCTCAGGTTTGTTGTTCCAAACAAATACACAGCGTAAACCAACGGAGTACACACTGAATATACTAACGTCAACAAATGCAACGTTTTCGTCTTCAACTTTATCACAGATACATCTTGAGTAAAGTGCATAGTGCTTATATATTGTCCACCCCTATTTTTTAAAAAAAGAACAACCAATCACGTAAGACCAATTACTTGAATTGTATTGACCAACATAATTTGAAGCCTCATGTGTTAATGAGAATACATTGTCCATGATAAATCTATTCTTAGATAAAAAATTAATAAATAAAATAAATAACAAATATAAATCTTAATGAACAAGTTAATTTGTGTTTTATAAAATTCTTCTATAATTAGATTATTATAAAATTCAAAAAATTAAAAGAATTACCACAAGAAATATATATTAAAAACCTTATAGTAAAAACTTTAATTGATTCAAAGAACTCACTTTGACAAAAGGTATTAACCCCATCTTGTGGTGAAATTTAATATGACATCAAATAATCTCACTAAAAAGAAAATGGTCATTTATAATAAGAGACCTAATGAATTTATTTTGTTAGAATAATAGAGTACAGATGGTAGGAGATAAGAAATATAGCAAAAATATAGGTGATAACATCTAAATATTTTAAATATTTTGAATTGTGCTAGTATGTATATACTACATCCTAATAAATTATAATTTGGCTGCCCTTAGTTTAAGAACTGGTGCTAGGGACACAAACTCGTTGAGGCCAGAATTCCTACTTGCATCAAGTACAATTTGCCAGTAGAGCTCTCTATACTCAATAAGAGTTTCCCACATACCTCCCCTAGGGCTAGTTGGTGCAACTTCAAGGACAAAGAATCTAAAGCTAGAATTCTTACAACCCAGGGTGTGTTTGTATAATGCGTTTGTTTCTTTTTTAACCCTGATGTCATATAGATGCTCATAGATTCTTTATCTCAACTTCCTTTCACTTTTACCAGTGTAAAAGGATTTGCATTCATTACATAAAGAGATGTATATAATCCCTTTGGTGTCGCAGTTTGCAAAACTATTCAGATAAAGTTTTTTCCCCCTTGCCTGTAAATAGAGTTGATTGCCACATATCAAATGTTTGCAGTAATTGCATCTACCACATTTGTGTAATCCTGTTTTTTGACTGTTTTTCTTACTATTGAAACCTTTTTCTAAAATATTTTTGATAGTGTTACCCTTCCGGTATGTGTAAACTAAATCTTTTTCAAAGATGTGATCCAAATCAGACACTTTGGAAAAATTGTTCCATTCTCTGTTAAAGATTTTTTTGATGAGACCCGACTGTCCTCCATAGGTGGTAATAAATCCTGATTCATACTGATCGCAGGCTTTCTTTTCCTGGGTAGGTATTGGCTGAATTTGCTCTTTCCCTAAAATAGGTGCAAATATATCCTTTCATTTTTCTTTTACTTCATCTAGTATCTTGTTGAAAAATTCTTGTGGATAACCCCTGTTGATAAACAGGCCCCTTAAAAAATCAACTCCTTGAAGAAAATTGTCATCTTCTGATGTCATTCTACTTAAACGTACTAACTGACCTTTGACAACACTCTTCTTTTGGTGTGAAGGGTGACAGCTAGTATAGTGTAGGTGGGAGTTGGAAAATGTATCCTTCCTATAAACTTTAGAAGTAAAGTTACCATTTTTCTTCTCAATGTGGACGTCCAAATATTGCAGTTCATCTTCATTGAAATTGTTGGTAAATTTCAAAAATTCAGTAGTTTCATTCACATACCTCACTAATTGATTGAACTCTTCATGTTTACTATTCCAAAGGAAACAGAGATCGTCTAAGAATCTGCAATATAAAACCCATCCGTCTCTGTAGGGTGAATTTGTCAAGTATTTGTTCTCCCAGTATGCCATGATGATATTGGCATACGTAGGGGCACAATGCGCACCCATTGCCACCCCTTTCTCCTGTTTGAAATATTCACCTTGGAAATAAATAAAATTGTTTTTCAAAACTATTTCTATCAAAATCAAACTGTTTCTAAAGTCTTTCTGGTCAATCTTCTTACTTGACACTAACATTTCTTCAAACCATGTCATCCCCACATCGTATGGGATACATGTGAATAAATCCACTACGTCCATAGTTGCAAATGCCAATTTTTCATCAAACAACCTAGATTCCAATTTCCTAAGAAAATCCCATGAATCTTTTAAAATGTGAGTGTGACCGTCCAGAACACACTATACCTTTTGGTCTACATACTTCGCTAATGGTGCAGTCGCAGAGTCTTCGGCAGATACTATTGGTCTTAAGGGTGGGTTGATGTCATCCTTGTGCACTTTAGTTATTCCAAAAATACATGGAACCTTAGGTTTGTCCACCCTTAAATATTGATAAGTCTCCCAGTTGACAGAACTATCCAAAAACAAATCATGCAGTGTAACTTGAATTTTTTGATAAGCAATATTTATTTCATTAATAGATGCCCTAGAATACTTTTCAGTGTTATTTAGAATTTCCATCATCTTACCATCATACTGTATTGTGTCCATAATTACAGTTCCCCCACCTTTATCCGGTTTCATTACTCTTATATTCTGATTGTGACTGATATCTCTTAGTGTAGCAAATTCTTCACCCGTTAGGTTGGAATGCACCTGTTCTTGTTCTAAAGTAGCTCTAATCTCATTTTCTACTTTTAATTCAAAATTCCTTAATTGAGGATGAATAGGGGGGTTAAATATACTGTTATGCTTAAAATCTGTTCTTTTAATATCAATAGGCTTACCTTTAAAAAACAGTTGTAAGTTTTTCTTCCTAATAAAAAGTTTGATGTCCACTAGAAGTTTAAAAATGTCAGTTTTCTGTTTGGGTATAAATGTAAAACCTTTTGAAAACAAGTCAAAGTGAGTTTTGTTCACCATTGTGCCTGAATAGTTAAAAATGTGATAATCTTTGTAAGTCAATTTATTGTTATTCATTGTAATGTCTGTGGTCAATTCCACACCCTCTCGTTCCTTCCGTGTGGTTGCCACCCCCTCCCCATGAAGTTTTTTGAATTATAGGCTACCCTTTCCTTTTCCATCAGCCTTTCCGATCTTCTAAGCTGAGGAAATTCATCAGTATCAGGGTGTGTATCACAGTTGTCCACCCCCTCCCATACCATTTCTGTTTGTTCTTTGGACCAATTACCATAACCCTTCCTGTGGGAAGGTTTGGGTTTAGGGTAATGTATTTTATCAGCATACTCCTTCATATCTCTATTGATCTTACCCATTTTCCTATCCAATACTTCATTACATTTAAACTCAATATTCTTTAAAAGTTTGTGATACTTGTCTCTCACAATCAACAGTGTACATGAGGTCACTTAATATAGCTTTATTAATATTGTCTATATCAACCCGCAAGTTTAACATTTCTACCTCATTATTTCTAATAATGGCGTTCATAATCTGAAAACCACAGTTGTCAAATATTTCGATAAGTTCTTCATAAAAAACAGACCCTTCGAAAACATTATTAGGGTATCTACACACTCTGAGTCCCTTGGGGACTATTTTTAGTGACAAACAGTGTTTCAAATAGCAGTTGTCCATATCCAAGGTTTTATATTTAAATAGAAAAAAGTCCAAATCGTTTAACATAGCTTTGTAGGTAGCTGAATAATTAGCATTAACACGCTGCTTTTTAAAGTCATATTGAACATTTAAAATGTCTGTTACTCGCATTTGAGTACCTGTATTGGGCCTGTCAGTCCCTGGCAATCTCCGAGTGCGGCTTCTTTGCCTTCTTGGTCTGTTTTCCTCCTCATACACACCATCTGTGTCGTTCAAGGTGATATGTGGAAAACCATCAAAACTGCAGTTCTCTCTTAGAATCTCCTCCGAAGTCCCTGGTAGTAGTAAAGGGTCCCTATTAGCTTTCCTTCTCGCTACACCACACTCCTTTATTACTTCCTGGTTTGCTGGTATCGACGACGAAAGTGTCGTGGCCATAGATTTGCTGATGGGCGTTAACAGGATCCCAGTTATAGCCAGAACCTGTATGTTGCTCAGCGCAAATATATACATCGTAGCACCTTTTACATTAGCCCCTCAAGCTAGAAGTTAGAATCAGCAATTATCTACTGTTATTCCAAGACCAAGTACACATTCACTACAGAGACCATCTTTTGTCTTAAATAGAAGGGACAGGGCATTTAGCAAAATCACCCTGCAACATATAACCTGCTACCTCAAGGTATTTTTTAAACTCTGCAGCAGTTAAAAAATACCTATGAATGTCACTGTTTTAGAGATAAGGGGTTGCAGCTCACTATTGTTTTGCGTAATGTTATGTGGTACATTGTGTACTGGGGTCAGCCTTTATCACCTTTCATCTTGTTTGGACAGTGACATCTAATGTGAACTGTTAGGTTACTATTTGAAATGTCTGGATCCACATGAGCAAGTCTGATAATACCCGGAGACTGAATGGCCGAAAAAAATGGTCTTATGTATACCAAGTCCAAAACTAATTTTTCAGAATATTCCCTTTTCTCTGAGGTATGATGATCTCATAGTTGGCATATCTAAGTTCAAAGGTGAGGTTACCCCCCCCCCCCCCCCACATCAGGGGGTACAAAAAACAGATAAGAGAAGAGTGATGTTCGACATTTGCTCTTCTCCTGGATTTTTGGTCTTTTTTAATTCAGTTACAACTTCTGACATTTCAGTAGGGAGCCAACTGTTAACTTTCCTTTGTGTATTGCTAACATCATATTGTATGTCTTGACTGTCAAACCAAATGCAGTGTTATGTTTATACTGTCAACTGCAACAAATGGAAAAACTGTAGCAAAAAAGAAATGACCTACCAGTGTTCCAAACAAATTTAATAAAACTGACGTCTCAACCAAAGCCTTCAAGGAGTAAAACACAGTACAAACCACTTGCCTTAAATACATAAAGCAATTAACACTTAATTGCACAATTAAATAAACAGACTCCAATTACATTCTTTGTTTAACCCTCTAGGGGATAAAGTAGCACATTTTAAAATATAAGTCGATTCTTTAAATAACAACTGTTTTTTTACTAGGGTTAAGTCAAATTGAGAAACCTTTATATATATAGTGCCCTGTAGCCCCTTACTGTCCCCATGGTGAAACATATTGAAATGTACAGCTATCACACTTGCTACTGTTTTATTAAAAATCTCTCTCACATGTTCCAACAATCTAGTTTTAAAAGACCTCTTGGTCTCCCTAATGTAAAATTTGTTGCAGGGGCATCTCAAGGCATATACAACACCCTCTGTGTTGCAGTTAAAATAATCACATACTCTGAAAGGTATGTTGTTAACATATTTGCAGGCTTTGCACCTGCCACAAATGGACGTACCATATGATATAGGGGTGTGTAATATATTTTTGGGGGGATACCGAATCTACCTCTTACTAAAAAATTATGTATATTCTTTCCTTTTCTATAAGAAATAACCAGTTTCTTATCTAACCATTTTGAAACATTTTTTAAAGACATTAAATAATTCCAAAAATGTTTTACCTGGTCTATAACTTTAGAACTGAAACAAGTATATGTTGTAACAAAATAAGTGATTTCATCTTTCTGTCTTCTAAACATTGTTTTTGGTAACTGTTTTCCCCTATAAATTATATTACTTCTACTAGTCTTCTCTGTAAATCTCTTCCAACTACTGCTGATTATTTTTTGGCCATAGCCCCTGTTTTTAAACATATCTAAAGTTCTACCCAACTCATATTTAAGATCTCTTTCATTGTTACATTATCTGGATAACCGAAGAAATTCTCCAAAAGGAATACCTTGGAGAGTGTGGAAAGGATGACAACTCTCTCCATGTAGGAATTGCGTACCATGTTCAAATTTCCTGTGAACTGTTTTCATGGATTGCCCATGTGAAATATCCAATATAACATCCAAGAAAAGAACCTAGGTTCCAATCTTCAGACCGTCAAACTTCAGTTCAAATCTGTTGTTTTGTAGTCGAGCTACAAATTCACTGACTAGTTTCTGTCCCCCTTCTACCAAAATTGAGGTCATCTATAAACCTGTAATATCTGATGACATGCTTTAAATAAAATTTTGTTCTGTGTAAGCATTCTGCCCATACTCAGGTTAGCATGCATGGGGGCAAAAGCTGCCCCCATTGCCGTTCCCTGTCTCTGATAGTATAATTCATTATTAAATCCAAAGAAATTCTTTGCCAAACAAAAATGTAACAATTCTGTAATATGTTCTGTCATTGGACTAGTTCCCAAAAAGAACCTTAAAGCTTCAATTCCAAAATTATGTTGGATGCTGGTGTGCAGGCTGTTTACAGCCAGTGTAACACAAAACATGTTGCTATTCCATTTGATATCATTCACTTTGTTTAAAAAATCAAACACATCACGTATATATGAAGGAAGGGTACATACTTTAGGTAACAAGTAACTGAAGAAATTGACCCGTTTTATTCAAAAAATAGTCTCGATCTGAGACTATAGGTCTACCTGGTGGCTGCATAAGGCTCTTATGTATTTCTGGGAGACAGTAGAAGTAAGCCATCTTGGAACCTTCTTATTAAATTTCCTCCTCACATTCATTTCATTAAAATATTCTAACCTGAGGCCTTTGTTTAGCAACTATTCATATTCTTTTAATGCAGTGTTATATACAGTGATATCCACTTTTTCATATACATCTCTATCACTAAGATGCTGTTCACACATGGTCAAATATTGAATGCAAGACATTACTACAAGTTTGTTTCCCCTGTTGGCTGGTTTTAAGATTAAATCCCTCCTATTACTGAGGGCATGTAGTGCTTTCAATTCCAGCAATGTTAAGTTGTAGTCTGTGTCCTGTTTTCTCCTTTTAAACTCCTGGTACTCATTATTGACAGCAAAATTAAGCATTTCAGAAAAAATGCATTACACCTTTATTTACAAACGGGGGTATAAATGTGCTTTTATATTCAACACAACTAGTATCAAAATAAGTGTAATCGTTAAATTCAATTTCTGAGCTACATGAATAAAAGCTTTTACATGAGGTATTAGGACTGCTTTCCATTACATCCACTAATTGTTCTTTATAAACATTCTTGAAGTAATGTTTTAAATGCAACTTTCAACTCAGCCTAAAGATGCCACATTTAATCTTGTTTAAATGAGGAAGAACCGTGGGTATGAATTTTAGACCACAGTTCATGACTGCATATTCTGTGTTAGAAGAAGAATGTCCAGATAAATTGACAACATGATGATTACAGTCAAAATGAGATGAGACCTCACCATTTACCTTGTTTATAATGTTGTGGTTGGTGTTGTTCTCATTGAACCATACTTGACTGTTCATGTTGACGTTTTGTTCCTTGTCCCCCCCTGTTGTTATTATAGCTATTCCGAAAAGTTTGATTAAACTGTTCCATTTGTTGAGCTGCTGGAAGCGGGAGGTATTCTCCAGTCTCTCCTTATTCATTTTCAAAGGAGGTGTGGAGCCCTTCTGATGCCGAAAATGAAGAGTTGTAGGATTGTACATCATTTCCTGGTTCTGCAAACTTGACGTGATTACTTATCTTCTTTCAATTGGCTCTTGACACATAAGCTTTCCCATTCTCGTAATCGCACAGGTCACAGAGTAATTTAAACTTCTTTCTATCAATCAGGTCAAGTTTATAGTTTTGCAATCTGTTGTTAATATCTACCAAGAACTTTTCCAGTAAATCTGCATTGCTGCCCGAAGACAAGGTACAACACATAGATTGAATATGCTCTCTTCACTCTTTCTGTCTATATGCTCTCTTAACTCTTTCTGTCTTACCCTGTCTCGTTCAAGCAGAATACCAACCCATTCTATGATGCACTTATGAGCTGCTGCTATCCACCATTTGTGGAATAATGCATGTGTCTCATTTTCCAAATTGAATGGAAGAGAAGGGTCTTTGTACACTCTTAGACCTCTAGGGGTAATGTCTAAATCAGGGGTGTCCAACCTTTTCAGTTGCAAGGGCCACATTGAGTCAACAGAAATGGTCTGGGGGCAACGGCAAGTGAGGACCAAAAAAAAAAAAAAAGGTCTCACATAAACTGAAGAGCAAAAAAACAAGATGTAGGTGAATTTGCAAAATAAATAGATAAATTACTAAATGCATGATATCTCATTCTAATTATTTAAAAAAACAGTTAAATCGAACATCTTAGTTTATTTGTAAAAAAAAAAAAAAAAAAAATAACACGTACAAACCTTGGGTCTAATCCCCTCTAATAGTGCAATAATTTACTACAGGAAAGTCTTAATTGCACATGGCAACTGAAATCAAACATCTATTTCATAAATAGTAGCTGAGTAACTAAATATTTATCAGACTGAACAAGGAGAAGGTCAATGTAAGCTGCCTGTCAGGTGCCAGGATCTGCCACATAATGCAAGCACTCAGGTCACTCCAAAGCAAGTACAAATATGACTCCATCATTGTCCATGCAACAAAGTTAGAACATGTCCTCCTTCTGTGAAAAAAAGAGAAAGCCTTTTTGGGACAGGGGGATGTGTTATATATTATTAGCAGTTTTGTTTCATTTCTACTCCATGTTTTCCCTTTCTCACAGAATTATTAAAATAGTATGAGCAAAATTTATGTGATGTTTCAAATGTGAAAGTAATTTTTTGTTTATTAAAGATTAAATGCTTTGTTAAAGACATAAGCCATTCAAATTCTGATAAATGCTTATGATTTATAAATATATAAGTGAAGAAAAGGAGCCCACTATACTTTGTTCAATTCAGAAGCCACAAAGTGGGCTTAAAAGAAGCTATATTACTATTTGAAGGGGGAAGTATTCACTGCTTATTATAGCTTACAGATACCATACTCCTCAGAAATGGCAGCATAACATAAAAATATTAAAAGATTATTTTATGCTACTTGTCACTACAAGAACACTGGTCTGCAATACAATATCATCCCTTGCCAAACATCAGAACAAATGCTTTTTTGGCCCACATAAACGTATTTGGCCTGGTAAGGAAAAAGGTGGAAAAATATATGTAAGCTGCACTATGTAGACCGCTTACAAAATAACATTCAGAGTTTGTCTGCAGACTCAGTAGTAGATTCATGAAGAAGATGAGCTATGACTGCAACCTGCACTTAAAAAAATCACAACCAAAAGCTAAATCCACTGTGATAGCAAAGAAAAACAGGAAACCAACGGCACAGCCGTCAAGGTAGTAAATTGGTGTGTTACTAAATGTGCAGGTAATATGATAATGTTTTACTGATGTTGCTGTCTTCACAGTGTACATTAGGGCAATTCAGCCCACTGGTACAAGTTTTATTTTTTTTCATAATCAGTAATAACATGGATTACTTTTGCAATAATTGACTGCAGATAAAAAGTATGCATGACCGTGATCAGTTCTGCTCCAGATATTGATCATCTTTTCTAGCTACTTTATATTGAAATCTGATTGGTCTGACTCTAAGCCAATTAACTAAAGCAGAATTTGCCATATGCTTTTGTGTCAGTAAAAAGCTCCACATGCAGCCACACACAGGTATGCACACTCAAAGGATGTTGTCCCCTGCACCGCTTATCTAATATATCTCCGAGGCCAGAAAACCTTGGAGTAAAGCAGAAAGCTTTGTGGGTACCAATTAATTTAATTGTGAACAACAGACTCAGTTTCTCAAAAAGCAGCTCTGTCAGACAATCAAATCCCTCCTGCCCTTGTGTGCTTACAATGCCGTTATCTTCAGACACTTCGGATCTCATCCTTAGTAAAAAATGAATTGAAATGATGAGTAGAGACGGTGTTCCTAAACCCTGCAGGAATGTTACTATTTCTCAGCTTTCCAACAACGTGATAGTAGAGTTGGAGTAGATTAGACATTCTTGTCAGTGCAACTAGTTTTGTTTACTTTGCCACTGAAAAAGTCCATCAACCTGAAAGAAATACTGTCTGTCATCTTGGCTCTCAAAGCAGTAGGAAATGAATAATTAAGAGTGTTACATGTGAATATTTGTAACTCAGCAGTCATATATCGCATAAGCAAAGTAGCTGGGTGTCTTACTGTCTTTGAAGATGGCTACCATGCATTTATGAGAATTAGTGTTGTCCATGGATCAACATATACAAGTTGTTCATCTTATTGATGAAAATATTCTAACAGACATTATTGTTCCAGATGTTCATCTGGATAACGAATGGCAACTGTATACAAACATCTTTCAAAACCTAATATCTGCTAGCTTGAGGATATGCACATGAGAACCGTTTATAACCGCAGAAGATACTCAACTACCCAGAAGCCCTTATCGTAATTGTAGCACAAATAAACTGTTTTACATGGTTTCACCAGTTCCTCTTTACTAAAGTTTAAACTTTAAGCTTTACTTACCTTTTGCTATGTTGTAGTGTAGTCGGTGTGTACTCCGAAATAAAATATAATTAAATCCTCTCTCCACGATCCTCGCTCCTTCCTTCAGCTTTAAAAAACGACCGAACGGTGTTTTCGCGCATGCGCATACCAGCGGAAAGACGCTGGTATGAAAAAAAGAAAGTTGGCGCATGCGCATAACAGCAAAAGTACGCGGACGTGTAAACACACGGAAAAAAGTTAAATTAAAATTAAATTTACATTTAAGGGTCGCGGGCCGCATGGAAGAGCTCTGAGGGCCGCATGCGGCCCGCGGGCCGCGGGTTGGACACTCCTGGTCTAAATCAATGTATTTCTGTAAACCTTGTAAATTAAAATATGTAGCAGTATCTTTCCAAATGTCTTTTTCAAGTTGCCCAAAGACTTGCTTTCTGCTGTAAGAGATGTGGGCAACTTGTGACCCACATTTTTGAATGGGTTACTACACCTTTTGCTTCTCTCTTCTTCCCATCTCAACCACATATTGTTCATATTCCCTCCATTGCCATTATCCTGGAGGCCATTACGTTCTATGGAATGAGCCAAAAAACTGTCCAAAGATCATTGAGTACTGTCCGTGAACCTCACACAGAGAACTCGAGGCAAGTTGAAGGATGGATCACTGGCCATGTATGCAAAAAAACACCAAATGGAAAAACTGTAGCAAAAAAGAAATTACCAACCAGTGTTCCAAACAAATATAATAAAACTCTGATGTCTTGGCCAAAGCCTTCAAGGAATAAAACACAGTACAAACCAGTTGCCTTAAATACATAAAGCAATTATCACTTAATTGCACAATTAAATAAACAGCCTCCAATTACATTCTTCATTTAACCCTCTAGGGGATAAAGTATCACATTTTAAAATACAAGTCAATTCTTTAAATAACTGTTTTTTACTAGGGTTAAGTCAAATTGAGAAACCTTTATTTTCTCTTATTTAAACACATTTTTTTTTATGTTTATACCATGTTGCATCTGCATAATCTGTTGTGCTAAAAATTCTATAGTCTTGTATGCTGTATAGTATAGGTGTTTTGACATTTTTCTAAAAATATAGACCCACAGAACTCTAGTTTATATTTTGCAGCTTACATTTTTTGTTCAGAATTAAACTTTGTCTCTGAAAATTTTTTTAAACTGCCTTCATGTGTTTTCTGTGCTTTACTATTGCATTTTCCACATCCTTAAAGATTAAAAAAATATGTTTTAGAAAATTTTATCTGCAGACTTCACTTCTAGCAAAAGGCATAAGCACTTTCTTATGTATATGTGTGTAGAAAAAATTGTAATGCTGCTACTATCTGGCTGGAGCTCTAACTTGCAGTAACTAGTTCTAAGATCTAACTTTCCAAACGCCCATGCCCCATTCATATCTAAATGCATGTCTTCCATAATGTGTAGTAACTATTTATGTCTTAAAATGTCTGTGTTGGATGTCATCATATTAATGCAGATTAAAATGTGTTCTGAAGTTTGAAGCTTAATGAAGTGATTGTCTTTGGCACCTAACACATTTGTCCACTGACTTTTCCTATTAAAGTTTTGCTAGTACTTTCTCTACTATAATCAATATTTGGAAATGTACTCCTGTGTGCAGCTGGCGTACTGATGTTACTGAGGAGTCAGGGCGCTATTTAACTTGCAAGTCTTTGTCTTTCCTGCACTTTTAAATTTCTCTGCATAGTCTTCTTGATTGCCCCTGTTTTTATTTCTACAACATCATTATTTAAAGAATCAGTGTCTTGATCAGGTCTAGTAAATGTGCATTACTACACCTTAACAATGATCTTCCAGTTCCTTTTACCACCTAAATCTCTGACTTGATTTTGTTATTATTTTCAATAATCACAGTTTTAGATTTAAACCTAATAAAAGTTATTTCATGTTCCAGGGAAAGATGTTTGTTTTACAGGCTTTTAAATGTGAATTTAATCTAGAGGAAAACTAAATCTTACGTTTACTGCTGCTGGGCCTGAAATTACTGGCACTGTGTTATTTTGTTTGCAAACTAGTACATCTGGCTGACTTTATCCTATCACACTAACTGTAGTAGGCACATAATTATTTGGGATGTTAGCATATGTCATCTGTGTTTGCGCTGCTTGTTCACTTGCACTTGAGTCATTTAATGTCTTCCTGTGTGTGCTTTTTTATTTCTTATGTCAGACTTGTACTATGGATTTTATTTGCATCAGTCTGCAAGATGATTAAGTTTGACGCAACAAAAGTATTGTTTGCCCTCTGCAGCCAGTTGCTGTTATAAGGAAATCTAGCACCATAATTTCTGCATACTGATCTATTCTGTAACTTTTTTTTATTAGTTTAGGATGCTGTGTATACTTTTTAACAGGCTTGGAAAAAAGTCAGTTTGTGAGTGAATGTACATCATGCTTTTGTTTCTTTTCTATTCTTGTAGTTGCTTCTCTGACAGCTATAAAGTACTGTAATATCCTAACAGATCTTCTAGTGTGTGGTTAAATTCACTTATGACTTTCTTTTTACCTCTGTGGCTGTTATTATCAGTGTAAGTAAAGCTACATTTCTTGGCCATCATTCTTAACATTGTATGGGGAAACCATTCCCTCAGTGTATCACTGAATGCAGGTGACTTGCTTATCCTAAACTCAGATAATTACATGCCACTCCCATGCAAGCTAAACTCCAGTGTGGCAGTAAATTTCCAAAAGTCAGTTTGCCATCAACTTAAAAAAAATACCTGTATTATTTTCTGAACTAATAAAAGCTTCAGCAGCTTCAACATATACAACTGACCCATTTGGTAATCCTGTGTCATAAATGCTACAGCATAGATACCTTTGCTTATACCAAGAGCAAACACTATCATTTCATTATCTTATTGAACTTACAAATTGTAAAGTTCTTACACAATTGATACCATGTTATAAAGTAACAAATCTGTTACCTCCAGAACTAAGGATGGTATCTGTCAAAAATGTATTAATCCAAAAACTAGAGTATGCTCTGCTTATTACTGCCCTAAACTCATCCAGTATTACAGCCCTACTATAAACCTATATCAGCAGTATCCTCCAATTATAGCATTCTCAGATCTCAAGATGTATCATTGCTTTCTTGTGAAATATAATTGACTTCCTGAAACATCATAAGTCATCATCCTGTTGTCTGCCTTTTTAGTCAAACTAGTCATTCAATATAAATGCCCATCATTATCTTCCAAGCTAATAATCAAAGTCTGTAGTTATACTCTTAGAGATGCTAATGGCAAGGTTATTTCACTTAAAAGAGTCCCCTTCAAATCTGTAGCTAGAGAAAGCATTCTTAAATATTGCACCCACCTGCTGTAATAAGCTACCACTGGACATAATAAGCAATCTGTTTTAACTTTATAAAATTTAGAGGAGCGCCCGTTTGATAAAAATAAGTTTAAATGCTTCAGAGATTCAGGTTTATAGTATTTCAAATTAAAAATTACATTTTGCTGCAGTATTTCTTTGACCGTACATCACTAAATATGAAAAATGGCCATTATTGTTTAAACTGTTGCATCTGTATACTTAAGATTACCAAGTACCATAAATGTATGAGTATTATGTATTGTATTAATGCAATGTATCTCTATATCTCTTTGTGATATTTATTGTTGTTGCTGTCTGAGTCTGGACAGTGGCTGAAAAGAGACTTTGGGTAGTCCACTTGCCCATTTAAACAAACAAGCTAAAGAAACAAATAAAATGATTTTGGCAAAACTCATGGCAGACTGAGCTTGTCAAAACAATTAGATGCTACAATCACCACTGCAGTAGGCTAAGCTGTATGAGTATTAACCTCTGTACTGACCAGTTTCTCAGAGCTCTGGACACTTTCCATGCACTTCAACTGCTGGGTGCTCATGAGAAGCTCTGTATAAAAGGTAGTTTGAGCATAAAAGTTTCAGAACTTTTTGCCACCAAAGTGGGCCTCTGCTGACCCCGTGAATCTATTATTTGGCTAGCAATCCTTCTACTGTTGGGCAAATAAGCCACTAGGGGGGACGCCTTCCTATTTTATTCCTACGTTATGAGAAAAGCTTGTGGTTTTTTTTTTGTATTAGAATATTTAATTTTTGATGCAAAACATAGTGATCTATATTTCTGTTTTTTTTTCCTTGTCTGTGTATATTTCTAAGAAACTTTTTTGTGGGTGTTTATGTAAACTTTTTTGAGGGAAAGTTTTTATTTTGACTAGAAATGTATGCAAGTTTTAAACTTTTGTGTCCTAGGTACAAAAATTACACCTGTGGGGAACTGTCGATGATTAACTGACTTCAGAACCACGTGTTCTCTTCCATTCATTTTACCGACTCGTATAAGCTTAGCTACCTACTTTTCTTAACTTTTTCTCAGCTTACCGATAGTGTTCTTTGGTCCTTACAGTTGTACCTTTCCTGCCTATGAAAAGAAGAAACTAGTTAAGTAGTATTTTGGGGTCAGACCAGCTCCAAATTTGCCTCAACTACTGGAGAGTGACTGCTATTGCTGATTCTTGTTCCTCAAACCATCTTTTCCCCCAGTCTTTTTAGTGTAACTGTCCAAGCCACCAAAGACCCAGGGGATAGCCGTGTCCACTGTGACTGTAGGAATGCCTTTGCTGGACAAAGTAGAGACACTTTCCTCAGTGTCAGGGGAAGGGGCAAGTGAAGGGACTTTACTTGGCTGGGATAGGAATATGTAAGATGAGTCCATTGTGCCTAATGGACAGGAATTTTATAAGGGGCATGTGCTTAGTGAGAAGAATTTCTAGTTCCCTATTACAGTTTCCATGGACAATGCAGATTTATTGGGGTTTGCTAAATAACTTATTTCTGCCTTTTTCCAAGCCTTCTGGATCTTCAGGTAAGAAAAGGAAAGCAGATCCCTCTCATTGTGACAGGAGTTTTCAGTCAGAAGAGCAGACTTTGAAGGAGGAGGTTGTACTTCAAGTCATTATTTTCAGTCTGAACATTTGGAGTCTAAGAAAAGTGTAGTATAGTACCAGATTTCCCGACTGAAGTGATTTGCTTCACTGACAGTTTATCTAATAAGAAATAGGTTTGCAGCTGGACCAGAATGAGATTCCTATGGCACAGAAAATATAACTTGTTACAGCTACCACATGCCTAAGGCTACTCCTGTTCCTGCTATATTGCCTGATTTAGAGAATGTTTTTCTCACTGTCTCCAGCTTCCTTGACAGTCAGCCTCCTACTCCTGCTCCCAAGAAGTGTAACAGGTTTTACAATCCTTCCATCCTCAACCCCTTTTCCCATTTTGCACATGGGGTCAGGGTGTCACTTTCAATGGTGACTATCATCTTGAGATAAGGTCTACACGCACGCACTCACACCTATGGCCAATTTAGAGTGTCCAGTCCACCTACTGCATGTCTTCAGGGTGACCAGATACTCAAGTGCCTGCTTTCTAACCCTAATGCAGGTCCACAAGTGAGCTCTCTTTCTAAAGCTACTGCTGCTAAACAGGTTAGCGCTAATAACTCCATTCCTTCTGAAAAAGATGGAAAAGCAGTGGATAAGACAGGGAAGAAAGTGCATTCTTCTGCTACTCTAACTTTCTGGAATTTAAGTGTCAGGATCATAAAGTTTTTGCCTGCGTCTTTTGAGAATAATAATAATAAGTCAATGTTCCTCCTTTGTTAAGAATTTATTAAATGCTTCCATGACAGCTGTTTCACATGTAAATAAGCATATTTAAAATGTACTTATGTTGTTGACTCTTCCTATAGAGCTGCTGCTTCCAGATCACTTTTGAGGAGACTTGCTTGGTTTTGCTCCCAAAATATTCCTGATGATAATAAATGTGGGATTTTACCTTCTCTTAGCTTAAGAGACTGGCTCTTCTATAACTGAGGTGCTTAAGAAGTGCGATGAAAGGCAAAAAGTAATACAAGGAGTGACTCCGATTTTTCAACTCTCCATTTCAAACCAAATAATAGTTTTCCTTCTACCTCTGCTCCCTTTCCCAGAAAACAGCATCAAGGAGACAGTATTTGTGGTTTTAAAATATAATGTAAGGGAGAAGTAAAGAAGAAAGGGTCTCTAGGGACCCAAATGTTGCTCTGCATCCCACATCTGAAGTGTCTGTGAACAGCTCCTGAGAGGGAAGAGGGGGATGAAAAGGGAGCCCAGGATTCAGAGATAACTGCTGAATCCGCCAGTGAAGTTCCTGTCTGAGACAAAGAAGAAGAGGAATTTCAGAGTCTACAAGATGTGCATGTTGAAGCCACACTGATTTCAGAAACCACTGAAACTTTCTCATGTGAAGTTTGGCAAGATGGAACATCGGAATGGTGGATGACATGAAACCCAGAGCTCTCATAAACTCCCTGGCTGTAACAGAGGCCAGAGGAAGAAGAGTTTGAAAGTAAGAGAGTTAAGGCCTTTGGAGGAGGCAAAGATGCTAGCATTGGCACTGTTTGAATCCTACAACCCAGAAAGACATGATCCCGAGAAAGAGTCAGAGAAGACTTTTTGAAGTTTATTGTGAACCTCAGGCTCTAAAGAAGGTAACTGGCAAAATGAAGATTTTGCAAAAGGATTTCTGTAGAGGATGCCTGAATCAGCAAGTCATCTAAATAAGGAAATGTTTGGATCCCTTGAAGCCTGCAAAAAGCAATCACAGGAGTGAGGCATTTGGTGAATACCCTTGGGGCAATAGAAAGGCCAAAGGGCAAATCAGGCAACTGAAAATGCCAGGAAGCAACAGAGAAATGCAAAAACTTCCTGAAAAAGAGTATGGATCAGAATATGGAGATAAGCATCATTGAGATCCAGAGACATCATATAGACCTGAGGGAGTAAGAGAGAAAATAGAATCTGAGGGGATGACATCTGAAAGGAAGGCACCCTCAGAAAAGTGTTTAGATGAGAGAGGTCTAGAATTAGTTTCCAAGTGCCCTCTTTTCTGGGCACTAGAAACATTGTTGAGTAAAACCCCTTCCCCCTTTGGGATACAGGCAGCTCTTGAATAGTACCCTGAATCAAGAGATCTCAATGAACCTCTGGAAGAAAATGAAGCTGTTCCCAAGGAGGCTGAGGAATGCCCATAAAAGGAGGACGGAGTTCCACACCATGCAATACAGCTGATGATGATTGACAGAACCCAAGAATCCTGAGAGAAGCCAAACAGGAAGAGAAAGAAAAAGGAGAAATGTGGCTGGGAAGAGATGGATAGTCATACAGCACCTGGTTTGTCAGGAAAGGAAGGCTTCTGAATCTCTGAAGTCAGAGCGGCCTTAGCAGGAGGAACCCATTTTCCACTCTTTTTACCTTTAGTAGAAGGACAAGTTGATCTACAATAAAAGGCTGGCTTATTGGTGTAGTTTCTCTGAAATTTAGCCACAGGAGAAACAAACACCTGTTTAAACTTCTGTAAGGCCTTCCCGTTATCCTGAAGTGACTTAAACAAACCAGCAGCTCCTTCCCCAAACAAAAGTTTATTATCCAGAAGAATATCCATCAACTTACCCTTAACATCATCAGATAAAGGTTGAAGCCTAAGCCAAGAATACCTCCTCATCATAGAACCAAAAGCAGCAGCCCTAAAAGAGGCATGTGCTGCATCATAACTGCATTTGATAGAATGACAAACCACTTGAGAGGAAGTCCCTAGCAAGGAAAGAGAAAACGTTTTACCCTCAGAGTCTGGAAGATCAGAAATAAGCTGACCGGCCTGAGAAAGGAGAGCTAACACATACCTGGACATATGGGTCTGATAAATAATAGCCCTAAAAGCTAATGTAGCAAAAGTGTAAACCTTCTTACCCAGTCTGTCCTTGGTTCTGCAATCCTTGTCAGAAGGCAGTAACTTAGGCGAAGTAAGCAAAAGAAGGCTTGTCAGTAGCTATAGACACCCCAGAGGGGTCAGCAGCAGTACATTATAATATACAAGATGTTACAATCCTCAGGCACCCTATAAAATCTGTCAGGCTTCTTGGGAGCAGGGTTAGAGAATCAGGTGGTTAGAGGCATCGGAAAAAGCATCCAACAAGGCAGCCAAAACAGGAGGAATAGCAGCAGGTTTAGGAGATTCCATCTGCAACAACTTATAGTACCTCCTATGGATATCAGAGACCTGCACATAATCCCACTTAAAAAATTCCATCACCCTAGAGATTGTGTCCCCAAAGGATATTTCTTCAAAAGGAGTATCAGGACTGTTAGATTCCTCCTCGTCTGACCCACAGTCCAAAGGGGAAGGAATTGGAGTAGAATAAGTTAGGGATTCCCATTCTCTGGGCCTTTTAAGGGGAGTATAGAACCAGGTGGGAGGGGGCTTAACAGAAACCCCCTGAGGAGGTTTTAATGCCATTAAAGCATTAAACAAATGCTGAGTGAAGGGCTGCCAGTCAATCTGAGGATCCCTAGGAGCAGAAAAGATGTTTAGTTTTTTGTTTTACTTTAATGGGACTTCTGCCCTGTAAAACTTAGAAGGGTCGGACCTGGGATGGCACTCAGTGACAGTAGTTGGGACTTCTTCCCTAGCTAAAATTTGAGGAACACCCCTAGGCCCCTCGGAAAAAATCAATTGAGGTTCCCCCTGACCATCCAAAATGGACATCTGCAAAGCCTTATTAAACATGCTAAAAGCCAGATCCCCACCAGCCACCAACCTGGTCATGGCAGAGAAATCCGACAACAAAGCCCGGGCGAGCCTCCAGGTTCTCACTGACCTCAGGAGAAATGTCTGGCGGAGGCTGGAGAGCAGAAGATTTCGGTCTTGGCTTCTTAACCTTGCTCTTCCCCAATGGTTGGCCCTCAGGGTGGGAAGTTCCTTCCATGTTATTGTGAGCGAGACCCTTCAGTCACTGATTCTCTAGATACAATGCTGGGGAAGTTAGCCTACTATGCAGAGTCTTTGGTATGAAGCCCTGACAAGCGGACCAGGATTGATAGTTGTGAGAGGCTCCTAGGCAAATTAAACACTGATCGTGGCAGTCTTTATGGGGAATCAGTCTCCCACACAGGCATTTATGCTACCTGGATGACATTAACTCCCTAAAAGCAAGACAAAAACAGACCCCCCCCAATGAGACACTTATCTACAATGGCTCAGACACCAGCAAACAGGATGTAGGCATGTAGACTGATGAACAGAAGATGCGCTTGGACTGGCTGAAAGGACGTAGGCATACAGACCGACACTCAAAAGATGCATTCAGACTGGTGGCAAAGATGTTCTGAAGATGGTACATCCAGATGTCACTCTTATGCCCTACTGTATGCGAGGAGCATATGTGTGACACACAGCATACCTGAAAGCAACAGTTGGCTTTTGCATAATGGCCAGACTTCGGGTCTATATTAGAAGATCGAATGTTTAGGTGATCGAACACCTAATCATCATTGTTCTAATATCATACCTAAGAATATCGAATCCCCCAGGGAAACACGTACATGGCCAGTAAAAAAAACAACTTTACATCCAAACTAAGTGGGGGGCTTTGCCACCCCCACCCCTGCATGGGGGGCTGTGCCTCTCCACCCCCTAACTAAATATACCAACTCTGAGATCGCTCAACAGTACAGAAATGGTAAAATCCAGCAAATGGCCAAGGGAAAGCTTTCCCTGTGTTAAATCAGCCGTTCGTGATTTTTTGCTTTCAATATTATAGGTTCATAGGTTGGTACTAGGCTATCGGCCCTAGGGCCTATGCAAGCCTAGCCATAAGAAATTCCCTGGCTATTTCTTCCCACACTATTTACTTCCCTGGAACCCTGTCTAGCAGGGCGACTGACGTGATCCCCGGGGTGAATTTCCTTTCTCCCATCCAGTCGTCAGAGTTCCTTTTGAAGAGGGCCAAAGAGGTGCTCTGCTTGACATGTATGGGCAGTCTATTCCAGAGTCTGGGGAGTCTGTGGGCTAGGAACCAATCCCTCCGGCATGTTTTGTTTATTGTGCTGACAAGGTTTAGATCCCTGGAGCGTGTGGCTCTGAGGGATTGGGATTTCTTTAAATGTAGCATGTCCAGTAGCTCTGGGTTTGATATGTCCTTGTATGTTAAGCAGAGATCACCTGTGAGTCAATGATATGCGACAGAGTATAGCTGGAGTTTTTTAAGGCAGTCAGCATAAGGCATCTGCTTTAGGTCTGTGATTCCTTTAGTGAGGTATTTCTACGCCTTTTCCAGTTGTTGCAGATGTCTTGAGAGGCACATGCCAAATGTGGCATTGTATTCTATAATGGGTCTAATGAGGGATGAGTACAGTGGGACAATGACCTCCTTTTTTCTGGATGAAAAGCCCTTAGTGATGAGGTGTGCCACATAGAAGGATGTCCTGAGTGTTGTGGCGATGTGGTTATCGAAGGTGAGACCACTGTCCACCTGTGTCCTTAAGTCTCTTATCACACTTTCGGTGTTTAGTGTACTGCCACCTATGTGGTAATTCACGGGTACATGTTTTTCCCAAAGGGGATAACTATACATTTCTTGGTATTGAGCTTGAGCCCATGGCTCTGGCATCTATCTGTAAGGCCCTTTTGTAGAGTATCCACATCATTTGGGGATTCAATAATGGCTCCCAGTTTGCAGTCATCTGCAAACTTTGTTAGCCAGAGTCCCTTAGTGTTGGCCTGTACTTCAGAGAAGTAGATGCCAAGCAAGAGTGGTCCCAGGACTGAACCCTGAGGTACTCCATTTGTCACTTGTCTGGAGCTGGATTTGGAGTTGGATACTTTTACAGTGTGGGTTCTTTCAGTAAGCCAGTTGGCAACTCATGTTCGATCAGCTAAACATTTGATCTTCTAATATAGACCAACGGACTTTGGGCTGCCAAGGCAGGGAATCCCAGAAGTTAAGAGTACTGCAACAAATGAATTGAAGGCCATCTATTTTTCCTGTGGAGGAAAAGCTCTTTGAACTACGGTGTCTAGTTGACATCCAAGAAACTCAACCCTGTGGGAAGGAGTCAAGAAAGACTTGACTGTTCTCTTGGAATGCTAGTTTATATTAGAGATCTGTCATCAAACAGAGAGATTCCTGACATTTTGAAAAAAGCACTGCAAAGATAAGCAAGTCATCTAATTATGGAACATTGTGCATGCCCTGTAGCTTGCATTGAGCTATAACCACAGCTTGACACTTAATGAAAACTATTGATGCAGTGGATAGGCCGAAAGGTAATGACATTAAAAAAAAACATGGTTTAACAAAGACTACCAAACTGGCAATAATCCAAGAACCATTTATTGGTTCACACAATCCTTCAGAACCGTTAAAATAAACCAGTATTAGTTTTACTTTAATGTTGGTTTATTTTAACAGTTCTGAAGGATTTTATTTACCAATAATTGGTTCTCGGATTTTTGCTGGGTCAGTTATCTCTGTTAAACCACTGTTTTTTACTGTCATTAGTTTCCGTTCCTACTTCATTTGTAGTCCGAAAAGTAAGAAAGAGGACTGATAATGTGATCCAGACACACAAAACCTTTAGAAACCCCTGAAGTCTGGCTGAATAGGAATGTGATGATAAGCATCTTTTAAACCTAGTGTTACCAGGAAACCTGAATGAGGTGGAAAAAGATTTAACAAGTTGTGAAGTGACATTATTTTGATTTTGGGCACTATCCCAAGCAGGTTTAGGAAAGGAAGGTCCGGAACTGGTCTCCAAGCATTTTCTTTCTTTGGCACTAAAAACATCCTTGAATAAAACCGCTTTCCCACCTGGGGAAAGGGGGACTGGTTCTGTCACTCCCTGGGACAGCATGTGATAAAGCACTGGTGGAAAGAAAACAGTCTGGTCTGGAGGATGAGGAATTACCCCCCTGGAAAGGAGGAATTTCCTCACATTGCCACCTGTAACTTTGATGGATGTTCTTCAGAATGTATTTGTCTGATACTATGAAAAACTGGTCTGTTGGGGGGGGGGCAAAGTCTCTTAAGTAGTCATTCTGAATTATTGGACTATTCTTGGTTTTGAGTGTTTCTAGAATTCTTCTTGTAACCCCTTTGCCATTTTGTCTTAAATATCTGTTTACCTTCCTTAACTTTTGTTGAGATGGTTTATTTTGTTACTTACCAAAATTGCATGAGAAGTTAGAGAAGCCCTTGGAAACTTTTGAATGAAAAGGAGGGCTGAAAAATCTTCGAGATAGATCCTGTATCAGCTTAGCCCCTTCATCATACATTTTGATCTCCTCTGCAGCAGAAGGGCCAAAAAACTAAATCTCTATCCAAAGGAGAATTCAAAATCTAATTTTAAATATCATCTTGGAGGTTCTAAGAACACAGCAATGTAAACGTCTTCAAAACAATACCAATGGCCATAGCTCTTGAAGACATAATCAGCAGAGCAATACACACTATATATAATGAGTAGTGACTTGAACAATAGAAAAAAATAATTAATTATTTAAAGCAGATTTTTCCTCACAAGAAAAGTACTGCAGACAGAACATTTATCATACTTTCACAGTTAGTCAGGACAAACCCTAACACTTGAGCTGACAGTTCAAAATTCTGAAAATTAAAGGTGCAGAAGCATACACTTTTTCCATACTTGCCAATAATCTTCCAGTCCTTATCAGAAATAGGAGGACTGGAACTAAATAAGTGTTTAGCAGCAGAAGGATTAACTAGCTGAATCAGGTTCAGGAAGAGTATATAAAAACATAAAAGATTGATTAACGTTACACATCTGAATGCCTCCTCTATGAACCTAGCTGCCTTTTTAGGGGCAGCTGGCTGACTGTCAGCAAAATTGCAAGGAGCAACACCCACATGACAAAACTGGAGGAATAGGTGCAGGTTCTGGAAATTTCTTCCACAACAACTCATAGTATTTTCTGAGGGAATGAAAATTCTCAGTGTTCTCTGAATGAAAATACTGGCACATTGTAGAAATAGTTTCAGAGAAGGAGACCCCCCCCCACCCACACACAGGAAGAGTCTGAGCTGTCCTCCTAGTCTGAATCAGAAGACTAAGTAGAAAACTCTTTATCTTTTCTTTCATCCTCCTGTCCAGATTCAGAATCTTTTTTTTTTAAAACAAGTTTATTGTTTTTAACATACAAGAAAATATCATAACAATTTTATACAAGTAATTAAAATAGGTATGATTATAACATTCAACAAAACAACCAAAGTATTTACAAAGACATCCACTACAATCAGATCAATTCATTCAACTAAAATACCATGTTATTGAAGTTAAGATTTGTTTAACAAGTATTGTAAGTTATCCCATACAATATAATAAGACGTTTTTCTATTAGTTCTTAACTTCACTGTATTCAATTCCATATGACACACTATATTCATAACATTTTTAAATTCATTGAACAAAGGAGGTGTATCTGAAATCCAATTTCTGGTTATTATTTTTCTAGCCACTGCTAGGATAGACCATAACAAGGGAAGCTTAATCTTTTTAACACATTGAGGTACAGGTGTGTTGAATAATATAAGAGACTTAGAAATAATGAAATTATCTGTAAAAAGAGCCTGCAAAAATTCATTAATTGACTTCCAATATTCTTTCAATTTTATACAGTCATAAAACATATGAGCCCAGTCTGCATTAATTTCTATATTACATCTTTTACATAGATTATCTTTATTATTTATTTTATTCATCATCAAAGGTGTATAAAAGGATCTATGTAAAAATTTCCATGTAAAAAGTCTCCAGACAATGGAAGACGTAGTTTTATAGGCAGATTCCAATATATATTGTTTATCTTGTTGATTTGGTGGATCACCATTAATGGAAATGAAATAATTCCAGTAGGTATCTACACTGTAAAAAGTTTCTTGTCTGATAATTTTATGTATGTATGAAAGTTTACCTTTATCAGAAACTTTATGTTGTAAATTTGATATCAAGTAATCAATCAATGTTGGGACAGATTCTTTAACTGTTATAGACATTAGATCTATTTTATCAATGAGATATTGTCTAAAGGTCTGAACCTCTAACCAGCAAGTTTCTCTTAGATCAAATTCCTGTTTTAAGAAATCTAGATTTTTAACTTTATTATCAGATATCAACTGATACCAGTACTTTAGATCATTATCAGTATTTAAATGAGTTCCTTCAGAAGTGGATGACAAAAGCATACCCCGAGTATACATTATAGGGAATATAATAAAATTCCATTCTTTATATTTAGGATGCATGAATATAAAGTTACGATAGCTAATAATAATGTTTAATGGGTAACTATATGTTTAGGTGTAATAGGTGAGGTACAAAATTCTTTTAGTAACCATAACATGGAGTTATTTACAATCATATTTTTATGTGTTAAAGAGATTTTCATGAAGTGAATACTAATTATCTCCCAGTAATCTTTCCATTTAGCAACATATGACTGATCTATTAATAAAGTAATAACTTTTATGATAGAAGAGATAGTATATAAATTGAAGTCTGGAAAAGAAATACCCCCTTGAGACCAACTGTTAGTATGTTTCTTTAAAGCAATCCTATGTCTATTAGGTGCCCATAGGAAATTCAACATTAGTGTATTCAATTTCTTGATAATTATTTTTGTAGGTGTTAGTATTATTGATTGTATTAAGTATAATATCTTGGGAAAAATTATCATTTTAATAATTGTGAGTCTCTCTTCCATAGTAAAAAACATATTATTCCAGGTATTAAAGAGATTTTGTATATTAAGAAGACAGGTACTATAATTATTATGTATAATAGATTTAATATCTTTAGATAATATTATACCTAAGTATGTTATCTGACCTGAATTGGGTACATATTTAGTAAAATCATTAATGTGAACATTTTTTCATGCATGTATAGGTAGTATTTTAGTTTTTTCTTCATTGAATATTAAACCAGAAATACTTTTAAAATCCATCATTTTATCAAATAAGGACTGCATAGAAGAGTTAGATCCTGCTGATGTAATTAGAACATCATCTGCAAAAAGTTGTATTTTAGATATTGTATTTTCATCTATATCAAATCCTTCTATATCAGTACTGTTTCTGATCAAATTAGCCCAAGGTTCCATTATTAAAGTAAATAATAGTGGAGAGAGTGGACACCCTTGTTTTGTACCTTTTAAAATGGGTATTTTTTGTGAAACATATGTTCCTATCTTAATGTAAGCCAATGCTCCTTTATATAAATGTTCAATTAGATTTACAAATGCATCTGAGAAGTTTGTGCACTTCAGTAAGATAAACAAGTAGTCCCAACTTTCTGAATCAAATGCTGAACTTATATCGAGACTAATAAGTGTTAAATCTTTCTTTTTCCTATTTGCAAAATCAATTAACGTTAAAGTTCTCCTTATATTATCAAAAGTATTTCTATTTACAATAAAGCCTGTCTGGTCTATATCTATAATGCCTGGGATGATTGTCTTTAATCAATCAGCAAAAATACTCCTAAACATTTTATAGTCAACATTAAGTAATGAAATAGGTCTATATGAGGTGCATCTGGTTGGGTCTTTATTGGGTTTTAAAATTGGCCTATATCTATAATGCCTGGGATGATTGTCTTGAATCAATCAGCAAAAATACTCATAAACATTTTATAGTCAACATTAAGTAATGAAATAGGTCTATATGAGGTGCATCTGGTTGGGTCTTTATTGGGTTTTAAAATTGGCGAAATAAATGTGTATTGCCAAGATGGGGGAGTTGTTAACTCATCTTGGGCCAGAATAAAAACCTTATGTATTAATGAGTATGTACTTTTGGGAAGAATTTTATATATTTCTGGTATAATACTATCATTACCTGGTGCTTTGTTTGATTTAAGCTTGTTTATTTGTGTAACAACCTCTGTATATGAAATATTTTTATCCAATAGTTTAGCCTGTTGTTTACTGAGTTTTTTGTTCATGTTTGTAGTTATAAATTTCTTTATTTTATCTTTAGATTCCATGTTAATGTTATTGTGATTAATTTTGTGAAAGTGATTTCTAAATTCATCTAATATTTCTGGTAAACTAGAAACATTTTTCTTTTTCCTTGGAGAGAAAATTTCTTTGATATGATTTTGCTTATTCAACCTTTTCATTTTATTTTTAAGTCTATGTAAGTATTTGGGACTAATTGAGTAAGACAAAAACTTATATTTCTCTAATGTTATTTTAAATTTATGAGTTAGTATTTCTTTGTATTTCTCATTTAATTTATTTATTTCTTCAATAACTTTTTTGTCCATAATATTTTCTTTATTATTATGTTTATATGAGTCTAATTTGCTTTGAATATCTAACAATTCCTTGTCCCAAGATTTCCTTTTATTATTATACCATCTGATACTTTGTCCATATAAGTATGATTTTAAAGCATCCCAAACATAAACAATGGAGACTTCAGGTGTATAGTTTAAGTCTAAAAAATGTTGCACTTCTGAAAGTATATAATCCTTATAGTCTTTTAGTTGAGTTAAGTATGCTGGTATCCTTTTGATCTGAACATTGTAAGTACTTTTTATCATAAACTCAAAGACAATTGAATTATGATCTGATATAGGACACAAAATGATTTTGGAATTAATTAAGTCTGATACCATCTGATTAGAAATAGACTCTATCTATTTTTGAATAGGTTTTATATCTGTTAGAAAAAAAAGTGTATGGTAAGGATTTTGAATCTATCTGATTATTAATATCATTCAAATGATATAAATTAACAAAATCCTTTAAATGTTTTGCATTAGATGTAATTTTCCTTTTTCCTATAGTAGTAGTATCTTTTTCATGTAGGATACAATTAAAGTCACCTGCTAAAATAATATCTCCTATAGAAAATGATATGATCTTATTGAGATGGTGATGTTCTTCGTCTACCATTGCTGCAGTCCTGACATATGGGGTATTCCGCTGTCCACCATCGGCCCGAATACCAAAGGGCTAGAATCTGGCGTCGGTCATGGCGCTCGAGGCTGACGTCAGAACGTGCCAGTACAAATACGCATGACCGACGCCATATCCTCAGTCTTTCTTGCCGCGTGGTCCGAAGCAGAAGCAGCGTTTGCAAGTGCCGTTCGGCGTTCTGAAATTGTCGGTTTTCGAGTTTCAGACCGGAGACCAAGCTGGGCTAAGTACCCCGTTGGGGACACTTTTGTCTTTTTCTTGCCTCAGTATTAACGGATGTCAGAAAAAGTTAATAACTGTATTTCTTGTGGGAAACAGATTCCTCATAGGGATTACCATTCACTCTGTATTCCTTGTTTAGGGCCTGAGCACGACGTTGTTGGGTGTCGCTTTTGTGCTACCTTTAATAAGCGCACTATTAAACGTCGTTTGGACTGTGCTAGGCTAGTGTTTGGTAAAAGGTGCAATTATAACATGCCGTCGGATTCTCCGACGCCCGGTTCTACTAAAAAACGCAAAGAGAAATCTTTGCGGTCCAAACAAGATGAGTCGTCCATTGCGGACGCCGGTTCGGTAGAACCACCGACTACTTCTACGGCTCCTTCTGAAAGTTTACCGGAGTCTCAAGGGGGGCCTTTGCTACTGCCGGAAGTGGCTTCTCCTGTTGTAGGCCAGGCTGAAGGGGCTTCTCAGATGTCGGTGGTTCCCTCCCCTCACAGGGTTTCTAGGCCTCCTCCTTCTCATAGTAGAAGCCTTTCTAAATCTAAATCTGCCCCTGCTGGTGTCAGTCCCCAGGGTCCAGCTCCTAGAAAGCACATGTTAAAGATGGCGGAGGATTTGATTACTTTAATTAGAGGTTCTATGCCTCCCCCTGAGAAAAGGCCCAGGGTAGAGCCAGGGATGGAGGGTCTGGATCAGTCTTCCAATGACTCTGATTCTTCTGTGGAAGAGCTCCAGGATTTCCCTCCCTACTCTGATTCAGAGGCGGAGGATTCTACTCCCTCTGCATCCCCTCCTGAAGATTTTTCTTTTTCTGAAACCTTGCATTCCATGAGGGAGCATTTTAAATGGGAAGGCCAGGATTATTCTGATTCTCGTAAAAGGCTTAGAGAATTCTTGTTTTTGCCTCAGCATAGGCCCTTGGCTATTCCCCCTGTATTGGATGTAGTTCAGGATGTCTTTTCTGAGGCTTCTCTTAACCCTTACTCTTTGCCTTCTGCCCCTGCTAAACCTGATAGATACTACAGGGTACCGGAAGCTCACAAATATTTATACAAGAGTCCTAGGGCTGACCCAGAAACCATTACTCAGGGCCCCAAGGGTGTCAGGGCTGCTGTGGTTAAGAATCCAGTTCCTTTGGACAAGGATGCTAGAGCTCTGGATAGGTGGGGTAAGAAGTTGTATACCTCTTCCACTTTAGCTATGAGAGCTTTAAATTGTCAGTTTCATATGCTCAGGTATCAAAATTATTTGCTGGGCCAATTGAAATGTAAAGTTGATGCTTTGTCTGAAGGTATTGAATGTAAAGAGCTTCAGGATTTAGTGCATGTTTCAGACCAGGTTGGTAAACATTCTTTGCAATGTGGTTTTGATGCTTTACAGGCTTCTTCCAGGGTGGCTGCTACTAGTTCAGTTCTTCGCAGGCATGCCTGGTTAAAAGATCAGACATTGTCAGAGCACGTTAAGGCTCGAATTATGGATGCTCCTTTGCAGTCTGATGTTCTTTTTGGCCCTCCTGTTGAATCAGTTTTGAAAAAAATGGAGGAAAAAGCTAAGTCTATGCAGACGGTTAAGGATTTTTTACAGGTTCAGCCCCCTAAGTTCAGTAGGAATTGGCCTACTAAAGGGTGGTCTTTTCCCTCTTCAGATTATCAGTCTAGGGGCAGGTCTAGGCAAGGTAAAGGTAGAACTTCCTCTCAGGGCCCTGCTACTTCTAGGACTTTGGGTTCTTCTACCCCTTCTGCAGGGGAGGGCAGGGGTCAGTCCTTTCGGAAACAAACTCAATGACCTGCATCTTCAGCTGCCGGACTCTGCCATGCTGGCAGCTCCTCTAGGAGGAAAACTGGGACTTTTCGCAAAGAATTGGCATTTGGTTACCCAGGACAAATGGGTATTGGACATAGTAAATCGAGGCTACAAATTTTATTTCCACACATTCCCTCCTTTCAAAGGTATGCCGGATGTGCCTCATCAGCAAAGACTGGAAGCACAGACACAAATTTCTTCTCTGCTTCAGTTGAGAGCAATACAGGAGGTACCTTCTGCAGAAAGAGGCACAGGGTTTTATTCCCGTCTTTTCTTAGTGCCAAAGAAAGGAAATACTTGGAGACCAATTCTGGATTTGTCCATTCTAAACACCTTTTTGGAAATTCCAAGGTTCAAGATGTTAACGTTGCAGCAGTTGCTGCCTATGCTGGGCAAAGATCATTGGATGGTGACTCTGGATCTCAAAGAGGCCTATCTTCACATTCCTATCAGGCCCAGTTGCAGGAAGTTCCTGAGATTTCGGAATGGGAATTTGCATTATCAGTTCTCTGCATTGCCCTTTGGCTTGTCTACTGCGCCCAGGGTATTCACAAAAGTCCTGGCTCCAGTAATAGCTTTTTTCAGACTACAAGGAATTCAAATTTATCCTTATCTGGACGACTGTTTGATTCTGGCTCAAGGCAAGCAAGAACTTCTTCAACATCTTCAATATGTAATGACAGTTTTAAGATGCCTAGGGTATTCTGTGAACAAAATAAAGTCCAGTCTAGTACCCTCACAAGAGATGTGTTTTCTGGGTGTGAGACTGAATACAGCAACCCAGATGGCATTTCTTACCCTGGACAAACAAAGACATCTTCATCAATACTTCCAACAGCTTTCAGTAATGTCCAGGCTGACTGCAAGGACAGTCCTTCAAGCCTTAGGGTTCATGGCATCTTGCATTCTAGTACTTCCCAATGCCAAACTGCATATGAGGAAGTTACAATGGTATCTCAAAAGCGTGTGGACTCAACACAGCCATGATTTGGACACTGTCATTCGGATTCTCCCTTGCATACAAAAAGAATTTCTGTGGTGGGCTCAGGAATGTCAGCTAAACAAGGGACTCTCTGTGACCCAGCCAGAGGCAAGTCAGATATTAACGACAGACGCCTCGGAGTCAGCCTGGGGAGCTCATCTCGAAGGAAAATGGATTCAAGACCTTTGGCCCCCCAGAGCTACTTCCTTTACATATCAACATGAAAGAGATGCTGGCAGTTCAATTTGCTTTGGAAGCATTCAAGATCCTACTTCAATCAGGACTGGTGTTGATTTGAACAGACAACACAACAGTCATGTGGTACATCAACAAGCAAGGGGGAACCCATTCTTATCCACTGTGCAGACAAGCAATGCTAGTATGGGAAACTGCTTTAAAACTGCACATCACTCTTCGAGCACAGTTTCTGCCAGGAGCACAAAATTCTTTAGCAGATGTTCTGAGCAGACAGATTGTGGATCCTCACGAATGGAAGTTGGATCATCAGGTGTTTTTGCAGTTGACCATGGCTTGGGGAACTCCAGACATAGATCTGTTCGCTTCTCCTCTGAATGATCAACTGCCAAAGTTTTGCACAAGGCTATTTCATCCGAAAGCCTGGAAAATAGATGCACTATCCTTCAGCTGGAGCAACCTGCATGTGTATGCCTTTCCTCCTTTGCCTCTTCTTCCAAAGGTATTGTTGAAAGTCAGGAGGGAAAAGCCTCGAATGATTCTGATAGCACCAGATTGGCCTCGGCAGCATTGGTACCCTCTCTTAAGGAGTTTAATTCATGGGACACCTTGGCCATTACCACAGATTCCTCATTTATTGACTCAGGAGGACAATCATTTTCTCAATATCAGGGTGCAATCTCTTCACCTGACAGCCTGGAGCATTCAGTTTTGAGGAAGGAAGGCCTGCAACTTCCACAACAAGTTTTGGATGTTCTTTTGGAAGCCAGGCGTCCTACTACTCAGAAAGTTTATGCTAATAAATGGAAGAGATTTTTTCTTTGGAGTGCAGCTAAAGGCTTTGATGTTAAATTGCCTAACTTGAGTTGTACTTTGCAATATTTGACTGTTTTGTTGGACAAGGGATTGTCTTTTTCTTCTGTTAAAGTGCATGCTGCAGCCATTTCTGCTCACTATGAATGTGACCCTCCTTTGTTTTCTCATCCATTGGTTAAACAGTTTCTTAGAGGGGCAAAGAATATAAGACCCCCGAGAAGAGCTCCCACTCCAGCCTGGGATCTTAATTTTGTTTTGGAGAAGCTGACTCTGCCTCCATTTGAACCTGCAGCTACAGCTGAGTTGAAGTTGTTGTCTTGGAAGACTGCTTTTTTGTTGGCTGTTACTTCTGCTCGAAGGGTATCTGAATTACAGGCCCTCATGGCAGTAGAACCATTTCTGATTTTTCACAAGGACAGAGTTTCCTTACGTACTAATCCTACTTTTATGCCTAAAGTTATTTCAAATGTGGCACTGAACCAATCTATACATTTGCCTACTTTTTATGCTGACCCCCAAAATAAAGGGGAAAAAGTTTTGCATTCTTTGGATGTGCATAGGCAATTAAGATATTATTTGAGCAGAACCAAAGAGTTCAGAAGATCTCAACAGTTGTTTGTTTCTTTTGCTTTGACTTCACAAGGGAAAGCTGTTTCAAAACAAACTATCTCCAAGTGGATTGGCCATTGTATTGCTTTTTGTTATTCTCATCATGGGAAGGATGTTCCTGCTGGGATCAGGCCTCACTCTACTAGGGCTACGGCCACCTCTACTGCTTTTCTGAGAGGGGTAGCTACTAAGGACATTTTGGAGGCAGCTACTTGGAGTTCTATGCATACATTTACAAAGCATTATCATTTACCTCTTTATTCTAGGTCTAGGTCTGGGTTTGCCACTGCTATTCTACAGGGCATGTTAGCAGCTCCTAATTCTATTTAGATGGCCATCCTCCCTGTTTTCCGTTGCTCTGGGATTCTACCCATATGTCAGGACTGCAGCAATGGTAGACAAAGAACATAGTACAGTTTTGTACCTACCATAAATGTAGATGTTCGAGGATATCCATTGCTGCAGTCCAGGTTTCCCCCCCTCCTACCCCCTTATTTAGGTTTGGGTTTTGGGTGGTGTTTTTTGCATTCTGACGTCTGAGGCAAGAAAGACTGAGGATATGGCGTCGGTCATGCGCATTTGTACTGGCACGTTCTGACGTCAGCCTTGAGCGCCATGACCGACGCCAGATTCTAGCCCTTTGGTATTCGGGCCGATGGTGGACAGCGGAATACCCCATATGTCAAGACTGCAGCAATGGATATCCTCGAACATCTACATTTATGGTAGGTACAAAACTGTACTTTTTACTGTATTAATGCCAATTCCTGGTATCCAATATACATTGATTAATGTGTATGTCTTTCCATTAATCTGTATTGTAACCATACAAAACATTCCTTTATCATCTTCATAAGATTTAATAGTTTTAGGTATGGGCATACTTTTATTCCATAAAATAGCCACTCCTCTTTTTTTCTGAGTGTGTTCTGAACTAACCAAGACTGTATATTTATTGGTGGCTAATTTATTGATATCTTTTTTAAGGAGATGTGTTTCTTGAAGGAATACTAAGTTGGCCCTATGTAAATTAATGTATCTCCTTAAACTTGCCCTTTTACATGGGTTATTCAGTCCATTAATGTTTAAAGAAATTCCTTTTAGAGAAATCATTTGGCTTCTTTTAAACATATAAAACTTATAATCAGAATAACAATTAACAAAATAAGTGATATTATACCTCCTCCTTTAGGTGTACCATTAAATATAGCTGTAATTAGTGAAAATCTTTTGGGATTTTGTATAAGCTTCATTTTTACTTGTAGTGACAATGAGATTATAAAATGTGTTGTGGATGTCAGAACTATATACAAACAACAATACACAAATAAAAATAATATTAGGATGTAACATTGCACCCAGCCTGGAGTTAAAAACTCCAACTTTGAGTAGCACATACCATTCAAGTTATCCCCCTATCCTAAGCAGCAGTACCTCAGCTGCCACCATATCAATTTAATACTAAGTATTATTAACTAAAGTTAACCTCATTTAATTAGATTATCTAGTAAGACAAAGCTAAACAATTTATAAATCAGCTTCATATAAACAAATAAGAACATTTAAAAATAGTTCATAATACTATGTACATCTATTTTGTATAATACATTCATAGTCAAAGCAAAACAGCCAAGAAGTAACTGCAAACTCAAAGAGACCAATAATCACCTAGGTAAAACAGTCCAAATAGTGTAAAAAGAAAATTGGTCTCTCCACAATGTAGTAGGTGAAAGACGTAATGATCCAAAAATTCAAAAATTCCAAAGAGTCCAGTAAGTCCAATAACAAACTAAAAGTTTATTAGAGCAAGTGGGAAGATGAGCGCTTTCGCGTGGATACAACCACGCTTCTTCATAGTCAAGATAGCATTCTAATAAACTTGATAATGGGAACCGAGAAGAGAGAGAGAGAGGGGAGAAGAAAAGGAAAAAAAAAAAAAAAAAAGGGGGGGGGGGTGGGGGGCATATCTATATATTAAATTATTAAAAGTTTGTAAAAATGAGTTCTTATGTTCATTTGAATTCAATAACTTAGGCTATTATGATTCAGACATTACATATATTAGGGTATTCCTATTTTCTGTCATAGAAATGCAGTTAACAGTTTTAAAAACTTTAAATTACTTGCACCAAAGCTTTCTTCTCATACTTGTTATTGCCAGTTAAATAAAATATTTATACTCATAAATATGTTTACAAATCATACTGCACAGCAATGTGAATTCCTAGTTATACATAAATCATTGTGAAGAAAGCCATCAGTATTTTATATATCTGTACTGCTGCCTTAAAATATGTCACATGACAGTTTCTTCTAAGATATAATCATAATGTTACTTGTGCTTGTCAATTAGGTAATTCAAATGATTCATAACATTATATATGTTTAAATCATAAGTATTTATATACATTAATATATTGCAGTCAAGTAAGCTTTCAAAAACATATGTATATGTGTTTTACCTTCTATGCCTTCTAAAATATCTCACTTGCATTACTATGGCATACTGAATCATTTAAAATCATTATAACTTTCACATTTTATAAATTATATCTTAAATTAATAAGTTGTTATAAAGAATAACTCGCATTTAAATGTCATAGTATTAATTTTCTTCACAAAGTCGCATTTACAGCAATCCTACTTCCTGGTACAGTGTTCTTCTTGGATCTGAGATGTGTCAGTGTGATATCAGGGGTCAAAGTTCCAAATAACTGCATTCAGCTTCTCTGCACTCACATCTCAGATTGTCTCCCTTAACATTCCGGCGGGAAATTTAGTAAATGGAAGTGGCTGACATTCATTTAGCAACATAAATGAAACTAAACAGTGCAAAACCTTTGTGAAGTATTTTACAAGTCATTACAGTCTCTATGACAGTGAAACCAAGCCTACAGTTATTTAACATATTATACAACCCATTTTTATATACCCCATTTCATTTTACCACACAAATCCTATTATATACACACATCAGTATCATCAGAAGCATACAAATGCACTTATATAAGAGAAAAAAAGAGAGAGAGAGAATAGATAAGGAGAAGAATACTAAAGAAAGAGAGAGAAGACAGAGAGAGAAAAGCCACAAAGAGTATCTACAATGAAATATTACTTGCTGTTTATATTAATAAAGTTAAACATGAAACATATTATTTACAGCTATTTTAGTTCTAATTATTTGCAATTAAATCATGACATATTATTTGTAATCACGTATAAGCAATAAAGTCATGGCATGCTATTTATCAACAGTGTTTAAACAGCCTATATAGTTTTTTTTTTTTTTTTTTTAAACTAATAAGTTATTATTGCATTTTTTCATATTTTCCATCATGCTTCTCTCCCTGCCCTCCCCCACCCCTCACTAAATGCATAGCTTAAGAAGAATGCCAATATTTAAAACAAGAAGAGAAATAAAATGTATCAAATTACTAACCTTAGGGTCTTTATCACAAAGAGAAACAAGTTGATTAATAACTTGTTATTTGTTCCTCAGAGAATTTGACTATTGATGAAACAAAAACAATTCTTTGCACACAGAAAAATAACTTTGAATAAAACTTTAGAATATTTGTGGTTTTCTGGAAATGCAGGAACTGTTTTTGAAGAGATTAAAAGAGAAGGTGAGAGGAAAAAAAAACATAGAACATGTCATTTGTTTTTCAGTCTTTTTTGCTTCTCTGTAGTCTTCCAAGAAGTCTCTGATGCCATCCTCTTTAACGAAGGACTAGCCCATTCCATATCTTCTATTTTATCCAATATCTTATTTTTCTTAATATATAGCAAAGCTATACTTTTATCAGTTGTCACAAGTAAAAACAGAAAATATATATACTAGGTGAAAACTGTAAATAGATTAATGCAAATAATAATAGACATGTAACATATAGAATAACTCACATATACCATTATTAAAACAGTATAATTACAATATAATGTACCATTGAAACATGTTGGCATGTTATACGTTTGAGAGTTTATTACTCGCTCGCAAATGTCAAGGTAGAAAATTCAAACAGTGGATATGAAGATGGGAAGACAGGAGAGTGAGTAATGTATTTGTTAGAGTTAGAGCTGATATGAGATAGAGGAGAAGTTATGAGTAAAATCAAGATTAAAACAGAGGGAAATAAGAGTAAGATAAGCAAAGAAAATGAGAAATAGAGGAATAGGATGTTTATAGGTATTAGAAGAGAAAAGGTTGAAATTAGTAATAAATAACTGATAATTAATACAAGGTAAGAGGAAAAGAGCAAGGCCTGAGATAAAGTTTATGGATGTGGTGAGAGAAGACATGCAGGTGGTTGGTGTGACAGAGCAAGATGCAGAGGACAGGAAGAAATGGAAACAGATGATCTGCTGTGGTGACCCCTAATGGGAGTAGCCGAAAGAAAAAGAAGAATTAATAATAAATACAATTATTAAGTAGAAGTTTATTTTCCCCAAAGGGAACTTATCTGTCCAGCAAAGGAACAGCACAAGCTGACTGTCCAACCTCAAAAGCCTCAAAGGAGCATACTTTTTTGGCTGCAATAAAGCTCTGAAAGGCTTAGCACCAAAGCTTGTCTTTTAGTCAGCTCAAGCTGCCTGACAGTTTGTGGAAGGTGCCTTGAAGCTTTGGAGGCTGGACTACTGTTTATTCTTGGCACGATATAACCCAAATAGTTAAGGCTACTGCAACAGTAAGTAATATGATGACAGCAGGGGTCACATCACCGCTCCCTATTTAAGTGTGGTCACTCAAAATGCCAGGTGCCTGAATACAAAAAGAAAAGAAAAGACAGAAAATCCAGAAGAAGATTGAATTTTGAATATCATTCTTCTCATTTAAACTCCGTGATCACCACACTTCCGAACTTGTAAATATCAAGTCCGAGATCATCATACTTTGGAGGAAAAGGAATATTCCATGAAATGGCTGTCTTGGACTTAGTATATTTAAATTCCTTTTACAGCTATTCAGTTTCCATGTTTCAGAACTTGCTCTAGAGGGTCCCAACAGTTCAAATGCTTACCCACTTCATTACCAGACCGGTACATGATCATGTTGTGCAGAATGCAACATGCAGTAAGCATCCTGCATTCAGTAGCTGGGCCACACAGAAAGGCACCCTCTGACTCATCCAGGTACCTAAAATGACTCTTTAGGAGGACAAAGACCATTTCATTGACAGTATGGGTCTGAGTCATGGCTGTATTAAAGTTGATTTCTGCAGCTTCACTTCAGCTTCTTACTGGTGTCATGAGCCATGTCTCCAGTGGATATCCAGCATAAGCGGAAAGAAAAAAAAAAGAGAGATACAGAGAGAGAAGGGGGGACAAAGTAAAGAAAATATGGTTTAGCATTCACTGGCACATTTTACCAAGAAGGACTACTTAAAGAAAAAAGGAGAAAAATATTTTTTTCACTTATCACCAAGATGATCACTGGGCATCCTATCATGTATGTAGGCAGTTGAGTGAGCTGTTGTGCAGATAAGAGAATCATATGCACTGTAAGAATGCTGGGCAGAGACATTAGTGATGCACCCCCATGCACTACACACTACCTGACAATTGATGGAATGGTAGCCCTTTCTGTTATCGTACCACTGACTCCATGGACCAGAAAAGGCCCTAATTGCAACATGGGTGTAATCTATTGCAGAGTACCTCAGGGAAATGTACTATCTCATAAAAGCCACTCATAGTCCTGACTCTGTCCTGAGGTGACACTGGAAATAGCTGCACTGATCCACATGTCCCAAGAGTACATCCAAGAACTGCTGCAGTATTACATGTGCAGAAGCCCTTGAGATATCCAGTGTGTCCCCAGTCTGTCTCTGCAAGCTCCCTGTGGCAAGTATAGTGAATGCTATCTATACCTTAGTATCCACAGGGATAAGAAGTACACACATTTACCCCTATAGGAGTCATATATATATATATATATATATATATATATATATATATATATATATATATATACTCACTGAAACCCTTATAATATCCCTATCCACTCAAAACCTATCTAGCATCTCCTGATTATCAAAATTATAATGGGTCATTCTCTGCTTATATCTCTGCCTTTTTCACCACTGGGTGCAAGCAGTTTTGGCTCAGCCAAGACGAGCAACTCACAGCAGGAAATAGCAAGGCTAGCAGCAAGTGACAGCATCTTGATGGATAGCAAAGCATATTGAATAGGCATGAGTCCTCTTTATTCATTTAACTATGAATTGCAAGTAGGCAAGAGAATGCTTCATTAGCATACTCCTTTTTACATTGTTTGTCATTCACATCTCATCATGACTTCATTTGCTTAGGCTTATTTGTGGCCATCTTGTATTGTATGAATCTCTGCATACCTGTACTCATTCATGGAAAATGCAAAGAGCCTTACCACTTTTCTGTTCCAACTGTGAATACCGCCCATAGTTCTGTCCATATTAACTGACTAAAATTAAAAAAACTAAGTACCATAACTAAACTATAAAAATAACATCCTTCTTTCCATCTAAGGTAATGAAAGTAAACTAACTAAAGCTGTAAATAAACTCTACAACTAATGAATATAATCACTATGTATTTAAAATATAGTATATTACTACTACACTTAAAAAAAACTCAAGATGTTTTCATAAAACCTCTTATGCAGAAAACCTAGAGAGTTCCCGTGCAGGTGATTGCAGAGCATTTCTCTGTGTTGTAACTGCTCAAACTTAACTGGTAAAGATCAAAAGCTAAATACTTAGCCTGTGTGGGATTGTTGTTTATGAAAACCACTATTCACGTGTGGAGATGTTCTTTACCTGGTGTTGTGTGACCATGGAAGATGTATAAGTTTGTAGAAGTTTACTGGGGAGGAAATGCAAAATTTAGTCCATTCTCTTTCATGCTAGTGGATATCACTAGGCAGAATTTTTTTCAGACAGACAAATATTTTTGAGCAAGTCTTTACTACCAGTTTCTGTCTGGAATATCTTTGCTTATTCAAAATACAGCTACTTAAATTTGTTTAGCTGAGTGTAAAGTTTTAATGAGCTTGGAATGATAATGAATTGTTACTGATTACCTCAGCACTTAATGGACTATGTAAACCTTTCAATAAAAGGTATTGCAATCTGTATTTCAAACCATACAACAATTACTGGTTTTCAGTCCACAGTTATTAGTTTAACATCTTCATCATTGTCCTCCCACCTGCCATGTTGATGACCTGAGTTTATTATGTAAGGGTGTCCTGGACAGTATAGTTTAGAATGGTCATCATAGAAATAGACAACGTGCAATAAAACTAACACAGATGACCATCTACATTTGTGTTGGTGCAGCTTGAAGTAGTGTGGGGGTTTGGAAAATACATTGTCCTAGAAAACATTTCTTGTTGACCACTTAGGTGCCAGACAGATGCATGCCCACCAGCTTGTCATTGATCTGATTTATAATTGTGTTTGTGGAGTTTCCAGTGAGGAGGAGGTTGAACTGTCATAAGATCAGCTGTCATTCTAATACAAAGGGAGGGTATTCAAAGTCATAACTAGATCAGCCCTTAGTGGTCATTGGGCAGGCATCCAGTATGCCATGGGCAGGAATATAGATGGCATGCCATGGATATAACTACATGCTTTTTCAATCCTTGGTAGCTCAGCTGGAGAAAGAAGACTGACTTAAAAACAGAAGCAAAATGACAGTTTACTGAGATCCACATAGCATGAAATAAGCAGTGCTGTAGACTCAATACATGAGAAGGAAAATAGACAGGCAGACATGTAGTACTAGAATACTGCATGGAAGGGGAGGGTGCCCTGCACAACGTAATTTCTTGCATTCAGACACTGTATTTATCTCATTCAGAGTAGCAGTATGTACCTTGTAGATAACAGCAACCCCACCCCACAAAATGACTACAATGTTGCCAAGTGTTGTATATCTGTCTGTCACTTGTAATGCTCTTGTAATAATGTTTATTTTTCACGTCATTTATCTCAAGTGTGTTGATTTTGGAATCCACAGCTTGACCTTTATAGTTTTTTTTTTTTTTTTTCTGTCTGAACTCCTGTAATGCATAGTTTTTCTTCTGCATCAGGGTATGAAACTATATACTGCCAGTGAAGACTTTCCTCTCCAACACACAATATATTATGATGACTGTGGTGCATTCCCCATCTGGGTCTATCATGTTGAGTTTAGAAAGCATTAATCTCTAAAAGGCAGCTAATTTTAAGCTGTATTCACAGGCTGTCCTTGGCAAGGCTGGGATAATGGATGCTTGAAGGGTGAGATGAAAATACTAGGGCATGTAAGCGACAAGATAGAAAATAATTGACTTAATTTCTTTTTTTTTTTTTTTTTTTGTTCACTACAGGGTGATGAGAAGAATGACTGCTGGATTTTTGCCCTGGCTGTCTTGTTGAGCAGCATGTTTGTATACAACAGTATGGGAACTATTGACCAAAATGCCTTGGATAAACTGCAGTATCCTTTTCTTGGAATGTATGTACTTCCTGCTTCTACTGTGCACTGTATATGTTTCTACTGAGATGGACGGATGGATTTATTTATGTATGCATTTAGCTAGTTAGCTAGTTGTTTTAATTTATAGTAAAAACTCATGAGAATACCCATTTTGCAAAATATTAGTAAACCGTGGACTACACTGCAGATACACTGTATTGTGAACAAGTCATACAATAAAGAATAGCATAAGACAAACACGTGCCTGTGAGCTTAAGATAACATTGTTACTCAATACTTTAAACTTGAAAATATAAGAAATGCATTTGAGATCCTAAATACCATTGATTCCAGTTTCATGGATTTATGATATCTTAGAAGTAAAAGACCACATTTGGAACCCTGCTGCATTATGTCTACAGTGCTTAGAAAGCTGCAACATCGAGTCTGAATATAAACACACAGCACTTTGAAAGTAAGGCAGGCTTCTCAATATAACATATAATTCTGGTAAGTCAAACTGTCAGATTTCTGACAATAAGTGGAAATTGTAGAATTGGAACAGCAATGAAACAGCAATGAAGCATAGCATTTCCTACATTTCTCAGCTCCCCTACATGCACAGCAATAAAAATAATATGCTCAAAGGAAAGTCATGGGAAAACAGAGACAGATAACTACTGACTTCTAACTTGGCCTAGCAAAGCTTCTCAACCCTGTATATCACAAAGTGTATGTACACCAGTTTAGTAATGTAGAATGTTTTAAATTTGAAACTCAGGTGGTTGTCAGTCATATTGCTCAAGTAATCTCATTGTAAAACTTGCCAGTTTTGACTGCCTGACCTGCCATTACAAGAAGGGATAGAGTTAAGTAAAAATGTCTTTTGAAAATGATGAATCATACCAATGGGAAGTCAGCCAGTCCTGAACTCAGCTGAAGTTGTAATGTGTTTTAATCAGGACAGAAGCCATAACTATGACCAGAAACCACAAGGATCACATCATCTGGGTAAAACAAACATGAGGAAAGCTAAGAAGCGTCTGATAAGTTCTTAGTAAAATATTAAAATTAAGAGGCCCTAAAGCTAAGCTTTGTGGGTCACTGGGTGACAATCAGTATGTGTGAGGCCAATTACATTTTAGGTCAAGTCATGCAGATCTGCTCTCCAAATTATTTATTTGTATTTTGTTAACTGGGTATAGAACTGATCCACATGTACTTTTTCAAACTCAGCCTAGGAGCACTGTCTGGTTAAGTGATTTTCTCAGTTGTCCAGCAGACAAATAAAAGCTGAGGGAACAGGGAACCAAGACCTGCAGGAAGCAGATGTTTACCATCTGTTTTATTTATTTATTTTACATTTATTAACTGGGAAGGTCCGTCTGGACATGTGCCCCTTTTCAGTGGAGGCCCGGGGAAAAAAACTCCAATGTCATACAATACATATGCATTAGTTTTGCAGGAGTCAAAAAGTAATTATAGCAAGAATATTTACAACAATAATGGTTTCATGGGAATTAGACAATGACAATTAAAGTAAAAAACATGTAATACATCATGAGGGTTTGCAATTAACTTCAGTGCATACAGGTTTGAAACAAAGAAGGATACAAGAATGATCAATGCAATAGAAAAATGATAAAGAAAAGTTTAATATAGGGATCTACAAGTAGTTTGTTGCATGAGTTTGCTATTTAAGGGGTTGTCTAGTATAGTAGTGAAGGAGGGTAGGTGAAATAGTATAGTAGTAGAGGAGGGTTGGAAGGGTCGTTTGCTGGGGTCTAGCGTGGATCGACAGGCGCAGAGCCAGGAGTTTGCAACGTGGGTTTTTAAGAGTTTTTTAAATTGTTTAGGTGTGGAAGTGGTCATTAGTGGGTTGGGCAGAGAGTTCCAAAGCTTGGAAATATAGTTATAGAAGAGGGGTCCACATGCTGAGTTTTTGCTTTGTTGACTTGGAGGAGTTGTTTATTGTTTGAGCGAAGGGATCTAGATACATAGTATGGTTGGATAATGTCTTTGAGGCCTGGGATCGTTTCTGAGTGGTGGAGGATTTTATGAGCTAAGGTTAGTTTAAATTGAAGTAAAAGAGGAAGTTCTAGGCAGTCAAGTTGCTCGAGTCGTTAGACAGTGATGGGATTTGTAGGAAGCATTAGTGGCAAGTTTGGAGATTTGGTTATAGCAGGTTTCAAGCTTGGCAAGATCAGTTTTTACGGAGGTTTATTACAATTGGGGGTACATATAGGAGTGTTGATAGTAGGTGTGTTCTAGCAGTTGTGATTTTTATATTACTAGTCAAAAATTGATTATTCCTATGTAGGAAGCCAAGTTTCTTGTGAACTGTTTTGATGGATTGGTCTATGTGGAGGTCAAATTTCCAGTTATTATCAATTGTAACACCTAGCAGTTTGGTATAGGGGTAGGAGTGATCATAGATTTGTTGTTAGAGAAGATCTGAAAGGTTGTAGAAGAAGAAGAAGGATTTCTAGTGGGGTAGAAAAACTTAAGTTTAAATTTGTTGGGATTTAAAATAAGATGTTAAGTTGTCAATCTCGCCTTCATTCTTGCTTGATGGGTTCGGAGCCGATCCCTCGGCTCCGACTCGGCACTTGCTAAGCTCGAGAGTCACTTTTACCAGCTCGAGGCAGCCCCATATCCCATGATGCAAGGCGGTAAGTACCCTGATCTCGTTTGCCGCTTCGCTTATGAGGTCCTCCTTTTACCAGCTCCTGGTAAGTGATTCACTACTTTAATATTTTAGCCCCTTTTTGCTAAAAACCCTTATATTTTTAGTTTTAAGTTTATTATTAAGTTTTTCTGACAGAAAATTCCCTGTCTCTACTAATTTTTTTAGTCAAACTTTACCCATCCCATCCCCCTCCCTGTTAGGGTGTGTGTGTGTGTTTTTTTTTTACTAGTAATACCTTTGGTATTTTGTTTAATTTAATTTTTTGACTGGTGTGTGTGTTTGTGTTGTGAAGCACCATGTCAAAGGAGAGGGTCTCAGGCTTTAAGAAGTGTGACTCGTGCTGTCAGAAGATGTCTCTGACAGACAGTCACACTTCTTGCCTGTATTGCCTGGGGCCTCTTCACCTGCAGGACTCCTGTGCTATTTGTCATTCCTTCAGCCAGAGAGTCCTGCAGGAAAGACGAAACAAGCTGATACTAAGGGGCCTTCTTAAGCCGGAGGGCTCTCCGGCTAAGTCGGCTCCATCTAAATCAGCCAAATCTTCCAAGGCCCAGGCTTCTGTTTCTAAGCCTGCGGCCTCGGCTCCGACTCATTCTGAGTCGAGATCGGCTCCGGCTGGAGCCGATTCTGGCTTATCTAAGCCTTCGGCACCGATGGCTATCGGTGCCGATTCTGCATCGACCACTTCGGTGTCGGCTCCGATCGGTTCCGACCACCATGTGGCACAGGCATCGGTGTCGGCTCCGATCGGCTCCGACACCGTTACTTTTGTGGCTGTATCGGCTCCGGCTGGAGCCGATGCATCTAAGATTCCTGTCGGCTCCGATAAGTCCTCGGCTCCGACAGGATCTATAGTTTCATCGGTTCCGATGGCTCATTCCAAGAAGAGGTCGAGGTCTCCTTCCTTGGAGCCGATACTTTCGGCTCCTGCTTCACCTCTTCTTTCGGAACGGAGCCATCGGAGCCGATCTTCAAGGTCATCCAGACTTTCAGACCATGACCTAGAGAGAGTGGTCAGCAGATTACTAAAGTCACAGGCACTGGCCCAAATGTTACATAGTCCGTCTCAACAGACGACTATTGGTCCACACCCCGTTACAGTTCCTCCTTCAACTCTACCTCAGAGCTTGGAGTTGGGGTCTTCGGGAATGGTTACTGCTACGGCTGGAGGACAGATACCCCCTTCTGCTCCTTCAGCCTCTACTCTTATCTCCTCTTCGAGACCTTCCTTAGAGGGATTCGGTGGTCGGGCTTCCATGGTCTCCTCCGAGGGGGTGAGTGGCATCGGACCCTTGTCCGAACCCGCTCTTCCCCTTGGAGCCTCGGCCTTGGTGAGCTCGGCTCCGACATCTGCCTCGGAGGCTTCCCTTTCGGTGGTCCCGGGAGTTCCTAGTTCTTCGGAACGGGTTCTCTCGGACCTGCCTGGGAGGGGAGCATTCGAGGTGATGGAGTGTACTGGCCACTGGTATCAGTCAGCAGTCTGTTCCCTTAGCTCCTCCCTCTATAGTGCCTGTTGACATCTCTGCCACTTCTCTTGCAACAGGACCCAGAGATCCTCCGCCTCAGGTTTCCCCATTGGGAATTTCCCCCTCTTCCGAGGATTCTCCTGATGTTTCGGGAGATCCTCCTAGGAAGAGGACTTGTAAGAGGAAACATGTAGACTCTCCTGAGTCTGTCACTTCAGATACTGACTTTGATGAGTCAGAGGGATCCCCTAGATCCCCCTCTGAGGATGTCTCCTTCTCAGACATCCTAGAACTCCTTAAACAGAGGGGAAACTGGCCCACCAACAATCCCTCTGAGGATGAGTCAGTATACCTAGAGGCGTTTGGATCTCGGCCCTCCACCTCCTGGGTGTCTCCGCCTTTCGACTCCCTTATGCAGGTTATTGCCCGAAAGGCGTGGGCAGCTCCTGACTCTGTAGAGCCAGTCCCTAGGAGGCCTTCAAAATTTATCACTGCCCCGAGTGACAAGCAATTCCTCACTAAGGGTGTCCCCGCTGATGCCATGGTGGTGGCTGCAGCCACCAAGAAGGAACTTGCAGATCCTTCCGTACCCGTCCATCCTCCTAATAAGGACTCTAGGACCATGGATAGGTATGGTAAGCGGATGTTTTCCTCAGCGACCTTTGCTATGCGTTCGCTGAATTACCTATGTCACTTCACCAGACTCCAGAGGGATATCCTTAAGGAGCTGGGTGAGGTAGTACAGGATCCTACAGCTGCTGGAGCTCAAGAAAAAACTGCTTCGCAGCTAGGAACCCTTAATTCCATTGCAAACTCCTCCATGCGGCTAATATCATATGCTGCTGATGGAGCGAGTAGAGCCGCAGGTACAGGTGTGGCTCTTAGACGCCAAGCCTGGATACGGCTATGTGATTTTGCAGATCCCTTCAAGGCGTCCTTCACAAATTCTCCCTTTGATGGGTCAGCTTTATTTGGTCCTCAGGTGAAGGAAACTTTGACCAGGTGTGAGCAGGACGGCAAGACTCTTTCTGCTGTAGGAGTCCGTTTTTCCACCCCTTCTAGACCTTATCCCAAGGGACAGAAAGGTGGAAAAATGTGGTTCCGTAAATCCCAAGGAGTCACGCCGGATTCACGTGGTCAGTTTACCCCTAGAGGTAGAGGGGGTAACAACAACAGACGCCGCTCTAGAAGCAGAGGGGGTCCAAAAAACCAGGGAAACAGAGAGCCTCTCTCTGACAAGCCCTTTCAGCATCCCTGAGATGTTGCCCGGCTGTCCCTCCTTGGAGGCAGTCGGGGGAAGATTATCACTGTTCCCAGAAGCCTGGCATTCCCTCACTCAAGACAGATGGGTACAGTCTATCATATCCAAGGGTTACATAATTCCTTTCGAGGAAAGTCCATTCCCCTCAAATTCCCTTCCAGATGTACCACCCGGTCTAAGGGAAATTGCAGAGTTAGAAGTCTCAAAACTACTGCAAAAAAGAGCCATTCAGCCAGTTACAACAGACCATTCAGAGCCGGAATCTACTCAAGGTTCTTTTTGGTCCCCAAAAAGACGGGAGACTGGAGACCAATATTGGATCTCAGCAGACTCAACAAGTCTGTCAGGAAGACAAGATTCCGAATGGTCACTCTTCAGTCAATTCTGCCCTTCTTACAGAAGGACAACTGGATGTGCTCAATAGATCTTCAGGATGCGTACTATCACATCAAAATTCACAGACGCTCCAGGAGATTTCTCCGCTTTCGGCTGGGGTCCAGTCATTTCCAGTTCAGAGCCCTGCCCTTTGGTCTCACTACAGCCCCCAGAGTGTTCACCAAATGCATGGCAGTGGTCACGGCTCACCTGAGACGTCAAGGATTCCAGGTGTTTCCATATCTCGACGACTGGCTCCTGTCAACCACCACCAGGCATCAGCTTATACAAGCCAGGGATTACACAATAAATCTTTGTTCTCTTTTGGGCATCTCGATCAACTTCGAAAAGTCATCCTTATTGCCCTGCCAGTCTATTACCTTCATAGGCGCAAACTTAAACACTCTTCGGATGTCAGCTACCCTTACAGATCAAAGAGTTTCAGACATTCAGACTCATGTCAGGATCATTCTGGCCAACAAGAAAGTACAGGCCAGAATGGTTCTAAAGGTTTTAGGCCTCATGGCTGCGGCCATTACTCTTCTTCCCCTGGCTCGGTTTTACATGCGCCTTCTTCAGTGGATGCTGTTCACACAATGGTCATACCAACAACTTCCTATGCGTCACCAGATTCTGGTGACACAGGCTTGCAAAGAGCATCTTGCTTGGTGGATCACATCTCCTCAGGTTCACCAAGGCAGGAACTTTGTACCCCCATCCCCGATAGCCACTGTCACCACGGATGCCTCCCTGATCGGGTGGGGGGGTCATTATCAGGGCAGGATGGTTCATGGGACGTGGCAACCGTTCGAGTACCATCTGCACATAAATGTCCTGGAGATGAGAGCAGTGCTTTTAACGTTGCAAGCCCTCAACGACTTTCTTCCTGTAGGGACAATTGCAGTCCACACAGACAACATGTCTGTAGTTTGGTATATCAACAAACAGGGCGGAACCAAGTCCTACCCCTTGTGTCGAGAAGCGCTCAGACTATGGCAATGGGCGATCTCCTCTCATCGGTTTCTGGTAGCAACGCATATCCCTGGGAAAACCAACATTGTAGCGGACAGATTGAGCAGAGCTATTCTCATGCCTCACGAGTGGTCTCTCAAGCAATCTATAGCGGAAGAGATTTTTCTGGAATGGGGTCGTCCATGTTGCGATCTTTTTGCTACTCCCCAAAACAGCAAATGTCCAGACTTCTTCGGCCTCTTCCCTCTATCAGGCCATCCCCCCAGAGACGCTCTGACCCAGGATTGGCCCCAGGGACTTCTTTATGCCTTCCCTCCATTTCCTCTGATCCCTCAGGTTATCCAGAAAGCTACCGTTTTGAGAGCCAAATTGATTCTCATTGCCCCTTACTGGCCTCGACAAGTTTGGTTCCCGTTCCTCCATCATCACCTTCTGGTGCAGCCGTGGCATCTGGACCCAGTGCCAGATCTTCTGATTCACCAATCGGGTCAGCTGCACCGGTCAATTCCTTCTCTCAACCTCACAGCATGGTTGCTCCACTTCCTTCCTTAGCCAGGCTTCCTTTGATCTCTAACCCAGTTAGAGACATCATAGTAGCTTCGCTAAAATCCTCTACCAGGAGGATTTATACAAGCAAATGGAAACGTTTCTCTTATTGGGCTAAGGCCAAGAATATTGATCCTTTCACTGCCCCTGTTCAGGCAGTCCTGGACTTCTTAGCAGAGATTTTTCATGCAGGCTCCTCTTCTTCTACAGTCAGAGTTCAATTGGCTGCTATTTCTAATTTTCATGTCGGAATAGCAGACCATAACATTATGTCCCATAGGCTCTGCAGGGCCTTCTTGAAAGGAATTTTCCTACTAAAGCCTCCAATCAGGAATCCTCCTCCTCAGTGGGATCTAAATTTAGTGCTGACATCCTTGATTCTTCCCCCCTTCGAGCCAGCTGTTTCTTGTTCCCTGAAATATCTTTCTTGGAAAACTTTATTCCTAGTGGCTATTACATCGGCCAGGAGGGTGTCTGAACTTCATGCTCTTTCGGTTCGACCCCCCTATTTGGTTTTTCACAAAGACAGAGTATCTTTGAGAACTAATCCAACTTTTTTGCCTAAGGTTGCTTCTAAGAACAATTTGAATCAATCCATTGATCTCCCTGTATTTTTCCCTAACTATTCAGATAGAGCTGAACAAAAGCTACATTATCTTGATGTCCACCGTCAACTTAGATATTATTTGGACAGAACAAAAAAATTTAGAAAATCTGATCAACTTTTTGTTTCCTATGCGGATAATAAAAAAGGCCTTCCTGTTTCTAAAGTGACTTTGTCCAGATGGCTTTCTTCGGTCATCTCTGAAATTTATCTGCTCAGGGGAAAACAGCTGTGCTCAAAACCTAAAGCACATTCAACTAGGAGCTTAGCTACTTCTACAGCCTTTCAAGCTAGACTTCCTATAGACACTATTTGTGCAGCGGCCACTTGGGCCACTCCTCATACCTTTGTTTCCCATTACAAATTGGACTTGGCCTCCAGGGACAGAGCCAGTTTTGGCTCTACAGTCCTCAAGAGTCTGTTCCATTGAGCCACCCAGGATAGAGGTGCTAGGGACGCGGTCCCATCAAGCAAGAATGAAGGCGAGATTGACAACTTAACATTAAGAAGTTATGTACCTACCATAACGTTCCATGTTAGTTGTCTTCTCTCGCCTTCTTTCTTGCGACCCTCCCTCCTTCCCCCTGGCCTGGACAGACCTTGTTATAAGAAACTGTTATACTGAAGACCATTCAGACCTGGTCCTTCTTTCATCTGTAAGTTTTTCTTTCTTCCTTTGAGAAGTATTTTATGCTTGGTGCTATTGCCCTTTGTTATCAAACGAGATCTGGGTACTTACCGCCTTGCATCATGGGATATGGGGCTGCCTCGAGCTGGTAAAAGTGACTCTCGAGCTTAGCAAGTGCCGAGTCGGAGCCGAGGGATCGGCTCCGAACCCATCAAGCAAGAAAGAAGGCGAGAGAAGACAACTAACATGGAACGTTATGGTAGGTACATAACTTCTTATTGTGAGTTTGTTAACCATGGTTCAACAGATTGGAAGGAGTCTTGGGTGATCAGTTGAAGGATATTGAGTAGAAGCAGAGCAGATCAGGGTGGAGTCATCAGAGTATTGAATGATATTGGGATTGGGAGTGGCAGAGTGGAGGTGATTGGTAAATAGAGAAAAGAAGGGGTCCAAGGATGGAGCCTTGTTGTACCCTTAGGGTAACTGGTAGTAGGGGAGAGAGGGACTCTTGCCAATATACGGTTTGTTGATCTGTTAAGTAGCTTTGGAACCATGCTATGGCTGTGTTGCTGACATTATGGGAGGAGAGGACATTAATGAGTTTGGTGTGATTGACCACGTCAGCTTATAATGTATAATACTTAAAAACACTGAAACTACAAAACAGTAACATTTAAATCACTTAACTAAAGCAGAAGGAAAGAACAATAGCTAGTATCATGTCCAATGCCTAGCCATGGTTAGCTACATTGAAAGCCTTGGGAAATCAGCAAATAGCACAGAGACTGCTTTATTTCTGTCTATGGCTACAGAAATTGAACTAATAAATTCAACCAAGATGGTGTGAGTGCTACAGCTTGGGTGGAGCCCGCACTATGTACAGATAATAGATGTCTCTCCTCTAGAAAATTGCTAACTTGAAGTTTGACCAAACTTGTGAATATTTTTGAAATGTGGGAAGAGACTAGCAGTATATGGTAAACATTTTTAACTGATTAACCCCCTCCCCTCCCGTTCTTGGTAAAAGATAAACAAATTTAGTGCCGATTTTTCCCCAGAAATAACCACAGAAATTCCACGAATCCCTGAGTACCTTACCCACTCTCAGTCCCAAAGATTGTCAAGGAACAAGTCCTAAGTGTACTCTCAGAAACTAAAATGACCACATCCATGGGTCCAAACAATTTACCTGGTTACCTAAAATAGCGCCAAACATGCTGTCAGGAACCCCCTCCTGAGCTTATTTAACTGGGTGTATGACAAATCTTCGAACGCTCAAAATTTCGAGCGTTACATGGTCGTGACTAAACATTCGAAATTTTAAGTGTTCGAAGATTGACTGTTGACGGTGCCATACGGTGCAGATAGGGAGAATTTCCCTTATCTACACTGAAGTGCAGTCTCGGAGTTGGTATATAAGTAGGGGGGTGCAGTCACAGCCTCCCATGTTGGGGGTGCAGGGGGATTCGCCCCCCTGCTCATGCTGTTAAAGTGTGTTTTTCTTTTTTTTTAATTTGATTTTCAAACATCCAAATGTCGAACATTTGGTCTCGATCATGTAATGTTCGAACATTTATCATAGACCCTATTTAACTTAAGCTAAGCCACAAGATATGTCACAGAAGTATTGAGAATGGCTGCTGTGATGCCTCTTCAGGGGGGGGGGGCTACTACAGACTCTGAGAACTCTAGACCCATCAGCCTAACTAGTGTAATTTGCAAAGGCATGGAATACTTTGTCAAGCTTCAGTAACTGCAGTATTAAAGACCTTATTCGGCTATAACGTTAACAGTTTGGTTTTGTCAAAGGAAGGTCTTGTGTACTTCATTCTGTTAACTTCTTTGAGCAAGTCACACAAGTAGTGAATAGTGGCCATTCTGTCCATACAGCCTATCTGGATCTGACTAAATCTTTCAAAACCATCCCCCATGGTGTTACTGTAAGTAAACTATGAGACCTAAATGTCGACACCTAACTGATTAAAAGATAGAACCCATGTAGTCAAGATGGCAGAAGCTACTTCAGGAAATAAAAAAAGGTAACTGCTAGCATACCTCAGAGCTAAGTGCAGGAGCATCCCCTTTTTGGTATATACTTCTCATATCTTGAAACCTCAAACCCATACCTATGGCTGAGTAAGTTTGCCCAAGACTGTAAGCTCAATGTCATTGTCTGATCTACATTAGGCACAGAATTCCTACAACAAGAGCTAATTCTTACAAGCCAATGATGCATTCAGAAGGGGGTTAAGATTAAATTCAAAAAAAACATGCAGTATTACTCTAGCGACCAGATGGCTTAGTGGTTAAGGTCTTCACCTCCAATGCACAAGGTACAAGGTTCGATCCTGACCTCTGACTAATGCCTGTTTGGAATTTGCATGTTCTCTCTGTGTCTCCGTGGGGTTTCTCCCATGTCTGAAAAACATGCTGAGTGTTTCCATCTCAAACTCACCAATGAATGGAGCTTTGGGCAGCAGCACAGACTCTACATGGTGCCCAATGGGGGGAAGAGTTGTAACAAGACCAAACGCTTTGGGCATCTATTGTGGTGCGCAATATCCTCAAGATAGGAGAACATGGATCACAAACTGAGCGCCGTGGCAGGGCTAGCCACTCGACTGTGTAAAATATGGTTCTAGGTGATTCGGTCATGTTGACTGTCACCAAAAAAATGGGCATGGGTAGTTACCGGTGATAAGTGGGTTGAGGACCTGGCCTACTCCCTGACCCATGCCAGGGACCCATGCTAACGGTGGGAGGGGTATATGTGTCCCTATTGGCCAGTGTGTGCCTGTCATAAAAGCCCAGCAGCCCTGCGTCAATAGGCTACTGGCTGGCCGGTGTCTAGTTACCCAGCCTGGGTTACCTGGCATAGCTCTGTTGAGTGAAAACTGGACATAAAACCAACCAACCTGCCAAACATGAACTGAGAATTGCTACGCTTAATGTAGGTTCACTGACAGGACGCAGCTTAGAAGTGGATGACATTATGATATGGAGGAGGCTGGACATCCTATGTATCCAAGAGACGAGATGGAAGGGCAGTGCAACAAAGCCACTTGGCTTGCGATCCAGACTCTACTACTCAGGTGGTGGACAGGCTAGAAATGGTGTAGGAATTCTGGTGAGACAGAGGCTTCAGAAGTCAGTGAGGGATATCATCAGACTTAATGACAGACTCATGGCAATCAGACTCCAGTGTAATGATAGGACAGTATTCATAATCTCAGCCTATGCCCCACAGCAGGGTTGTGACAGTGAAGAAAAGAGTGCATTCAGACAGCAGTTGCAGGGCCTACTAGATAAAGCAGGACAACATGAATTGGTGTTGATAATCGGTGACTTAAATGCACATATCGGGACAGACAGAACAGGATATGAGGACTGCCTGGGTCCACATGGGTGGAGCAATACGAATAAAGAAAGAGAAGCCATTCTAGACTTCTGTCTGGCAAATGGCTTGATAGTAGCCAACACATGGTTCAGAAAGAGAGACAGTCACAAGATCGCATACAAGAGTAGCCAACATGCAACTCAGGTAGACTTCCTTCTAGTAAGGAAAAGGCACTGGGGTAGAATCCATGATTGCAAAGTCATCCGCAGTGAAACAGTCGGTTCACAACATAAACCAATAGTTGCCACAATCAGCTGCAAGCAGTTGCCAGAGAAGGCTCTAAGGTCAACAGAGACCAGGCTGAAGACCTGGAAGTTGGCTGGAGAGAAAGTACAGCAGTTCAAGGAATTACTCAGGGCTCTAGTACCCCAAGAAGAGGAGGAAATAGGTGGAGTTGAAGAAGAGTGGCAGCGCCTAAAAACAGCATGTGTTAGGACTACAGAAAAGATATGTGGCCGAGCCAGGTATGGAAATAAGGTACATAAGGAAAGCTGGTGGTGGAATGCAGAAGTGCAGGAAGTAATCAAAAGAAAGAAGGAGTGCAGGAAGAAGTGGGTGATTGAAAAGACTGACCAAGCTAGGAAGGACTACTGGTTGGCTAACAAAGAAACTAAGAAAGAAGTTGCAATAGCAAAGAATAGGGCATCAGAGGCACTCTATCAGCTTCTGGAAAGTGACTCCGTAAGGGGCACAAAAAAACTATACCAGGTTGCAAGGCAAAGACAGAAAGATAAAGCAGATAGTCAGACACCCTTCATAAGGGATTCCAGCAACAACCTGCTTACCAGCCCGCAGGACATCAAAGGCAGATGGAAGGAGTATTTCCAGCAGCTTTTGAATGAAGAAAGCCCCACAGAAGCAGTACTGCCCCAGAAACAGCCTACAATGAGAGTAGAAGAGGAGCCCAGCTTAGAAGAAGTAAGAGCAGCACTAAGGAAAATGAAGCTAGGGAAAGCAGCAGGCTCAGATGAGGTCACAGCAGATATGATAAAGATGCTGGGTGAGCTAAGGGAGAAATGGCTGCTGAGGGTACTAATTGCAGTGTGGAGAGAAAAGCATATCCCAGATGACTGGAGAATAAGCATACTCATGCCAGTGTACAAGAACAAAGGGGACATCTACAACTGTGGACATAACAGAGGCATCAAACTCCTAACACATTGCATGAAAGTTCTGGAGAAGGTGATTGATAAATGCGTACGCAGAATAGTAGAATGTAAGATGGGAGATGAACAGTTCGGATTCAGATCAGGATGCAGCACAATTGATACGATGTTTGCATTGAGACAGATACTTGAGAAGAAACTAGAGAAGAGGAGAGAGCCAAACTGTTTGCATTGAGACAGATACTTGAGAAGAAACTAGAGAAGAGGAGAGAGTCAAACTGGGCTTTCCTAGACTTGGAGAAAGCATATGACAAGGTCCCAAGAAAGCTGATCTGGGCAGTATTGCGGTGGTTTGAAGTCCCAGAAACATTGGTAGAATTAGTGCAGGCTATGTACAAGGACCCAGTAACTCAAGTACGAACAGTGTTTGGCCTCACTGCGGAGTTCCCAGAGGGAGTGGGTGTACACCAGGGTTCAGCTCTGAGCCCACTGCTGTTCATACTGGTAATGGACTACATCAGCAAACAGGTTGGAGGGGTCAGAGCAACAAAGCTGCTGTATGCAGACGATGTGGCAGTGCAGACAGACTCTGAGCTAGAACTTCAGCAAAGGATAGGAGAATGGAATGCAAATCTGAAGGCACATGGGATGAAACTAAGCACAGATAAGATGGTGGTAATGACAGCAAATTGGGGAAATCAGAAGAAGCTGAGAATAGAGAGAGCGAAGACAGTGAAACAGGTAAACAGCTTCAAGTATCTGGGAGGGGTGGTTGAGGAGAAGGGTAGTCTGAATGAAGAGGTCAAACTAAGAATCAAAGGGGCTGCAGCCAACTGGCATAGAGTATCAGGTGTAGTCTATGACAGAAGAATGCCAAAGAAGCTGAAAAGTAAGGTTTACAAGACAGCGGTGCGACCAGTACTGCTGTATGGTACAGAGACCTGGGCAGTAAAGGCAGAACAGTTGAAGAAGCTAGAGGTGATGGAAATGAAGTGCCTGAGAAAGGTGGTAGGATGCACACTGCGGGACAGGCGAAGAAATGAGGACATAAGAGCAGAAGCCAAAGTAGCTCCAATTGCAGAAAAGATCAAAGAGAACAGATTACGATGGTGTGAGCACATGTGTAGAAAAGCAGAAGACAATCTGGTGAGGGAGATTTGGGACAGACAGGAAGAAGGTAAGAGGAAACGAGGGCGTCCAGCAAAGAGGTGGATGGATTGTGTGAAAGAAGATCTGTGACAGTCAGGCATGAGTGTTGAAGAAGGCAGGAGAGTGGCACTGAATCGAGAGAGTTGGCGACAGTTAATACGATACCCCGCCCCATGTAAATGGGAAAAAGGGGGATGATGATGATGCAGTATTACTACTTTTGGTAAACAACTTCCATTTATACCTTACAGCAGAGCCAGTACCGCACTACAGACAGACAGACATATTTGTTGTGGATTTTGGCACAATGCTCGACAGCTTTCAGTCCTTTGATTACCTTGTAGTATTACAAGTCAGGAAATCCTGTATAGCACGGCTGATTTCTAGAGGCATATCATCCAGTTCAAAAGGCTAGATCATCTAGTTGTAATTGGTTCTTATCTGACCAGTCATTGAATACAGTATCCTCTTTGGTATGTACCTGTCCAGACACATTGTTAAGCTAGGAAGACCCCAGAGATCCCTAATAAAAAAAGATTAATCGTCTAAAGTCCCTTGGCCACCAAGATAGATGGAGCACTGTCCCTAAATTTTATTTACAAGTCTAACTCATTAAACTGAGCTGCTGCTAGATCTAAATTCAGCGTTACTATAACCTAATAGAATGTATTGATTACTGCTCAACTACTTAGGCTTTGCTCGCTGTCCCTGTAAACTGCTCTGTGGGGCTTTTTATTTTCCCAACTCTTGTTTTATATGTTGATAGACTCCTAACCTAAGTCCTCTGTGCTGCTATATGTAAATTCATTATTTAGCAAACCTGTGCAACCTTATAAAGTGATATTTGGATGTTAGCTGTGTGAAAACCTGTTTTGAGATGCATTTGAACTTGGTAGAGTTTTGTCTTATGCTCACTATTGCTGCATTATCCTATTCATTAATTGCTAACCTGTGATATAACTAGTGAAATTCTATGTAGTTATACCTGGAATCTGATAGAGTTTATCATATTTTGATACAATCTAACATTCTTTCATCTCTGCTTTCTACTTAGAACATATCTAGTACTGTTATTACTGTATGCTTGTGCACACTTGACTCTTGTCTGCCTGCTACATAATATTTCATTCAGTTACATAATTTGTTTTTATCTCTCTCTCCTTTGCATATTCCAGCTTGTGATCCAGCCCATCCTGCTCTACCCTACTGAATTGCTCCCTATTGGAAGGCCACACTAAAGAAACCTCAACCAAGGACATTCTTAAAACAATTTAAACTCCCTTCTTCTCCCAGCAAGGAACTTGTCTTGAAAGTATGTGTTATTCATAACCTTGTAAAACTTTCAGGTAGTAGATACCTACTAGTAGGTCGCAGTGTGCCTCCCTGCCAGGTTAGCTTGCAGCCAAAACTCCCCCTATCCACCCCTTTTGGTGTCTTTTGACCAACCCTCCCCTCCCTATCTATTTCTACACTTTTACGGTCTCACAATAAGCTGCCTCCCCCTTACTGGATATTAAGACTGTGTTGCTTCTAACTAACTGCCCACTAGGTGGCGCTCCTCTACCTTCCTACTGTCCCTGCTTCTCCTGCCACTCTCCTCCTCATCTCACCTACCTAGTTCCATTGCTCCTCTTCTGCTGCCCTCTCCTCTACTATCTCTCACTGGACTACCTTTCCACAGTTTTGTCTTCCACTCAGCAAACACCCATCTCAATCCCTTCTCACAACCTACTATCTGCTCCTACTGTCATTCTTCCATATCCATACCCACAACTGTACTTCTCTGACAATCTCTCAACCTACTACACATCTCAGCAAACGTACCTTCTGCTCTCTGTCTCTCTCTACTGATTGGTTTTCCACCACTTTTTCTCCTTCTCTGGGCTCTTCCCACTCCGTTCGCCCTACGGGCTCACTCCGCTCCCCTATCCTACCCCCAGTGACCCTAGAGTTATACCCACCTAGCCACTCCCCCAATATTCTCACCTCCAATCACATTCCCAGCCTCATTCATACCTACTAACTCTGTACTCCTTATTACAGCCACACCCATCCCCTACCATCCTAATTTCAACTAAGTTCCAACCTTGTTAAGCTCAACAAACTTAATATGCCTTTCACTCTTAAACTACCTTTCTCACTGCTACTCCTTAACGTCCTTCTTTTCTACTACACCCTCACTTCCTATGAGTATCTCACTCTTAACAGATCTCCTAATTTATCTAAACACACTACCGCTGTCCTACCTAAATCTGAACAAACCTTTATTAACCTCCTATCTACCTGTCCTTTCCTTACCCCTCACTATCACAGAATACTCCATAACAGGTATCTCACAACAAAAAAGTTCTACCCAATTATACCCTTTAAAAACTCAAAAGCATGTCCACTCCCACTAACACTCCTACTGTTACACGGGGACATTCATCCCAACCCTGGGCCTGATAATCCCCTCAACCACTCCCTCACTAACCAAACTACTAACCTCTTTAGTACACCTTTCTCTCCTAACTCACATACAATAGCACACCTAAACATTCGTAGCATTAACAACAAAATCACACAACTGCATACTTTAATTGACCTCTACGCATTTGATATCCTCTGTCTTACTGAAACCTGGCTTAAACCAGGGACCAAAGACAATGAAATTACCCCACCTGGATATAACATTTTAAGGCAGGATCGTCTAAACAAAAAGGGTGGAGGAGTTGCCTTACTCTATAAATCTAAACTGCAGGTGTCCTCAATCGACTCCCTGCCTCCCTTCCCTGCAAATGCTGAAATACTCTGCAGCAAATTCCAAATAAATAAAAGCAAAGCCATCTATATAATATGTTCCTATATCCCCCCTGGCAACAACTTAAATACATTTGAAAACATTCTTAGCTGGCTCTCCTGTAACTTTCCTCAAGAAACCATAATACTAGGAGACTTTAATATTGATTGGAACTCCTGCATAACACCAAAACCCATCTATCACCTCAACCTCTTCAATTTTCAACAAACCATAAACTCCCCAACTAGAATTAACAAAACTACCATTAAACAAGCCATCCTGGACTGCATATTAGTCAACAATAATCACCTCTTATATAAAACTGGAACACTCCCAGACAAAATCAGCGACCATCTCCTCACCTACATCACTAAACAAAAAAATAACAATCTCAAACAGGCTAGCTATCATACTATACGTAGCAAAAAAAACTTTAACCTTCCTTCTTTCCGTAATGAACTCAAAGAATACAACTGGTCAGCTCTAAAATACCTCCCTTTAGATGAAGCTGTTACCCTATTCAACAACACATTTTTCCATATCCTTGACCATCACGCCCCCTCTCGCTTAATTAGAATAGGATCCAAAGCAGCCCCTTGGCTTTCTAAAGAAACCAAGCAAACCATGCTATTAAGGAACAAACTATGGTCAAAATGGAGAACTACAAAAAAACAAACTGACCATCAAAACTTCAAACACCTCAGAAATGCCGCAAAAAAACTCACCTATCTTGATAAAAAAAATTATTACCTTCAATATCAGCAAAATCAAAATCTTAGTCCTAAAAAATTCTGGTCAGGAATCAACAAACTGCTCCATCCAGGGAATACCAAAACACCTACTCCAACTAACCTAGCTCAAACCCCTCCCAACATAATTGCCAATACATTCAACAACTTCTTCTCTGAAACAGTCACCTCACTAGCAAACACCATGGCTCCCCCCACTTCCCCTCAAAAGACCTCTCCTCAAATAAATACCCCCACACTAAAATTTAAGACAGTCTCCACTACCTACATACGTAAATTACTCTCTAAGCTTAAACCATGCACTCCATCAGCCGACCAGCTACCAGCCGAATATCTACAACTAGCAGCAGCAGAACTAGCATACCCAGTCTCCATCTTAATTAATAGAACAATAACCGAATCTACTATTCCTTCCCTCTGGAAGGTCTCCCACATCATTCCTCTGCATAAAGGAGGAAACACTAATGAGCTTACGAATTTCCATCCCATAGCCCTTCTATCGCCTCTATCTAAAATTATGGAACGTTGTATACACCAACAACTTTTAAATCATCTCTTACATAATAGCCTACTAGCAGACTCCCAACACGGCTTTAGACCTTTCCATAGCACTTCTACTGCTCTTCTCTCCTTCACAGACAATATCAACAAAAATCGCAATAACAACCTTTTCTCCTCTGGTTTATTTCTCGACCTGTCTAAAGCCTTTGATATGGTGAACCATCAACTTCTGCTAGACACTTTGAAATCTCTCTCACTTGACTCTATGGCATTGCACTGGTTTGACTCTTACCTGAAGGATAGAAAACAAGCTGTGCTTTGGGCCAGCCATCTATCTTTTCAGCTCCCAGTCACTATCGGTGTCCCTCAAGGATCCATCCTAGGTCCCCTTCTTTTCTCCATATTTATCAATAACCTATCTATTCCACTCCCAACATCCACATGTATTCAGTATGCAGACGATTCAACTCTCATCTGCTCTGCTGGATCTCCAGCTGAACTCCATTCTTCCACCCAAAAAGTCTTTACAGCAGCAGAAAAATGGTTCCAACATATCTGTCTCCTCCTCAATCCCAAAAAAACCAAATTATTACTTTTCTCACCTACCCTTAAGTCTACCCCCTTCTCCTTCTCTATTGTTTCTGATAATGGCACTATCATTACACCTGACTTTTCAACTAAACTGCTAGGTTTTACAATAGATAATCAACTGAACTTTGATTCCCACATCAACCTAACCATCAAAGCTGTAAATAACAAGATAGGTGCCCTCTATAGACTTAAGCCCTTTCTTATCCCAACTAGCAGGGTGTGTCTAGCCCAAACTCATCTCATCTCTACATTACTGTATGCCTCCCCATCCTTTATCAACCTTTCAAAATCAAACCTTCAGAAACTTGCCACAACCTACCATAACATTGCCAGATTTGCCACAGGTTCCCCATTTCGTACCCATCATTGTGATAATCTCAAAAAACTCGGCTGGCTTGAACTTCAAAATCTAATTCTCCTCCACCAGTTAGTTATCACCTATAAAATTCTCCATTACCCTAATAATACACCAATACTTAATAACCTTGTCACCCCCTACAAGAATCTTATTTCCCTCCACTCAGCAAACAAACTGCTAGTCACTACTCTCAAATCACACAATAAAGCTGGCGACTCCTTGTTTACAAATGTTGTTGGCTCTTACTGGAATAAACTTCCCATAGAACTGACCTCCCTAGGCTCATCAAAACTTTTCAAGAAACAACTAAGGTACCATTTCAAATCCAACTGGCTATGTCCTTGCTCTAATCCTGACTGACTTTAGTACCCAACTCTCTCTACAGCTCTCTCCTTTACTTTCTCTACTTGTCTCTACTACTTGTATCACTCCTCTTCTGTAGCTCACCGTATATCCACTTAGATATTACTTTTCCTGTAACATCTCTTCTCTTTACTCAATACACCTCTCGATCCTGTCATCTACCCTCTCACTTAAACCTATACTTTTCTCCCTGCTGTGCAATTCTATTTCTTAGAACTGGTGCCCTGGCACAAATGTATTATCATAACTGTCAATACTATATAGTATAGACCTTTGTATGTGCTGCCTCTTTCTTTCTTTCTTTTCAAAATTACTACTCCTGCTTTTCCTAATAACATGGGATTAGGAATTCTACTCAGTATTTAGTATTTTAAGTATTATACATATTCTGTAAAAATGATGTAATTTAAGAACTGTACATTTCTGTAACAATGCTTCTGTATTGTTAATATCCTACATTCAATTAATTCATTAATCCTTATAAGTTGTATCTTATAGTAATGTATTTTATGTAATGTACCAGTATATAGTGGAGCTTTTCTCCTCGGGCCTCTGCTGAAAATGGACATGTATCCAGCCAGACTAGCCCGGTCAACAAATGTAAAATAAATAAATAAATAAATATTCACATTCTCTTACTGATTCCTACATGATGATCCGTGACACAAAAGACCGCACCTTCAGTAATCTCTTGTATTTACACAAACCAAAAAGCTGCATAAATACAGGAACTAAGAAATGAAATCTCATCCAAAATATAAATAAAACATGTTGGAAGGACAGGTATATTAAACAAAACAAAACACTGCCAATTTGCCTAGTGAGCTTAAGATAAAACATCTAAACAGAAAAAATGCGTAATTATTGAGTGCTTTCATTCTTTTATTATCCCTAACTTTTTAGAATACATATTAATTTAGAACCATCCACTTTTTAAATAATTAAAAAATGACTTGACTTGTATCAACTGAGAAACTTCCCTTAATTGTATGACCAACAAAAAAGAACAAAAACACAATCTTAAAAAATGATTAGCAAATTTAACATCCATTAGAAAATATGCATTGTAAAAAATATGCAAGTGTTTATAATAATAATTGATTTTTTTAAAATGCATTTTATATTGATAATTTCAGTAAGACCTGGCATTTTATCTGCATATAACTTCTGCCATTTAACCTCAAAGTCTCCCTTTTGACAGGTTTCAAATCTTCTACAATGAAAAATGGAAACTTTCTGAAATCTACACATTTATCTACATACTTAACTAGTGTATTAGCTTGATCTTTATTTTTAATAGCTAATGTATGATAATGTATTCACTGTGAGAGCTTCCTTGTAGTTTTACATAGAAGCTCTCACATTTTAAGCTTCTGACAATGCAGACAATCCCCCAGGTAACACACGAAAATCTACCTTTACTGTAAAACTCTTGATTATTGTACTTTAATACAAGAATTCTTTCATTGTTTGTAAATCTTTACATGATTAATAATAAAAATATGATTGATGACAATTGGAAGATTATCAAAGGTGACCAACAGAAGAGACAACTGGTGTACAGGTTAAGTTTATTTACAAAAGAACGTGGAACTTAGAGTTTTCTTGGAAAAGGAACAAAAAAAAACAGTGATGGAGAAGGTAGTTTTGAAACATATCCATTTAATGGTTGTAACAAAAAGAGTTCCTAAATGAATGCAGAAGAATCAAGAGTTTTGCAATAATGGTAGATTTTATTGTGATAGCTAGGGCCTGGTCTACATTGCCAGATGCTTAAAGCTGCAAGAGTTTCTATGTAGGTGAAACTACAAGGAAACTCCTGAAGTGGATAAATTAGCATATATTAGCTATTAAAAATACAAACTATCAGTAATGCAGCCAGAAACCATGAACACTGGTAGAATAAAAAAATGAACACATTTATTCCACAACTTCCACGAATAACTAGGTGCTTTCATCTGCATATAAGAATAGACTTCATCAGAGTATCCTGTGGAATAAATTTGTTCGTTTTTTATTCTACCTTTGTTCATGGTTTCTGGCTGCATTACTGATAGTTGGTGGTTGTTCTTTGGTTTTTGGTTTGGAGCTATTAAAAATAAAAATTAGTCTATTTCACTGGCTACACATACAGTTAACTGCATGCATTTCAGATATCTTTGCCTTTTTATTATAGACCATATGAAACTTGATATAGGAGAGGGATACCTTAATAATAAACTTGAGACTATGGAGGTTAAATGGCAGTTGTTATTAGATGGTGATAAAATATCAGATGTTCTTCGTGTTTCACTGTTGCAGTCATTACATTTGGGTAATCTGCTGGCAGGTTGCCCTCAGTCGACTTGAATAAAGTCTTGGGTCCTGCGTCGGTTGCTGTCTCCTCTTCATGATGTCAGGTCTTCAGGGGTATGAAACATGCAGCCGACGCCATTTTATTCAGTCTTTTTTGCCGCGCAGTTCACAAGTGCCAGTCGGCCGACTCCTGAAATTTTCGCATTCGAGTTTCAGAACCGAAGTCTTCAAACTAAAGCTAAGTACCTCGTTGGGGAAACTTTTTCTTGCTCCTTACCGATTTCAGTAAAAGTTAATAATTGCATTACTTGTGGGAAGCAAATACCTCATAAGGATTTCCATTTATACTGTATTCCTTGCCTAGGCCCAGATCATAACGTGCCTTGCTGTCAGTTTTGTGCTAGATTTAACCAACGCACTATTAGGCATCGGTATAGTTTTGCTTCTAAATATTTTGGATCAAGATTTAGTTATCCTGAAATGTCATCGGTTAATATTCCGACTACCGGAGTTCACAGAAAACACAAAGAAAAAGACAGAGACAGACCATTGAGGTCCAAACCTGACTACGAAGCTTCTAAGCGAGTCGCTGGTTCACCAGTACTCAGTGAGGCGCTTTCGCAGCCCCTGATACCTGCTACTTTTCAGTCGCAGGCCTCTGCCGAGACCCATGTGGAGTCCGGTATGCCGCAAGATTCTCAGAGTATTGAACCCGTGGATGTCTCTCCCTTGGATGGGTCCGGAGCCGCTGAGCAGGCACCGGCTTCTGAGGGTGTTTTCAGGCCTCAGCATCTTTATATAAAACCGATGCCAGCCTCAAAAACAAGGTCAAAAGCATCTTCTATGTCTAAAAAACTGACGCATGAGCCATGTGCTCAGGCCCCTATGCCTAAAAAACAGATTATCAAAATGGCTGAGAACTTGATTACCTTGATCAGGGGTTCCCAAACCCCCCCCTGCTAAGAGGCCTAGGCAAGGCACTGATTTCAGATCAGGTTTCCATTTCTTCTGATTCCTCTTCTGATCAGGAATTTTCCATTCCACCCTATGAGGATTCTGATGCAGAGGAATCCATCCCATCTGCTTCTCCTCCTGAGGATTACTCTTTTGATGAAACTTTTCATACTTTAAGGGAACATTTTCACTGGGAGAGTCAGGACTTTTCTGAATCAAAAAGAAGCGTAGGGATTTCCTTCTTCTTCCTCAGCATAGGCCTTTGGCTATACCTCCTGTATTAGAGATTGCTGATGATGTGTTTTCGGCATCAAGCATGACTCCTGATTCCCTACCTCTGGCTTCTAATAAGCCAGACAGATATTACACAGATTTCTATTTAAAAATCCTGCTGCTGACCCTGAGACTATTTCACAGGGTCCCAAGGGTGTTACGACCTCTACAGCCAAAAATCCTACCCCCTTTGATAGAGATTCCAGGACGTTGGATAGATGGGGAAAGAAGGTTTATACATCTGCTACCTTGGCAATCAGAGCCTTAAACTGCCAATTTCATATGCTTAAATATCAACAGCATGTTATGGGCCTACTGAAACAGAAAATTATGTTGATTTCTGATTGTGTGGAAAATAAAGAATTACAGGAATTATTGCATTCAGTAGAAGAGGTTGGAAAGCATACTTTGCAATGTGGTTTTGATTCCTTGGAGGCCTCTTGCAGGGCCGCAGTTACTGGAGCTGTGATTAGAAGGCATGCCTGGCTCAAGGAGCAAAATCTGCCTGATCATGTTAAAGCTAAATTGCTGGATGCCACCTTGCAGCATGACACTCTGTTTGGTAATAAGGCAGAAGAGGTTTTAAAGAAAATGGAAGACAAAGCTAGAGCTATGCAAACTGTAAAAGATTTCTTGCAAGTGCAGCCACCCAAGTTCAGTAGGCACTGGCCTACAAAAAAATGTTCTTTCCGGTGTCCAACAAGGCCACTCAAGGCAAATCCAGGTGCTCAAAAGGCTCCAGATACCAATCACAGAGTTCTTACAGGTCAAAGCAGTGGGGTGCCTCCACCTCCAAATCTGGAGGAAACCAAGGACAACCCTACAGTAAGCAGTCTCAATGACTTTCCTCTACCATAAAGCACTTGTCTTTTGGCAGCCCCCTTGTGGGGAAAACTAGCCCTTCATGCAAAAAATTGGCAGTTAATTACCCAGGACAAGTGGGTATTGAACATAGTATCCCAGGTGTACAGATTTCATTTCTATACTTTGCCAATTCTAAACGGATGGCCAGATCTGCCACAAAATCAGTGGGCAGAGGCTCAGAAACAAGTTATGTCCCTCATGGATATGAGGGCTATTCTACCAGTACCAGAAAAGGAAAAAGGACAAGGTTTTTATTCAAGACTCTTCTTGGTACCCAGAAAAGACGATTCTTGGCGTCCAGTACTGGATTTATCGATTTTGAACATGTTCCTGGACATTCCAAAATTCAAAATGCTGACTTTACAACAGCTACTGCCTATGCTGGGCAGAAATGCTTGGTTAGTGACTCTAGACTTAAGAGGCATACCTGCATATCCCAATAAGGGAATCATGCAGAAGATACCTCCGCTTTAAGGCAGGTGTTTTACATTACGAATTCTCTGCACTGCCCTTTGGCTTATCTACTGTGCCCAGGGTCTTTACAAAGTGTCTGGCACCAGTAATTGCATTCTGCAGACAAAGAGGTATACAAATTTATCCTTATCTGGATGACTGTCTCATTCAAGCAGAGGACAAGAACACTCTTCTTCAACAGCTGGCATTTGTACAAAGGCTTCTAGCATGCCTGGGGTACACTATAAATGAAAAGAAATCACAACTGGTACCCTCTCAAATAATTACATTCCTGGGTGCAAGCTTGAATACAACTGCCCAGATGGCTTACCTTATGCCAGACAAACAAAGGCAACTGACAATATACTTCAAACAAATGGCAACAAAAACCCAGTTATCTGCAAGACATATTCCGCAGGCTTTGGGATTCATGGCATCCTGCATTCTACTAATTCCATATGCAAGACTGCATATGAGGAAACTTCAATGGTACCTAAAATGCTTATGGAGCCAACATTGTCACAGTCTGGAAACAATGATACCTCTTATTCCCTGCCTACAACAGGAGTTTCTTTGGTGGGCGGAGACATGTCACCAAAACAAGGGACTGTCTTGCACTCTACCCTTTGCCACCTAAACCCTAACTACAGATGCATCAGACTATGCTTGGGGGGCCCACCTGGCAGAGAGATGCATTCAGGGCAAATGGAGCCCAAACCAAATGCATCTGCATATCAACCAGAAAGAGATGCTAGCTGTTCAGAATGCTCTGACAGCCTTCAAGGACTTACTTCATCCAGGACAACTACTGATAAAGATGGACAACACCACGGTTATGTGGTACATAAACAAGCAGGGGGGTACACATTCCTGCCCCCTTTGCAGACTAGCCATGACATTGTGGAACACGGCTTTGACTTACCAAATACATCATCAAGCTCAATTCCTGCCAGGAAAACAAAATACTCTGGCAGATGACCTAAGCAGAAATCTTATGGACCCACATGAATGGAAACTGGATCCACAAATCTTCAGCATGTTAGCATGGAAATGGGGAAGCCCAGACACAGATCTATTTGCCTCTCCCCAAAATTATCAGCTGGACAAATTCTGCACAAGAATTCATCACAAAAAAGCATGGAAAGTGGACGCCCTATCCTTCAGTTGGAAAAACCTATCAGTCTATGCCTTCCCCCTCTGCCTCTTCTCTCCAAGGTCTTACTAAAAGTCAGACAGGAAAAACCAAAAATGATCCTAGTTGCTCCGGACTGGCCTCAACAACACTGGTACCCGCTTCTAAGGAATATGTCTCAACTCCCCCCTTGGTACTTGCCTCAAATACCTCATCTACTGTCTCAGCAGAACAATCAAATTCTGCACACTCAGCTCCAAACTCTGAACCTTGATCATTTAATTATTCAAACAATACCTCTCAGTAAATCTGTGATGGATGTCATTTTGAAAGCCAGAAGGCCTAGTACTAGAAAATCTTATGCTGATAAATGGAAGAGATTCTGTGCTTGGAACCAAGCACAAGGAACAGACACAGCAAAGCCCAATATTCCTCAGAGTTTACAATATTTGACTGAGATGCTTGACAAGGGCCTATCTTTTTCTTCAATAAAAATCCATGCCTCTACCATCTCGACTCATTACAACACAGAGCCTCCCCTCTTTTCTCATCCTCTGCTTAAACGGTGTCTTAGAGGGGCCAAAAATTTAAGGCCTCCCAGAAGATCTCCAACTCCTGCATGGGACCTCAATTTCGAGCTGGAAAAACTCACCCTGCCTCCTTTTGAACCAGCTACTGTGGATATAAAATTTCTATCTTGGAAAAGAGCTTTTCTCTTGGCAGTCACTTCAGCAAGAAGGGTTTCAGAAGTACAGGCTCTCATGGCAGCGGAGCCTTTTATTATATTTTACCTGGACAGGGTGTCCCTCGGGACCAATCCTTTTATGCCTAAGGTGGTATCCAGTGTGGCTCTTAACCAGACCATTCATCTGCCAACATTTTACCCAAATCCGCAGAACAAGGGGGAGCGGATTCTACATTCATTGGATGTGCACAGACAACTAGGATTCTACTTAAACAGGACCAAATCTCTAAATAAATCTGAGGAACTACTGGTAGCATTTGCTGCAGGGTCAGAAGGGAAGGCTATATCAAAGCAGACTATTTCTAAGTGGATAAGCCACTGCATTTGTTTCTACTATTTGCACCATGGTAAACCGGTGCCCAAGGGGATCAGATCACATTCTACCAGGGCTGCCTCTACTTCAGCAGCTTTTCTCAGAGGAGTTCCAACCAAAGACATTCTAGAAGCTGCTACTTGGAGCTCTGTTCATACCTTCAGAAAGCATTATCATTTACCTCTCTTTTCCAAATCCAGGGCAGGGTTTGCCGCTGCAGTCCTGCAGTGCCTTATAGCCGCTCCTAATGCTGTTTAGTTCCATCCTCCCATCCATAGCTTTGGGATTCTACCCAAATGTAATGACTGCAACAGTGAAACACGAACAACATAGTACAGTTGTGCACACTTACCATAAATGTAGATGTTCGAGTGTATTCACTGTTGCAGTCCGGGTTACCCACTTGCCATCCCCTTTCTATACCTTTCCTGTCCTTCACTTAACTTAGTTGAAGGTAAAGTTTGTTTCTGAAAGTGCATCTATATATTTACTGTTTATTTACACACACACACACACACACACACACACATATATATATATATATATATATATATATATATATATATATATATATATTTTTTTTTTTTTTTTTTTGCTCCCCATTTGGGGGGCACCTGACATCTGTGGCAAGAAAAACTGAATAAAATGGTGTTGGCTGCATGTTTTATACCCCTGATGACCTGACGTCATGGAAAAGGAGACAGCATCCGACGCAGGACCCAAGATTTTGTTATTCAGGCCGACTGAGGGCAACCTGCCAGCAGATTACCCAAATGTAATGACTGCAACAGTGAATACACTGGAACATCTACATTTATGGTAAGTGTACACAACTGTACTTTCTAAATGGAACAATTAATGAACAATGCATTAAAAAATTAATTATAATAGACACTTGCATCAGTTTTTTTTACCCAGGTATACCTCCACATGTTTGTTCTTTAAGTGTGTTCATCACTTTTTATAATTGAGTTCACTGTTTTTGGTCATGTAATTAAGGGAGGTTTCTCATTTGGGCTTCCTTACAATTGGCTGGATGCAATTTCTTTAACTTCATTTTCCCGCAGGAAAAAACCTTGAGAGTCAGAACATTGACTACGGTTTCCCACACTCTTTGACTTGGTGTGACCATGGCATTGGTATAAATACACACACACACACACACACACATCAGGTTGGGGATGCAGGTGACTTTACCTCCACAGAAAAATGCTTAAAGTTGAAGTTTTCTCCCTTCTGTTTTTGGGCGTTATTTTTTAGCATTTCAGAAGGTTGGGTTGTGTCTTTTGATATTTCATAATAGAACCTTGCAGGTGATTTAAGTCAGGTTATTTTGTAAAATTGTTTAAAAAAATGGCTGGTTCTGCATGAATATGAGTTCCAAAGAAGTTCTTGGCAATAAGAAAGCGAAAGCACTTGACACAGTAATTTGACTCCTGTGTTGTATAACAGACAGGTATATTACCTAACATTTACTTTCATCTGTGGAATAAACTTCCTTTGGATGTTAAATAGAACACCATCATTGCATCCTTCAAGATGAACCTTAATGACTGGATGAGCATCAGTAGATTCATTTCAAGCCAGATCTGCTTTACCCTTCTAGATGTGAGAGGTACATTATGAGGACAACTACTGGCAAGGTGTATATGGTTTTATGAATTACTTACCTTGTAATTCCTATGATTTTGTAATCCTAGGTAGGTTTCAGTCAGGACAGGAAATATCCCTACAAAAAGGAGGTGTTAAAATATTCTAAAGTAGAGGTATTAAATTAGAAAAAGCACGTTTTGTCAAACAAATGTCATATTCATTATCATTCTTATAAGGAAGTAGTAGAGGCCAGGCAAAGGCAGACAAAATGGAACCTATATCTAACAAATTAAGTTAAAATCCTGATTTATCTAGAGAAAATTTTTCATGGTATGCAACCTATGCCTTACTTTGTGGAGTCAAAGCTGCTTCTTTCATAAATCAGAACAAGAAAATTCTGATTAATTTTCTGCCAAATTTTCCAAGCAAGACAAATGATATTGTAATTGATTAAACCCTAATAAATTTTCATATACATGACTTTATTTGTCATAAGCTACAAACAGATCTATTTATGAAATGACTGAAAGGCAGCCCTTTCTCAACCTTTTCAGATTTTATAGGAGATAATATTTTTGTGAAAGTCCTTAAAACAAAGGTAAATAATTTGATATTTTAATCTACATTTGGACTAGAATAGAGTTCAGATATCTTGATCAAGTAAAGCTAGTATGTTACACATTAATACTGCTCATGTATGTGTGTAATTAAATATATCCCTGTAATTAAACTCGATAACTCTAATCTGTCTACTGTCCTTTAAAATAGTGTGACAGTTACCCAGACAAAAGTTGAAGGTTGTAGAGTTCTAACACTCTGCTGTGACAACTGTAATCTAAACCTATCTTCTATAGACTCAAGCAGTAACACAAGGGACTCATTCCCTTACTGGACCCTTATTCAAATACTGTTTTGAAGTCATGCCAAAGTAAATATTGCTACATACCATCACCATCAATAATATCAGTTTTTGAAAACATGCTGTAGTATGTTACAGACCATTTAAAGAAAAGTAAGTGCATTGGGTGCAGTGTGGGTATTTCAACCTTGAGATGACAGTCCACTTTATAATAAATTAAACAAATGATCTACTCTCATAACCTAGCATAAATAATAAAACAGGTTACTCGGTCATATCCAACTAGCAACACATTTTCTGTTATGGATGCCATCACCACAAACATTCCTCAATGTAAACATCCTCCCTAATGACCACCACCCTGTATTATCCCACTATCACTAAAATAAAAAAATAAAAAAAATCAGCACCTAAAATTATTAAAACCTGTACCACTTGTAACAGTTTTGAAAATCTTCTACTCGCTGAACAACAAATTGTTTGCTCTATTCTATACTCATACTGATTGAATTACTGCCTTATCAACCTTTTATAATATATGCACCTTTGTCCAAGGCAAACTACTTCCTTTACAGAAAAAGATTAAAGGTTAGTCATGCTCCTCAGATTTCATCTGACGTAAGGGCACTCATTACAACCAGAAGTCCAGCAAGGACAACACGAATGCAAGACCCACTAGGCAGTACTACTCTAAACCTATAGCAGCAATATAAACACAAAATTATAATTTAGACCAACAAGGCTAAAGCTCAGTACTGCAGAGACCTAATACCTCTAACCTCAGCAGGCCAAACATATACATATAAAATCACTTAATAACGCCAAAATATTCTCTAAAAATAATAAAGCATTTATTTTAGATGTCAAAATAATTCCTGTCATTAGAGACCTCTCCTTACTCATTGGCAAATAAACATTTTATCAATAACACTTAAACATCCTCTCTAAGGCCAAAACACAAGATCTATGAGACCTGATAACATCCCAGGCTGCAGCCTACATGGGCTCCAACACGAATTAGCAACACAATCGGGTACTCTTTTCAATCACAGTCTAAGCACCGACTTCATCCCAGCTGAATGGAAAATGGCCACCGTTATTCCTTTGCACAAAGATGGTGCTTCCACTGACCCTGGTAATTATAGCCCTGTTAGCCTGACTAGCCTTATCTGCAAGGCCATAGAGCGAATCATCATGGACCTTATCAACAAAGATCGTGGTAATCTACAAACACTTAACCCTACTCAATTTGGATTTGTCAAAGGGAGATCATGCCTGTTAAACTTGATGGACTTCTTCAAGACAGTCACCAAGGCCCCAAGAACGAGTGGAAATCTGTGCATACAGCCTACCTAGACTTAGCCAAGGCTTTTGGCACTATCCCCACTCGGGCATCATTGACAAACTCACCCAGCTATGTATGAACCCTTATATCATTAGATGGTTTGCTAACTGACAGCAGACCGGGACCTCCTCCGACAGCAGACCGGGAATCCATCTCTAACAGCAGACCTGTAACCAGTAGTGTTCCACAGGGATCAGCCGTGGGACCTCTGCTGTTTGAAATCTGTTTCTCTGAAGTACAAGCAAAAAACTAAAGGTCTGTGGCTGACAGTTTGTTGATGACTGCAAACTGGGAGTGGTCATAGACTCTCCAAATGATGTCAGCATTCTGCAAGATGGTCTTACACAAACAAATGATTGGTGCCAAAGTCATGGCCTTAAACTCAAAGCAAAAAAAAGTATTATCCCTTTTGGTAAGAGCGATGTTCCTCCTAACTACTACATCAATAGAGGCACCCTAAGTATGCACTCAGTGGTGAGAGACCTGGGCCCACAGGTTGACAGCAATGTTATCTTTGATCACCATGTCTCAACAGTGGTAAGAAGGGCATTCTATATCGATCATCTCATAAGTAAGGGCATTGCCAGCAGAAAAAAAAGAAGTTATAACCTCCCTGTACTCTTCCCGTATCAGACCAATAACGGAGTACAATGCACCTTTGGTATGTACCCTTCCAAGCATCTGCAGCAACTGGAGAAACCACAAAGGTTCCTCACAATGACAATTCAAGATCTTCAGCATCCGTCCTATGTGGATAGTCTGAAATCACTGTCACTTTATTCTGTTTCATACAGACTACTCAAAGGCAATCTCTGCTTTGCATATAAGGCTATCTTTGACCCTGCTTTATTGGAAATGCTGCATATCCATAAGTCAAATGGTACACTGGTTACTAGCTCTAAAGACCTTAACCTTTTATGTGACATTAATAGAACCTGCTGGAGGGAAAGATTCATCTCCCCGAGGTTACCACACCTTTGGAACAGACTCCCACTTCATGTCAAACAGAGCACCTCATAGGCCCTCTTCAAATGCAGTCTGGACGATTGGATGGGTAACCGTAAATTCAGCCTGGGGGTTCCACCTGTGTCCCTCTTGGACAAGGGCATTAGGTGCTGATCATGGAAATAAGGGTGGAACTTGGCTAGGCTTGTAAGGGCCCTAAGGCCATTAGCATAGTTACTTCCTATGATCCTATAAACAAACTTTAATTCATATAAAATAATGCAGTGCACACCTTTTTCTTCTAAAGAATTAGCAAAAGCAGTCAGATATGCCCTGGCTACAGTAGACTTCAGTTGTAACCATCACTATCTACATCCAAAATGCCTCAACAAAGGTGCAGAGCTGCTGACATAACTTATAACTTCCATTCTCATCTTCACACTAACAATCAGCATAATCCCTCCATGTTTTAAGACATGGACTGGTTATTCTCCTGCCTGAAATGTCAGCATTTTCCAGTGCAGGTGATTGCAGACTAATTTCAAAACATTTGCCCACTAGCCAAGATACTTTAAAGACTGGTCTATAACCAAATACTTGAATTGTTGTTTTGTCTTTCAGCTTTTCCCAGTTAGGGGTCGCCACAGCAGAACTCCGGTCCGCTAATGATTGGTAGTTGATTTTTACGTGCCGAGTTACCAGCCCTGACGCACAACCTTCAACGAAGGTACGCCCATTCACGCATGTCTCCACGCACAAAACGCTCTAGCTGAGAATCGAAACGGACAGCGTCTGACTGTGAGGCGACAACGCTGCCGCAGCACCACCACCGCGTACTTGAATATGTTACCAAATATGATCTGCTGTCTAATAGTTTCTTTCCAAAATCCAGCATACAGACAGCTGTCTTCTCCATAACATCTTAAATTTATGATAATATTGAAAAATACCTACTAGCAGAAGCTGGTTTCTTAGAACTCGGAAGATGTTTTGAATTTTTGAACCAAGATCTGTTACTGCTGAAACTTACCAGTTATGTCTGTTCATTAGAATCTGTCTCTTGGTTTAGGCATTATCTTGCCAAATAGATCATTTATATTAGTGAAATTAACTGCCTGGCTTGAAACACGTTTGCTGACCAATGTGGGTACTCCTGTTTTAGGTCCCTTGCTGTCTTCTTTATACATGAATTTACCCTGACACCTACGACACCTACACTGTATACTGACAACATTGTATTAACCAGGGGAATTAAGGCCTGTTAGTGTATGCCTTCTGATTTACAGCAGGACTTTAACTCTATTTGGAGCTGATACATTGTCAGTAATCTAATTATTGATACTAAGAAGTCGTCGATTATGGTATTTGGTAAAGCTAAGTATTTGGCCAAAATCCAGCAAGTAAAAATTATCAACCCCACATATACTCAGGTACTGAATGTAGCAGAAGAAAGATAGTTGGGTGTTTTAGTAAAGAGCGCACTAACCTTTCAAAATTGTACTGAGCAGATAACTGCTAAATCGATCAGTAACTCAGGGCAACATGCAATATTTTAAATCTCCTCACAACTTAAACCCATTGATCAGTAGCCATCAGTGTGTTGCTGTACAACACTAGTTTATTACAAACTGACAAAAACAGTGTTGAGATTTGTACATCTAACCAGGAATGAAGAACATTATTGTATAACAAAACAAAAAGCCAGATGGTTTCCATTGACAGCCAAAACCAGCTACTTGTTAAACTCATTAACATTTAAACTAAATAATGAAAGATATTCTGTAGCACTTGCACCCAAGCTAAGACCCTTGAATCAACATATTCTTTAAGACACACTGACAGCCACAAACCTAAAAGACAACAGTTTTCATTAGAGTCCTGCAAAAGAACTTTCAACAAACTAGCGCACGCTTTCCAGATTAGTAATCCAGGTGAAACAGCAACACTTCAAACTCTGCAACTGTTTAAGGAAAGTCTGAAATTATACCTAACGGATGAGTTTAAATGTACCTGCTTTAAAGATTCAGGTTAGCATAAACAGGCCATTACAACAGCTCAGTTTTGTTTTAGTAGTTCAGTTTCACCGTTTCTTCAGTGGACTTTCTTTACTTTATCTGTACCTTCTCCAGTTCTACTCACCTGCTTTTTCCTTCTCTATGCTTTCGTACATTTTTTGCCCTCATACACTTTCCAATAGCACACCTTTGAATTAGACAATATTGTAACTTCACTTAAAGTGTAGCTCTTCTTGTAAATTTATATATATTGTTATCTATTCCTTCTAAATGTTTTCAAAATTGTAAAGTACTTGAACTGTATGTGCCTTCTGCTTTTTGTTTGCTTACTGTGATTTCTTATCCCATTGTATACCTATTGTTTTTTTAACTATTTGGCCTGGTAAGTAACTGAAAAGAATTATGTACCATCTCATTTCCCAGTTAGCAAATGCTATATGGAGTTTACATGTTCTCTCTTTGTCTCTGTGGGGTTCCTGGGTTCCTCCCACCTCCCAAAAACATGCTGTTTCCACCTCAAACCCCCTTAAAATGGAGTTGAGGGCAGTAGCACATAATCTAAATGGTGCCTAATGATGAAAGAGTTGTATTGACCAACTACTCTGAGCATCAGTTGTGGTACACAGTATCCTCTAGGTAGGAGGACCTAGATCACAGACTGAGAAATATATCAGGGCTAGCCACTCTATGGTGTAAAAACTGGCTCTAGGTGATTTGGTCGCATTGACTAATGGGTATGAGTATTTACTGGTGATAAGTGGGTTGAGGACCCAGCCTACTCTGACCTACACCATGGACCCATGCTAATAGTGGAAGAGGTCTGTGTGCCATATTGGACAATGTGTGCCAGTCATAAAACCCAGCAGCCCTAGGTCAATAAAATGCTTGCCAGCCAGTATCCAGTTGCCCAACTTGGGTTACCTGAGAAAGCTGTTTTGCGCAAAAGGTGGACTAAAAACATTCAAGCTGCCAAACATGAGCTAAGCTGTACTCAGTATAGGTTCACTGACAGGACTTTGCTTGGAAGTGGATGATGTGGTGGTAAGAAGGCAAGAAACAAGATGGAATGGGAGTGCAGCAAAGTCACTTAGCTTGGGATTCAGAGTCCACTACTCAGGAGGAGGGCAGACTAGAAATGGTGTGGGTACTGTGGTGAGGGGGAGGCTTCAGAAGACAGCGAGAGATGTCATTAGAATTACTGACAGACTCATGGCAATCAGATTCCATTGTATGGCTGGAGAAGTACTCATAATCGCAGTCTGTGCCCCACAGAATGATTGTGATAGTGAAGAAAAGAAGGCATGCGGACAGAATTTGCAGGACCTATTAGATATAGCAAAGCATCATGAATTGATGTTGATAATGGGTGACCTGAATGCAAACATTAGGACATACAGAAAAAGGATGAGGACTGCTTGGCTGCACATGGTTGAGGCAACAGGAATAAAGAAGAACAGACCATTCTAGACTTCTGTTTGGCTAATGGCTTGATATAGTCTATCAGGAGAGACAGTCACAAGATCACATATAAAAGTGGCCAGCTTGCAACTCTGGTAGACTTTCTGCTAGTAAGAAAGGGACACTAGGGTAGAATCGGTGATTGCAAAGTCATCCCCAGTGAAACAGTTGGCCCACAGCATAAACCACTGGTTGCCATTAATCAGCTGGAAACAGTGGTCAGGGAAGGCTCTAATGTCAACAGAAACTAGACTGAAGACATGGAAGTTGACTGGACAGAAAGCACAAATGTTTAAAGAAATACTCATGGCTCTTAGCACCTTAGGAAGAAGATGAAGTAGGCAAAATGTCATTGCTTCAAAACAGCATGCATGAGGACTATAGAACAAATATGTAGCTTGGTATGGAAATAAAGTACATAAGGAAAATTGGTGGTGGGATGCAGATGTCCAGAGTGTTACTAAAAGAAAGGAGTGCAGGAAGAAGTGGGAGATAGAAAAGGCAGACCAGACTAAGAAGGAATACTGGTTAGTTAACAAAGAGGCTAAGAGAGAGGTTGTAATAGTGAAGAACAAGGCAGCAGAGGCACTTGAGGCACTCTACCAGTTTCTGGAAAGTGACTCAATAGATGGCACAGATAAACTCAGGCTGCAAGTCAAAGACAGAAAGATAAAGAAAACCGTCGTCCAACACTATCTCATTCACTCCACTGCAGCTCATTTCAAACGCATGTGGATATCTCTGGAACCATATGAATTATGAAAGAAGTATAAATGGCAAACTCTCCTGCACAAGCTATTTTTATAGTGCTAGTATTCTTTAGGTTTTTGGTCTTAAACCAAATTTTATAAGTCACAGTAAACACAGCAACTGACATTTGTAATATTTTGTAAACAACTTACAATATCTCAGCAACTACTCAAGTTACACACATACTTTCAGCAGCATTTTTCTCATCTAGCTGAGAGCTTTCATATGCGGCTACGGGTGTTTGTCTGTGTCACTTTGTTGATGAGATATTTAGAAAAATGTGAATTATATCTATATAAATATTATAAAACAACAGTTAATATCTCTACCTACACTAGACAGTGGTCACATATTAATGCAGTTAAGTTTGATTTTGTGTAAGCCTTAAGATGAAATCTTTTAAATCCCTGTACATACCATGGTTTTGAAATTATTGATGCAAATATGAACAAGCAATATTTGACACCTAGAGGTGTCAATAGGAGTTAACTGCAGATGCATCTGGAGATGTCACTGAGATGTAATGAGATAAGGGATGGCAGCAACAACCTATTCACCAGTCTACACTCCAAAGGACGTCAAAGGGAGATGGAATGAGTACTTCTAGTACCTTCTAAATGAAGGAAACTCCACAAGATCTGTACTGCTGCACACACAACCTGCAATGAAACTAAAAGAAGAGCCCACCCTAGAAGACGAAGCAAGAACAGCACTAAGGAAAATTAAGTCAGGGAAAGCAGCAGGCTTAGATGAGATTACTGCAGGTAAACTCAAGATGTTGGGTGAGTTTAAGGGAAAAAAATGATGGGTGAGGTAAGGGAGAAAAAGCTGCTGAGGGTACTCATAGCAGTAGGGAGAGAAAGGTGCATCCTAGATGACTGGAGAATAAGCATACTAGTTCCAATGTACAAGAACAAAGGGGACATTCATGGAGGCATGAAACTTCTGTTTCTTCTGCAGATGGTGATTGATGAATGAATACTTAGAATAGCAGAAAGTAAGATGGGAGATGAAACAGTTTGAATTCAGATCAGGATGTAGCACAACCGACTCAATGTTTGCAGTGAGACAGATAGCTGAGAAGAAGCTAGAGATGATGAAATAGTCCACCTGGGCATTCCTAGACTTGGAGAAGGAATATGACAAGGTCTCAAGAAAGCTGACTTCAGTAGTCCTGGGATGGTTCAAAGTCACAGAAACATTGGTAGAATTAGTGCAGACTGTATGCAAGGACCCAATGAAACAAGTACAAATAGTAGTTGGACTCACAGAGGGGTTCCCAGTGGTGATGGGTGTGCACAGGGTTCAGCTTTGAGCTGTTTATACTGGTGATAGATTAAATTAGCAAACAAGTTGGAAGGGACAGATCAACAAAGCTGCTGTATGCAGACAATCTGTCACTGTAGACATACTCTAAGCAAGAATATCAGCAGATGATGGGGGAATAGAATGCAAAACTGAAGGCACACAGGAAGAAACTGAGTATACATAAGATAGCTGTAATGGAAGTGAGTGAGGAAAATCAGAAGAAGGTGAGAAATGAGATAAAAGGGAAAATAGTGGAACAAGTTAACAGCTTGAAGTTGCTGGAAGGGATGGTTGAGGAGACTGGAAGTCTGAATGAGGAAGTCAAAGCTATAATCCAAAGGGCTACAGCCAGATGGCAAAGAACATCAGGGGTCTAGTGTATGAGAAGCTGAAAAGTAAGATGTACAAAACAGTGGTGTGACCAATACTACTGTATGGTACAGAAACCTGGGGAATGAAAGCAAAACAGTTGAGGAAGTAAGTTGGTGCCAGGCAGCCATGATATATGGGGCATCATAGCAGCTGTGAAATCAGCAGATGCTCCTTAAAGTCTGTATGGAGAAGATAAAAAGAAAATCATGATCTCTCTCTCTCTCTTACCAGACAGGAACACTGCTGAGTCTAAAGCGTAAGGATGGTAAGAATACTGAATAGGAAAACTTCAGAAGCAAAACTGTAGCTCATTGTAAAGGTCTCCTGTTAAGGACATCACACGATGTGCATTGTAAAACAGTAGTGGTGCACTAGCAAAAATACTCCTGGCACAGTGTTGCTGCAGTTTGAGCCTAGTAGACTTCTTGCATGAGCATAGTGTGCATGTCTCCCTATTACCCAAATGGGTAGAGGTGAGCAGGCTTATGTTGCTTGAGTGCTACAGTGCAATTTGTTGTGGCAATAATTCAGAAAAGATTTTGCTACGTTCTCACATTAGCGATAACTACTGTGCTTATGAGGCTCATTTTAGCATGATGTAAAATGCACTCTCCATTTTACATAAAGATTTCAACCACACTGTGAAGGTAAAACTTTCAATAAATCAAACGAAGTAATATTTAAGAAGCATAAAACTTTTAATCAAAACAAAAAAGGTGAGCGCTTTCATGGCAGGTAGCAGCTTCATCAGACCATACATAAATCCAGCAAACCACAACCATTTTCAAGCAAAATGAAACCAATCAGCACAAGAAAGAAAAACAATAAAAAAATGAATAGCTAAACCAATTAAAACCAAGAAAAAATATATTTAGTGATGTGAGTCTAATTCATAAAAACCCTTCAAGGAGTGCCATGGGACAATCAACTCAATGAAGTAGGCCACGTGTCTTAAGCACTGACAAGGAATACTTTTATTCAAACCTGGACTTGTATCAGTTCATAAGCTGATAATCCAGTGCAGTTCTTTACACTCTGTTCTGTTTTTAAGATCCTTACCTCTTAGGTTTTCAGGCAGGATTTCAAGAACAGCAAATTTAAAATAGTGGTCAGACCTAAATTCTAGACTAAAGCACTTGTTATCCTATCATTTCTAATGTCAGCCACATATTTTAAGATCCTTTCTCTTAATATTCTATTTGTCTTACCCACGTAGTAAGAGTTACATGCTTGACATTTAGCAAAATAAACCACATTGGCATGCTTGCATTTGGCATAAAAATCTAACTCTATTCTATGGTTAAGAGCTGGGTGCTGAACGTAACTAGTGATCAGAATATATTTACAGGCATTACATGGGCGACACGGAAAGGTACCAGCCTGTTCAGAACAGTTCAAGGTAGATTGGCAGAAGATCATGTAACATAATTCAGTTTTTTAATTGTCTACTATCTTCCTTCTTCCATATGAATGTAAGTATTCCACTATATATTTCCTTATATGTAAAACCTTCATTTAACCATTCATTCAAAATCTTTAAAAATATTTTTTGCCAATCTCTTAATTTTTTTTACATTTCATGCCCTATTCAGTCTGGTTCTGCAGCCATATCTATATTTACTTGTTCTAATACTTTAGCGACCTCCTTTAAAGAACTCTCCTTTTCCAGCTCTTTATTCTCTCTCTCTCTCTTTTTTTTTTTTTTTTTTTTTTACTTTTTTACTTTCTAAGTTTTTTTTTCTTCAAGTATTTTGTATATATATTGTACTACAATACCTACAATCATTTCCTGATATACCCCTGATTGGGTCTTTATCATTTCATTGTATTGCTATTGAGCGAGTCGCAATTAATCAAACCCCTATTTAGCAATCGGCATTTCAGTGAACAACAAAATCTTTCCTAGGGTAAGAAAGCACTTGGCCAACACCACAACTTTGCTCTTTTCCCCACCATAGTGCGATCTCTTGGTAGGTATATATATATATATATATATATATATATATATATATATATATGTATATATCTACTTGGGAGGGAGCACAGGATTTGATTTTGTGTGGTTTCTGTCCCAGTGTGCCTTTGGCAAAGTGTTCCTTACCCTGGGAAAGAGTTTGTCATTTGCTGAAATGCCATTCGCTAAATAGGGGTTTGATGAATTGCTATTCACTGAATATCAATTTGATAAAATGATATAGACCCATCCCTGATCTTTACTACTTCACCTTAACCTTTATTCTTCTCTCTCTTTAAAGCCATCCTATCATCTCTAGACACTCATGTAAAAATAATTTCTTTTATCCAAATTTTGTTTTTTGCAAATTATTATAATGTCATCTGCATGTGTTAACGGACCTGGCAGTCTTAACCCTTCAGTTGTTATATACCTCTCTTTACATTTTTTATTTCTCTTATTACACGACCATCTTCCTTTACTAATTTAAGTAACTTGGTACTTCCCTTTTTCCTTGTAAACTATATTTATTTATATAAGAATACTTGTGTTTTCTCTTGATTTCTTCAATATAATTATTTTTCTTTGTCAAAGTACTTTCTATCATTATATTCTAAATCTTCCAATGCATTGTTATATGCTCGGTTATAGTTTTCTTTCTCTACTTTTCTCACATCATATTGCCACTGTAAAAATGCTTTTTTATATTTTTCCTTAACTGTCATCCTCCATTCAGACCAGTTTTTATGTAATGTTCTCATAGTGATATGAACTTTCCATAACTGTATTACTAATCTCTTTCCTTCTTCATTCCATGCTTTTTCATTTATTCTTTTTATCTCTAGCCATATTGCAGGGTGATCAGAAAATCCTGTTTCAAATACACATTCTCCTGTAACTAAACCTTCTGATATTATAAAATAATCTGTTTTCTATTTCACTTCTATACATACCTTTTTTAAGTCCATGAACTTTTTTTTAATCCAGAGTTTTAACTCACCACATCTTATAACTTCTGACATTTTATTACATTTTATTATATCATTTCTTTTCAAAGATTTCCTCTTAAATTGCAATTAAAGTCACCTGTTATTATAATATTTATGTTTATCACCACAGTCTAAAATCTGATGATTGCTGCCTTAGTAGAGAGTAAAAGATGGAAATTATTATGGAGATGCTATATCTGAAGCTTATATAAAAACATAACAATATGCAGGTCCACTAAGCAGTCATTCTTCCAGAAGCCTTAAGGATGGGGGTTGGTGGGAGGGAAGCTGAGGAATAATAAAAATGAACAACACAGATGGAACATTTTGGTGAGTACATAACTTCTTTATCTGATATTGTCAATTTTCATTCTGTCCTCAACTGATGGGACAAAGTCCCTAGCTACCTAATTTCCAGGGTGGACTCAAGGAAGGATATTCCTGAACACCATAGAACCAAAAGATGCCCTTCCTCTGGAGAAAAGATCTAATTGGTAATGAGTAGTAAAGGTATTGGGAGTAGCCCAAGTAGCTGCTGCACAAATATCATCCATGGACACTCTAGACTGAAAAACTAAAGAAGTTGCCATGGATCTGGTGGAATGGGCTTGATGGAAATGCAATTTGTTATCCATCTACATACAGTAACTTTGGTAAATGGTGTACCCAATGTTGGTCCGCATATGAAACAAACAACTGATCAGAATTTCTGATGTTTTTTGTCCTGTGTGAGTAAAAATGCAACTGTCTATGAACATCCAATAAATGTAATATGTGTTCTCCTTTGTTATAAAATTTGGGAAAGAATACTGGCAAATTAATCAATTGATTTATATTGGATTCTGACACCACTTTGGAAGAAATGACAGATTGGTACATAAGGTAACTCTGTCTTCATGGAAAATCAAATATGGAGGTTTTGAGTACAATGCTTATATCTCAGAAATTCCAATGGCTGTGGTAATGGCCACTAAGAAGATTGTCTTCCATGAAAGATTTTTGAGTTTGCATGTAGCTGAGAGTTCAAAGAAAGATTGTGTAACAGACTGCAGCATGAGGTTTAGGTCCCAATGGGGGTAAGGTCTTTAAAGGATGACTTTAAAAGTAGAGTACCTTTCAAAAACGTTTTGCTCAACTTGTGGGACACTACCAAAGAACCATTCATCCTCACATGAAAATTGGAAATCACCACTAATTGTACTTTAACAGTAGAAGAATGTGCCCCTTCTTCAAAAAATATGTGCTAGAAATTCCAAGATATTTTGAAGGGGGGGGGCTGAGAAAGGTTCAGTGTCACAGTTTTGGGTCCAAAAAACAAATCTCTTCCAGTTGCTGGAGTATAGTTTTCTGGTGGAAGGTTTATGAGAGGACAAAAAATATGATGGACAGGAGAAGAGAGGCATAGGTTGTCTGGCTGTTAATGGAACTGGAGGAACCAAGCAGTCAGCCTGAGATTCACTATGTTTGGATATATCATGCCTGTTGGGTGAGATAAGAGGTCCAGAGTTGGATCCAGAAGCCAGGATAGTTGAAACAAATGAGGCCAAAGGAAAGGAAACCAAATTTGTTGAGGCCAATAAGCGGCGATGAGGATGACTTTGCTCTTCAACTTTGCAGCTTTCTGAAGAAATTTGGGAATCAGTGGAGTGGGAGGATATGGGTAAAGGAGACCAGGGGGCAAATCGTGAAGTAGAGCATCCCTCAATGTTTCACCCTATGGCGGGATTAGGGCAACGTAGCTGCTGCATTTTTGTTGTTCAGTGGGGATACAAATAAATCACAGCAAGGCTTGCCCCATTGTCAGAAGATTGTGTTCACAATCTTTCTGTTAAGGGATCACTTGTGAGGTAGAAGAATGCACATGCTCAGTTTGTCAGCTATCACTTTGGACTTCCCTGAAATGTGCATTGCTAAAAGAAAACGGTTGGAAGAAATCGCCCACTGCCAAACTCTGAGAACTTCTCAACACAGTGGGTAGGATTTGGCTCCTCCCTGTTTGTTGATGTACCAGATGACCAACATGTTGTCCAGCTGTACTGCAATTGTCCCCAAAGGCAGAGCATTCTGAAATGCTTGGAATGCTAATAGTACTGCTTTCATCTCCAGGACATTTATGTGCAAGTTGGCCTCTTTGGGGGACCAGCTGCCTTAGACTGACTTCCCCAGATAATTTCCCCCACCTTAGTTGGGAAGCATCCATGGTCACTATGGCTTTGGGCTGAGGGAAAATGAAAGGACGACTTTCTAGAACCTGGCCTGAATGAATCCACCATTTTAGATCTCTCTTGCAGAGAGATGTGAATGTTTCTTATCTTGTAAGACAAAAGAATTAGGATATTGAGTAGCTAACATCCATTAGAGAATTCTCATATAAAACCTGGCTAGTGGTACTAATGTTATTGGTGCCACCATCGATCCCAGAGCCTGAAGGACCAGTCAGGCTGAAATTAAGGTGCTGCATATTATCTTTTTGACTTGAAATCTTATGGCTGAACTGTCAGTAATGGAAGGGAAACAATGGTTGTCTTTGTATTGAGAATTGCTCCTATAAACTTAGTCTGAGTCTGTTCCAGATGAGATTTGTTGTAGTTCATGGTTTTCCCTAGATGAGTGCAAATCTGGAGAACTTGGTCTCTTGCACATATTTGTGGCCTAGCTGTGACAGATTCAATAGACATTTGGATACATAAAGCTTATAAGTATATTTTTGGCACTTGATCTGTTATCAGTGATAGTTAACTAAACTGCTGCATTTATTAATTTTTTTGTGATTGCTTGTCTTGGTGTCTGCATTTTGTTTCCGTTAACAAAACTGCTGCATTTATTAATTTGCTTGAGATTCTTTTCTTGTGTCTACATTTTGTTTTCTGTTTTACTGATAGTTAACAGAACTGTAGTGCTGTTATTATTTGCTTGATATTTCTGGTCACTGTCTAGATCCTGTTCAGCTAGTTTCATAGCGGGGGTTGTCTCCCTTCTTTTGAAGCCAGCCTTCCAATGTGTGAGGCACGTTTTTTTGTGTTATCTGATTCCCTAAGGCTCTTAAGTTTTCCTGTATACTACTGTATAAAGAGTTACAATTCTGTGAGGCAGTATCAGTATGTAGTTGCTGTTTGTTGCCTAGCTGTGACTTATTCAATAGACATCTGGATACAGAAAGCCTATAAGTATATTTTTTTCCCACTTAATCTGTTATCAGTGATAGTCAGCTAAACTGCTGCATTTATTAATTTGCTTGAGATTGCTTGTCTTGGTGTCTGCATTTTGTTCCCGTCCCTCCCTATTGGTGTCTTATTCTTATACATGATGGCTTTGCTGTTGCCCACCCCTACTGTAAATTTGATCTGGGACACTCCTCCCAGTCTAGTGTCATTAGCTCATTCTACCTAATACAGAGAGAACATTTGAGAAGGCCAACCCACTTAGGTTCTTAATCTTGAATTATCTTCTTTTCCTCCTTTCTGTATTTCTACTTCACTAAAAACAAAGAAAAAGAAAAAAAAACTTTGCTAGAATCTCCTTGTGTGTTCTGACTGAGTGTGCTTCTTGGCACTTTTTAACTGTTCAGAGTTGAATAAAACAATAATCAAATTCAGTTCAGAATACAGTTTGAATAAACTGCATTTATTTAAACTGTATTTCCTTTAATATTGCTACACTCTCAAGTGTGCTGGCTTGCACTGCACATGAATTGTTTTTATTGCTGTTTTAGCCGCTTTTCTATAAAAAAATGAAAATTTTCTAAGCTTGTTTCTTGCCTTTCCTGTAACTAGTCTAGTCCAGGTACAAAATTGCTGTATCCAGGACTGTTTGTAAGCTTCTGAGCCCACCCAAGCCTTTCTGTGTTGGAGGGAAGCCTTCTAGCTTATTGGTGGGAGTGGTAAGCAATTGGTAGTCTACCTACCACACGAAGAATGGTTTCTGGCCCAGAAAGTGTAGTTTATTGGCCATTTGGGCAGTTTTTCCATCTCTTTCAACTTTTTGGTTTAAAAGCCTGTGTTTGTGCTTTTCCAGCCTTTCCTGTAACTAGTCTAGTCCAGATACAGATTTGCTGTATCCAGGACTGTTTGTAAGCTTCTGAGCCCCCAAGCCTTTCTGTTTCGGAGGGAAGCCTTCTAGCTTATCAGTGGGAGAGGTAAGCACTAGGTAGCCTACCTACCACTGTTTGTAAGCTTCTAAGCAGTGCCAAAAAGTTTGGTATTCAATTTTTCACTTAAATCTGCTAGTTCTCTCCTCCTGCACTTTTACTAGCTTATTAGTCTAGCACTTTACCAGACATCTTGTAGCAGTTATTGTAGCACACAAAAGTGCTACCAGCACTAAATGTTCTACAAGGAAACAGCTCCAGTACTTATTATTAATGCCCACCCCTCCAGGCATGTCTAAACGTCATTTCCCTGTGCTTTCTCCTATTAACCTGGTGAACTTGGGCATCCTGAGGCAATGTAGCAACTGCCTCATGTAAAGTGACAACCCTCTCGTCTTACCTGCCAACACTCAGACTTGCGAGAGATGCGCTTATATATTCAAACTGGAAGCCATGCACTCTCCAGCCAAGACCAGAATAGCTGGCCAAGAGAAGAAGGTCAACACTGGCACCATACCACATGGAACACATAGCCCTCCAGAACACACACCAGCGCTGTCTTCACATAAAAACACAAACCACACACCCACCTTGGCGGATGCTCTCAATAAAAATCTACCCAAACAGCAGAGACCTCAAAGATAGAAACACACTCAAACACCACAACACAACACTAATCACGAGACACATAACTCTTTTAAACAGTGTGCCACTCAACCAAAGCCCCTAAAGCAAAACAGCATGCCCAACACCCTAGTCATAGGTGACTCGATAGTAAGGCACACTGATGTCCCACTCACTAGGTTGAATAAGGAGAAAGTAACAGTCAGCTGTCTTGTCAGGTGCCAGGATCTGCCACATATCGCACACACTCGGGTCCCTCAACAACAGGCACAAATATGACTCTGTCATTGTACATGTGGGTTAAACGACCTGAGACATACCTCCCTGGACAACATGAAAAGTGACATGGTGGAGCTCTCGGATTATGTAGCCCAGGCAAGTATGACTCTAGCCCTGAGCAGCCTCCTACCATCACCCAGAATGATACCACAGTACAAACAGAGCATGATTGATTTCAACAATTGGCTAAGTTTCTGTTATCATTCTAAGGGGATCCAGTATCTTTCTGCCTGGGATGACATGATTGACAGACCTTGATGCTTTGCCAGAGATGGCCTGCATCTGTCACCCCTGGGCTTCCGGATATTGGCCAAGCCACTTGTCACCCCTATCTACCTACCTTTTTTAGGCAGCGTTCCAAAGACCAAATCACCACCGTAACAGCTACAAACAAATGCAATCTGAGGGTCATGTTTCTCAGCAGTAGAAGTCTAAATCTCAAAATGCACTTGCTCGAAGCACTCCTTAAAATTGAGAACATCGACATTTGTTACTGTAACAGAGACCCGGTTCAAGGCAGCAGAAAGCACCCCTGCACTACCAGGTTATAGCTCATTCCACACTTTTCAGCCTCAGAACTTGGACCGAAGCTCCAAAGGCGGTGGTGTTTCCATATTCATAAAGGATGCGCATAACTCCAGACTGGTAGCCCAACATAGCGCATTACAGATACTTCAGGTGCCGCTAACATTGGGTAAGACAGTGATTCAGGTCATTGCCTGCTGTAGGTCCCCAACCATGTCCAAAGACTCTCACTCCATGTTCCTAAGCACCCTGGAGAATATTTGGGTCCAACCTAACACTCTCATACTGGGCAACATCAACTACCCCTCCATTAACTGGGAAAACTACTCGCATACCAATACAATTGCCCAAAGTTTCCTGTAATTTATTAATTCCAATGCCCTGGACCAGCTCATTCTTACCCCCACTAGAGGTAGCAATGTTCTTGACCTGGTCATTACTAACATGAGCGACTGTTGCTCTACACCAATAGTCAACTCCTCCCTGGTTAGGTCCGACCACAAACTAATCACCTTGGAAGTCCAAATACTCCCCCCCGCCCACATGCCCCACAAAGGTAAACACCACAAAAAACTTCTACAAAACTAACTTTGGGCTCCTAAAAGCAGAGTGGCTAACTTCACAACACCCATGCAAACGGAGAATAGTTGCATGACCGCCAAATCATACACCAATGCACTGTACGAACACCTACACAAATGCATAGATCTCACCATACCCAGTAGAACCAAGATGCTCTCCTCCAAAAAAAGGAAGCCAATGTGGTGGCCCCTGCCATAAACAAACTCTACAACAGAAGGAGACTGATTCAGAATAAGGTGAAGTCCCAAAGACTGGAAAAACTCCCTTATCAACTTCCACAAAAAGTTGAGATCCCTCATCAAATCCTCTAAAGCTAGCTATGAAAACAGAATTGCAGCAGATAATTAAGACAACCACAAGGCCTTCTATAGTTATGTAAAGAATCTCCACTGCAATACCCAGATTTGCTCTGAGCTACTGCACAATGGTACCTCCTATACAGAGCCAACAGATATTACCAATTTACTGGCCAATAGATTCAGTGCTAGCTTTACCTCTCTCTCCTCCACCAAAGGGCCAATCACAATACCAGTAGATTGCCAAGCACCCAGTATTATTGCTGCACAGGTTAAAACAGCACTGTCCAAAGCCAAGAATGCAGCTTCTATGGGATCTGACAAAATCCCTGGCTGTGTTCTACATGAACTACAGAGTGAACTGGCACCTCACCTGTGTGCCCTGTTTAATCACAGCCTCACCTCAGACTTTGTCCCCACCAAATGGCGCACTGCTACAGTCATTCCTCTCCACAAAGGAGAAGCAACTATAGACCCTGAGAACTATCGCCCCCATTAGCCTGACAAGTCTGATATGCACATCTATGGAATACATCATCATGGACCTAATAAACAAGGATATAGGGAATCTCCAAACTCTGGATCTCACACAGTTTGGTTTTGTGAAGGGTAGATCATGCCTGCTCAACCTGGTTGACTTCTTTGAGTCAGTCACCAGAGCAGTGGATGAAGGCAAAATGGTTCATACAGCCTACCTTCATCTGACCAAGGCCTTTGATACCATTCCTCACTCAGGAATCATAGAAAAACTCACTAAGCTAGGCATCAACCCCTATATCAGTAGGTGGGTTGCAAACTGGCTCACAGATAGAAACCACAGTGTGAAAGTAGCTGACTCCAAGTAAGACTGCTGACCTGTCATGAGTGGAGTCCCACAGTGTTCAGTCCTGGGACCTCTCCTGTTTGGTATCTACTTCTCTGAAGTCCAGGCCAACAAGAAGGGACTCTGGCTGACAAAGTCCGTAGACAGTTGCAAGTTGGGACCTATTATTAACTCCCCATGTGATGTTGACATCCTACAGAAAGGCCTCACTGAGACCAACAACTAGTGTTAGAACCATGGCCTTAAACTCAATGCCAAAAAAATGTCTCGTCATCTCCTTTGGGAAAAACCTGGTTCCCATGAATTACCACATCAATGGTAGTGCACTGAATACAGAAGGAGTTATAAGAGATCTGGGAACACAGGTTGACAGCAACCTCTCTTTTTTGAGCACAGCATTGCCACTGTGGTCAGAAAATCCTTCTGTGTGGCACATCTCATTACTAAGGGTTTTGCATCCAGGAAGAAAGAGGTCATTGTCTCCCTCTACTCATCCCTCATTAGGCTAATCATCGAGTACAATGCCCAGTTTGGCATGTACGTCACTAGACACCTGCAACAACTGGAGAGGCTGCAAAAGTACCTCACAAAGAGGATCCTAGGCCTTAAATACTTGTCCTGTATGGACAGACTCAAAAAACTCCAACTGTTCTCTGCCTCATATCACCTACTTAGAGGCGATCTCTGCTTGGCTTACAAAGCCATGTCTGACCCAGCTCTGTTAGAAATGCTACATCTAAAGAAATCCCAGTCAATCCGCACCACACACTCCAGAGACCTCAACCTCATTACCACCATCAACAAAACATGCTGGAGGGGCTGGTCCATAACCCAGGGACTGCCATGCTATGGAATAGACTTCCCATACATGTCAAACAGAACACCTCCCTGGCCCTCTTCAAGAGAAATATTGATGAGTGGATGGGAAATAGAAAATTCACCCCGGGGATCACTCCAGTTGCTGTCCTCGACAGAGGCACTGAGAACTAAGGTCGAGTGGCATGATGCCAGGGTAATCCTGTGGGCTAGGCTTGTAAAGACTCCAGGGCCATTAGCTTAGTACACACCTGTGAACCTATGAGTTGATGCCTGGTCAGAGTGGTAATGAGCCAGTCATCTAGATATGGAAACACTTGGATTCATTGCAGTTTGAGGTGAGCTGCTACTACTACCATGCACTTGGTAAACACTCTGGGGTCTGTGGTGAGTCCAAAGGGCAGTATTCTGAATTCATAATGACTGGCTCCCAGCCGGAAGCATAAATATATTCTGGAGTGTCTGTTCATCTTTATGTGATCGTACATGTCCTGAAGGTCTATAGAGCACATACAGTCATCCTTATCCAGAAATGGGAGAATGGGCAGAACAGTGGCCATCTGAAACTTGTTTTTTCGAACTGTCCTGTTTATTTTGGAGAGATCCAGAATGTGTCTCCAGTCCCCTGTTTTCTTTGGCAATAAAAAGAACCTTGAGTAAGTTCTGGATACTGTCTGGTCTGGCAGGAGCTCTTGGATGACTCTTTTTTTCTACCAGCTTTTGTATTTGAAGTACTGCTTGTTCCCTCTGACTAGGTGAAACATCAGAGATTTTTCTTTTGACTGGGGGAGAAAGGGAAACTGGTATAATGTATCCTCTGGAAATGATCCTCTGCACTCAAGTATCTTTTGTTATATCTAGCCAGGCTCTTTGGTGCAGGGATAAACATCCCTCAGCTGTCTCCAGAGGTGGACAATCAGGCCTAATTTCGGCAGCGATGGTAGGGTTTGTCAAAGAAAAATTCTCTGGAACCCTGGTCTGTGGGCCTCCTTGCCAAGGAGGTGTCTTTGTCCATTGGAGTTCCCTCTTCTCTCTCTCTGGGGGAACCTCCTCCACATGTGTCTTGAGAAGGACTGTGAAACTTCTTGAACCACATTTTTGAACACCGTGTTGATTCCTGAAAAGTTTCTTTGAGGAGTCAAAAAAGGTATCCCATAGCAGATAGGGTCTTTACATCCTTTTCACACCTGGACGGAGGGTCTTTTGCCTTGGGGCCAAATAAAAATGTTCTGTCAAAGGGAGCATTGATGAAAGTAGACTAGAAAGGCTCCACAAACTCACAGAAGTGCATCCAGGCATGTCTCCTTATGGAAATGCCTGAACCCACTACCATTGAGGTTCCTTCATCTACATGTGAAATCAACCTCATGGATGAATTGGATATGGACTGTGGGATCATCAGTTGAGAAGTAACAGATGCCTGAACTTCATCAGAAACAGCACTCGAGAGTATTTGATAACTCCTTGATCAAATCCCTCTGAAGCCTAGCAAAGTGTGCCAGATAATTGAGACCTCAGATTCAAGGTCACTGAAGCACAGACATGCTTCCCAAATCTGTCCATTGCCCACAAGTGTGTGTTGGGGGGGATGAACAGTGAAACTTTCCTCAGCTAGTTCCTTCTTGGTGGCCTCTGCAACAACCACGGAATCAACAGGAACTCCCTTCCCCCAAACTTTCTATCCACTGGTGGTGCCATTATCCTATCTCGTCTGTGATGAATGGGTTCTGTGGTGTCAGGGTCCTTCCACACATGACATGAGATCAGATCAGTGAGGTCATCAGTGGGTGGAGTCACTAAGGAGGTAGAGGGTCCAGTTCCAAAAGCCTCCAGGAGAACAAATTCCTCAAATGTAAGGTTGCTGGATGTCCAACCGCCTGTCTGCGTAAAGATTTCTGGGATGTCTCCAAAGGAGATGTCTTCAGGAGGTGATCATGGGGGCCCTTCACCATCATTGAAATATGTGTCTTCAGTGATGGGTTCCTCCAGGGAGTCTAAATGTTTCCTCTTACATGTTCTCTTCTTAGAAACCTTCTCAGTGGAGTGCTCTAGGGAGGTATCAGAAGAGGAGATTACAATTCCCTGAGCAGGAGCCTGGGGTTTTGGTACTGGCTGTCCTTGTGGAGGGAGATATTGAAGCTCTGAGCACTGAGACATCATGGCAAGGGTCTTAAGATCTGAGGGGAAAGGATCGGTCAGAACTGTACAGGCAGAAAGTACTCTGTTCGCAACCTTGAAGGCAGAGTGACTCAGAGAGAGAGACCATCAAATCCGAGAAGACAAGCTTCTGAATTGTAGTACTCCCCTGCTCCGAAGGCAAAAACTCCTAGGCAGAAGCCAGAGCTGTGCTATCCAGTACAGAGGCTCTGAAAGTTTAGGAGTTGAATGCAACATCTTGGATCTGACACTAGACAACAGCTCTGGGAGCTCTCCAGATTTGTTGGAATTGGAACACTCGGAGAAGATCTCGGATAGAAGGATAATGTTGTTTTCGATTTTAAGCAATATGAATCCAGATGACTGGTCCAAAAACTCTGAAGCTATAGGAGTCAGAAGAGGAATCTGTAACAGGGGAGTAGCAGATTCACTGATGATCTGACTCAGAGAGGTAGGAGCTGAAGGAACACCAGTCTGGCTCTGTGCCAAGAGAATCTTCTTCACCAGTCTGTCCACATCTTCTTTATAGCTTCTGAAAGAGCAAGTGGAGTATATGGATGGTGACCAAGGTCTTTTTAAGAACGAGAAAGGTACCCTATCAGCAATTGGATCCAGAGATGGAGAGTATCTTGCCCTGTGTAGTAATTTAGCAGATTGCCCTGGATCAGACAATGTCAGATCCAAGAGCTTGGACTCCATCGGATTCATCTTAGGGGCATCGAATCTGATAATGTTTCTTTGACAGCGTCTTGGATTTTACCCCTTTTAGGATCTGGGGTTGAGACCGGATCCTTATGCAACCTCTTTCTCGAGGAGTCCGAAGCTGAGGAGGAGGAAGATGGCTTCAGAGAAGAGGGTTTTTTGACTTTTGTACTTTTGTTTTAGAGAAAGAAGATCCCTCCGATAAACCCCCTCCAAACGAAGAAGGAAGTAGATTTTTTTATTAGCATCAGTTTATTTTTTTCATTGTACTAAAGCCACTAGTGTTAAAGCAATGACATATTGAGCAATCTTCTTGCAAATGGACAGAACGTAGACAGTAGAGACATAATGTGTGGGTATCACATAGTGGCAGCTTGTGCTCACACTTCATACATTTCTTAAAACCTGCCGGTTTATCCATCATCATTAACAATACAACACAATAGAATAGATAAGAAGAAGTTTTTTTTTTCTTTTTTTATAAAAAGAGAATACATGGAAAGGAGAGATGGAGACACCAATGATGGTAAAACTAGGTGCTACAACAGTGTTATGGGAGAATAAAGATACAATAGTATCTGAGAGGTACAGAAAAATGCACTAAAGACAGAAGAAAATATAAGAAAGTATAAGAAACCACAATAAATTTATAGACAAAGATAAGGGAAGTAATATAACGTTTTTTTTTTTAAACAAAGTGTGAAAGATAATATGAAACTTATCTGAAGTGGCAAACAAGATCTAAGGTAATTGGGGTTGGTGCATTATGGGTAAGGGAGAAGGTCAAGAGTTTGTTGGCTGTCACGAGCTTTAGCAACGGCTGAGTTGGATCCGAGCCCATCAACTCAAGTATCAGTTGAGGACAGAATGAAAGTTGACATCATCACATCATTCTTTAAAATTTGCACTGTAAGTTGCAAATCTTGAGAAATATGCATGCACTCACAGAGAAATTTCTTGTTGTCATGTGAAAACCTGTGTCTGATTAACACAAATTTTCTAACAATATATGTCTAGGTTATACATTTTCCAAGATATGACAAACTGTTTGTGAAAGTTTAACAAAAAATACAATTTGGGGTTTGTGTGCATTATATTACAGCATTAATGGAAAGACTATGAATGCACTGACTATTTTCACTGTAAAGAACATGTCTTACTGATAACATTCCAATTTGTACAGTTTTAATAGTTATTATTGTTCACAAAATATCTACTTTTGTTTACCTTATCCTTTTTAAGTTTATTTTTCAGAAAATGCTGTAGAATGCAAGATGTGTTAAGGCTGCTAGAGGTGTTGCATTCCACACCATCTAGGTGTTAATAATATATATATATATATATATATATATATATATATATATATATATATATAAAGAAATGAACTTTGTGACAATAACAGCATTCAAAAAACAGTAAATCACACCAACAACTCTTGTAGTACTTTAGCGCTTCTTCAGAAAGACATGTTTCATAACTTTATGAAACATGTCTTTCTGAAGAAGTCTTGATAATAAATAAGATGAAAGCGCTAAAGTACTACAAGAGTTGTTGGTGTGATTTAGTGTTTTTTGAATGCTGTTATTGTCACAAAGTTCATTTCTTAGTTAAAATTTCTTCTCTTCGTTCAATTTTTTTTTTGAGTGTGGTTAATTTTAGTTTTATATATATATATATATATATATATATATATATACATTAAAGTAGCCATTTAAGCAGCATCTTTTTGGGAGGTAGGAAGCAAGAGAATATGCATTATTCACACAGACAGTGAGTAACGATCAACACTGAACTCTCGGTCCTGGGGCTGAGAGACCAAGATCTTAACTACTGAGCTATTGTGCTATATACAAGTTTCATGGGTGTGTGGGCCAAAGCTCCTCCCATATGAGGGTGTGCAAGAAGGGAGTGTCTCCTCCAAAAATGTTTTAACTTAATGTGCATTTTAATCACTTGCATTATAGTTTTACTGTTACAATTCACATTCTGAATAAATGAGGTCACGTATTTGCGTTGTGATTCAAATAGATGAAATTCAGACTTGTAAAATATACCTAGGTAAAGGGTGCAAGGAGCATTATCATTATGTAGACTGTAGATAGAACAAAGGGTTTCTGTATGGCTGAATGTCAGTCTGGTCCCTCAGAACCCCCAAGACTGCGGATAGCAGCCTTCTGAGAATGACAAGTCAGGAATGGTGCTAATGATCCTTGGTGCTACAAGGTCGGGTTGGAAAAGTAGTCACAAACAAAAGAAGAGTATACCATGGTTACATGTGGAAATGGCTTCTTGCAATTTAAACTGTTGGCTTATGCTGATTTTCCAATTTTTCAGAGGATTATAATCAGGCAACAGTAGTAACATAAATGGTAAATGGCATTAAGTATGAAAGACTTAGTGCTAAGAGTATTCAACATAATTGTACGAGTTTGTCCCATACTAAAATCTGAATATCACTGTGTTATTGTCCCATAGTGAACGAAAAGTCTAACTACAGATTTTTGTTTCCTTAACTATTTGTTAAAAGTTATGTTACTGAATTGACGGAATGCATAAAAGTGAAGTCCTGCAATAGTAAAGACGAAGATGATTCCTTTCATTTTTCCCGATTTTTTCCTGCATTTGTCTGGACTGTACGTGACTTTATTCTAGAGCTGAAACTTGATGGGCACCCTATAACTGAAAATGAGTACCTGGAACATGCCCTCCAATTAAGGCCAGGTATGGTATGTTGAAATGTAGCAGAGGTGAAATTCTGTCTTTAGTAGTGTAATGTGTATTAGTACAGATGTTTGCAGCAGTAGTGGTACGACTTTAACATGCAGTGTAATTTAAAATGAACGCATCACTGTATGATAGCCTTTGGTGGTACTTGAGTATGTTGTGCTGTGGTAATGCAATGGGTTAGTTCTGCAGACTGTAGTTATCTTGTAACCGAGTCAGGAATGTCTATAATGCAGAAGAATAGGACCTGAAATAATTTTCTCAAATTCTCTTCTAGTCTTAAGTATACTAGTATATCAGAAGCAAATAATAAGATATTGAAATCGTGTTACCCCCACTCTATTTGGATTGCCAACACATGGCACCAAAGGCCTCAAATACACTGCAAATATATATATATATATATATATATATATATATATATATATATATATATATATGTGTGTGTGTGTGTGGGGGGGGGAGATGGTAACAGACATCGCTGCTAAATACCTTTTAGTGAGTTTAAGTGGTGGCCGTAATCCTGAGTGGATCTTTCCTTTAGCCTATGAACCTCTATATACAGTTAAACTGAAGCCCATAAATTCAGGGAAAAACTCAGGAGTAACAATGTCTTAATGAAATAATTCCATTCCATGATATCACAAGCTTTCTTGACTTTCAAGTTAGCCACCATTAAACCCTTCTTCTTAGTCTGGGACAATTGCATTTTCTGTTTTTAAATTATTATGAAAAGTCTGTTTCTACATGATGGATAAACTTTCCTTTAAATGTATTATGTGAGATACTACACCATATGGGCTGCTAAAGTAGCCATAAATAATTTATATTCATGGCTTACTAGAAATAAGTCTTTATAGTGACAGCAGTCTCCCACACTTTTTTCTCTTTGTCACAGCTTCCTGTTTCCACGAAGATGAAGCTTTCCCTTTAAGTCTAGTCTATAAAGCTATCTGTTCACTACAAAGTTTATTCAGCTGCAGCCCACTCAAGTCATTTTTTTCCAATACTGACAGCAGCATATGTCTGCTTCATAAAGTCTGAACATTTCTGCAACCAGCACAGGATACTGGCTGATCCATTTGATTGTGTAACCCTGTTATTAACCTGCTTACCTTATTGTCTGTTACATTAAGCAGATAGGCAGGCCCTTCAAAGTTTTACTATAGAACTGCAATTTTTGTCCATCAAATTTTAGTTTCCTCCTTAACATTTTGCATTCTTTTGGCTCAAATACCTTGCCTAGAAGTTACCCTTAGTTGCTTCCTTTTGTTACACAGATTTTCTCTCATCCTTTCTTCAAATACTGTCTCCATTAATTTTAACACAAAATTGTATCTTATTCTTAAATATATCTTGCTTATAGGCAGATGAGTGTTTCAGTAATCCCCAGTAACTCTAATATGTGGTCAACTACTTGCAACAAGAGTTTCTCTTTCTAATTGCATTGCCATGAAACATCACCATTTCTTCATATAATCCTTGTTTACAACAAAATTTCAGTGGTGCATGATCACAAAAGACAATAAAAGTTATAAGTTACATACTTGGCACAATGCTGTATCCTTGTCACCCCAGGCCTGTCCAGTGTGACTTATGAGAATGCTTTTGCTAGGTAGATCCTTTCCGACAACTTTTCGCTTTACCAAACACTCAAGCTCAAGATCATTTCACTCCTGCCGTCATGCATTTATCCCCCCTCTCTGCCTTAGTTCAAGTTTGCTGCTTACTCAGTAGAAGAAGAAGTGCACTGAAATGATCAGAAGGCATCTTGTGAATAGTAGCCAGGTTTCCAGACACGTCTACTAGGTCCAACCAGAGACGAGAGAAGAGAACCACGACAGTTTGATAGGGGATAGTAGGTGGCTGTCTAAGCAGACTAGGTATGACAAGGATCCTGTTTTATGGCAAGTACATCATTTCTATATCCTGTGTTATCCCATCTTTCCACTTCATCTTATGGGGTAGAATCCCAAGATACCGTTTTTCTTAGCTGAAATCATGACAGGATGCCCTTGAGGATAGTTGCTTCAAAGGAAGATCTGGATCTGGAGATAATGTCTAACTTATAATGTGTACAAAAAGTAAGCAATGTAGTTCTAAGTTTCTGTTGCAAAAGTGTCAACCACTGGTAAATTCTTGACGAAGGCAGTAGAAGCTCCCACAGATCTGGATGAGTGGGCCTTTGGCTTTCCCAGTAAGATCTTACTTTCTGATTAGTACAGAAAGGCTATGCAGTCTGAAAGCTATCTGGATAAAGTTGTTTTGGATACCATGCAACCCAGTCTTCAGGGTGCAAAGGAAATGAGCAACCAAGAATCTTTACTCATTGCTTTTGTGCAGTGTAAATAAAAACATAATTGCATGTGAACATCCAGAGTGTGAAGGAGGCATTCACCTTTATTGGAGTACATACAGAAGAAGACCAGAAAATGAATTATTTGGTTGAAGTTGGATTCCGAAGATACTTCAGGTACTTTTATTGCACCTTGGAAGTTTTTTGCCCTAGGCCTCAATTGAAAAAGGGCTGTCATATCCAGACTTTCCTGGTAAATAAAAGTAAAATAAACAAAAATAAATAAAGGAAGGGTGGATTATATCTGGCTAATACTCTGACTTTGTGAAAAACAAGATAAGGAGGCAAAGAAGGACAGTACCTGCAACTCTGAGATTCTTCTAGCTGAAGTGACAATTAGAAGAAATAGTCTTTCACAAGAGGAATGTTAGTTCAGTGGATGAGGATGGCTCAAAAGAGGTGTGAGTTAATGTCTACAAGAAGAGATCCAGGTCACTTGTGGAGAGTGGGGTCTTTGATGGGGGTATATAAGGAAGGTATCCTTCAAGAAATGTTTACATAATTCCTGACCCAAGATGGAAGAAGATGAAAAGCCTGTGTGGAAGTTGGCAGTAGCAGCCAATTTTGCCTTGATTTTGGAATAACTAGAGCCTGAGTTATTGGAAGAAAGAAATTGCAAAATTGAGGGAATATGGGCAGAGTAGAGATAACAGTCCTCAGTTATAGGCCCAAATAAGAAAAAAACCTTTCTAATTATTGTTGTAGATCTTACAAGTAAACTTTTTGAGAAGCTGAAAGAAAGTATAGCTGCGTAAGTTTCACTTACCAGTAACAGTAGATAATTGTAGAATAAAGTTCCTCGCTGGCCTTACAACCCTGTCTCTGGCAGGCTCTGACAGCTTCAGATTCCTCCCTTTGCATGTCTGTGGTTGTGAAGATCTAATCAGCTGCCAGAGCAAGATAGTCCTTCAGAGCCACAGACAGCAGCCCTCAGTTTTTCTTCTAGGGCCCAAAAAAGAACAGACGGAAAAAGCAAGCTTTGTGCTAAACTAAACAGCAGCAACCACCAAAAAAAAGTAAAGGGGGATGGTGGGAGGGTGCTGCCAGTAGGGTAGTGTGTTCTATGAACATCTACTGTTACAGGTAAGTGGAACTTATGTTCAACTAACACACTGCCTTACTGACATTCAGGTAGATTCCCAGAGCTTACCCAAACTGGGAGGTGGAAGGATAAGGGTTCAGCAGCCTCTGGAGGATGGTCCTATTGAAGCCTGCTTTGGATCAAGAAAAGGCATCCAGTTTGTAGCACTTTATAAAAGAATGGCCCAAAGACCAAGTTGCTGCCCTTAGAATACATCTAGAGTGTACCCCTTTCCAAAATCCCAATGAAGTGGAAAAGGCCCTAGTGGAATGTGCCTTTACCTTGCCTAGATTCACCTTGCTATGGTGGGTGCGGGTCTGTATGACAGTATTGAATGGACTAAATAGCGAATGCTATTTAGTCGATCCGATACTGTCGATATGGCAAAATAGCGAAGTCACGGAACATCAAATTTTTTCCCATGGAAAAAATTTGGTGGGCCATCTTTGGGACATTGCCATTTCCTCCACTATGGTGCGATCTCGGAGTTGGTATATTTAAGTAGGGGGGTGTGGGAGGCACAGCCCCCCACTTAAATTTGTGTTGAAGGTTTTATTTTTTTTTATTTTTTTTTTTTTTTGGCGCAGCAAATTTTTTCCCTTGGAAAAAATTTGCTGTTCCGTTTGTTCGGTAATTTGTTGTTTAGATATTATATAGCGTTCGCTATTTTCATTGTACAATAATATAATATAGATCCGTGGGTGCAACAATACCAGAGGACAACCAATGTGTAGTGGTTTACTTAGTGACAGGTTGACCTTTCTTTTCCCCATAGAAGGAAATAAAAAGCCTTTTGGTCTTCTTAAAGGGCTTTGTTTTGTCAAGGTAGCACCTGAGCTTCAGATACACATCCAAGATATGAAAAATCCACTCTCCCTGATTCTTAGGTTCTGGAAAGAACGCATGGGAATAGATGGACTCATTAAGAGTGAACTCAAACCTTTTTCCACATGAAAAAAAAAAGGATTAGTGTGCAGCACAACCATATCCTTGTGGAAAAGGTAAGGTTGACCCACCATGAGAGCTTGAAGCTTAGAAACTTTCCTTGCGGATTTGTCAGAGCAATAAGCAAAATAATTTTCCACATAAAGAACTTGAGATCAGTGTGAGCAGCTGGTTCAGAATGTGGCAAAGTCAGTTTTTCTAGAACATAGTTGAGATCCCGCCGAGGAGTAATCTGCTCGTGAAGGGTGTCATATACAACACTTATTTCATAAACTGTTTTAACAAAAGAGAAGAAAGAGGGGGATCCAAAGGCAGACAAGCAGAGATTGCTTTTAAATGCAGAGTAGCGGACACATATGATAAGCCATCCTGAAGTAGCTCTCACAAATATTTCAAGACCAGGGGGATAGTAACCTCAATAGACTCCCTATTCCCATTAAGCTACCACTTAGAAAATCTCATCCATTTATAAACATAAAATTTTCTAGTAGCAGTTTTTTTCTGACCTCCTTTAACACCTGCTGCACATCCTCATGAAGCAGGTGCCTAAAGGAGTCCAAATTGAATCATCCAGACTGTTAATTGAATTTTCAATACATCAAGGTGTACCAGTTGCCCCTGAGACCATGTGAACAGATCCAGAGTGAGAGAAACTTTGTGTTAATTGCCCTTGGCCAAAAGCATTAAAAGGGAGAACCAAAATGGTGTTAAGCCATAGGGGTGTCACCACAATGATCTTTGACATTTCTCTCTGAACTTTGAGAATACTTTCTGGGTCAGAGGAAAGGGTGGAAACACATAAAGGAACAGTCCCATCCAATGGAATGAGAATGTGTCTGTCTTCAGGCATGGCTGCAAGGATGCCTGGAACAGAATTTCTCTAGTTGTCTGTTTTGAAAGATGAATCTATTTACAGCATTCCTCATGTCTGAACTAGATTGTGCAACACCACTGGCTTAAGCTTGCTGTTGTGCGGAGTCAGCCTAGGATCTGCTTAGCTGGTTGCCACAGTGTTCTGCTCTGACAGTATGTATGAAGCCTGAAGAGTCAAAGTTTACTGAGAAGCCAGCTCCCAGGCCATCATTACCAACTGGCACAAAGGGTCAAACCTCAAACCCTCCTGTTTATTGAGATACCACATTGTTGTGGTTCTCTCCATAATCTCCTGAAGAGGAACCAGAGTCCATAGGTGATGAAAAACCTTCAAGTCATGAATCACCACCAACATCTCTTTGATAGTGATGTGCTTCCCTGCATCCTTAGGATCCCAAGTGGCTTGCACTTGCTTCCCCATTGACACAGCTCCCCATACAAAGTAGGACAAATCTGTCTTGACAGTGCACCAGAACTGGAAGGGAGAATGGAAGTCCAGGATTGACACTCAACTGCTTTCGCTACCACTGTAACTCTCTTCTGATGAAAAGAAGCACTGACAACTGGGTTTCCAGGGAATGAAGGTGACGAGTTCAACAATTTTGGACATACCATTGAATTTTCCTCATGTGAAGATGAGCCAGTGGTATCACGAGAATCATGGACACCATCAGTTCAAGAATTATCAGGAATTCTAGAGCTGGGACAACATTCCTCTCTGAGAATTCCAGAAACACTGTTTGGTAAGAATGGATGTTGTCTTTGTGCAAAAATCCATTCTTATGTTGAAGCCAATAAGACTCTCTAGAAAGATGAATCTGTGTGAGGGGTCCAGCACGACTTCGGGAGGTTCAGCTTAAACCCTAGAAGAGAAAGTGAGACCAAAACTTCCTGTTGTGATGCCAAATACTTGGATGCAAACTCTGCAAAGATCAGCAAGTCATCCAAGTAAGGAAAAATGTGAGTGCCCGTAGTCCGACAGTGAACCACTACCAGAACAAGCTGTTTTGTAAATACCCGAGGAGCAGTGGATAGCCAGAGGAGCAGTGGATAGCCGAAAGGGCAGTACAGATAACTGAAAATGCAACCCAAAGACAACAAATCTTAGATATCTTTGGAAATGGTGAGCAATGGGTATATGATGATAAGCTTCCTTTAAGCCCAGGGTCACCATGAAGCAGTGATCCAGAAGAAGAAAAAGCACTGTCTGCAGGGTGAGCATCTTGAACTTGGGAATCTGGATAAAGGTATTCAGAAAGGATAGGTCCAGTACTGGTCTCCACACAATTTCCTTTTTGGGAACCAGGAAAATTCAGGAATAATCCCCTCTCATACTCTCTGAAGGAGGTAACCGGTTCTATTACCCCAGAGTCCAAAATATGCTACAGAATGGGAGGGGATAACAAAGACTAATCTGGTGAATGAGGAAGTACACCCCTGAACAGTGGAGGAGGATGTTTTTTCCACTGCCATCGGTAACCCTTATCCACAGTTATGAGAACTCATTTTTTGGAAATTACTGATGGCCACACTGACTTGTTGAGCGACAACTTGAGAGATGTAGCACCCGATGAGATATTTCAAAAAATGGGTGCCCCATCTCAGCATAGTCATAGGTTGGAAGGGGATATCCTTTTTGGGAAAGGGACCCCTCTTGTTGGACTTGTTGGAACTGTTGTTCTGCCATTTCCTTTTGTTATTGTGGATCTTGTTAGGCTGGTACTTCTGTTTATGAGGCCACCAAAAATGATCATGTTTAATGAAGGAAACTTGGGAATATAAAACATTTTGGACACAACTTGGATTAGTTTACCTCTGTCATCCCAGTGTTTAAGGATCTTATTAGCTGCAGTAACAAACACACAATCAGACTCAATGGGAGTGTGAAGCCCCTACACTGGCCCAGTAATCAAGGAGCCTCAATCGTCACCACTACAAAAGTGAGGGATGTACACATTGAAAGGATGACAAGTACACACACAGTAAAGTGCAATTTCCCTTATGAGCACACAGAAAACTGTCAGCCTGGGGCTGGTTTCTCCCTCTTTCTCCAGATCCCCAATAAGACTCCCCACTGGCACAGCTATAGGTTAAGATCTCAGCTCAGTGGCCAAGCTAAGACCTCAAGCACCCTCTCTGTCCAGCCATTGCTTCATGTCCCTGCCCAAGTAGCTGACTCGCACACACTTTGAGATTTGATTGATATACAAACACATGCACACACACACATACACACACACACCTGGGAAAGGCTGGCACAGATTTACTAGCTATGCCCCCTTCTGCCCAGACCATAAGGTAGTGCCAGCTGCCACCAGCCACCCTTAACTTGTCAGCTACTATAAGGTCCTTACAAAGGGTGACCAATCCTACTGTGTAATATTACTATTATCCAAATTGTAAGTGTAACCAAGACTTTCAAGGCTATTTAGGAGAGGCCTGTACAGTGTTACCAAGTACATGTGCAAGTACTCTTAAGAGCTTAAATATCTTTAAACAGTCCAGCCACAATTAAAAGGTTTAAATATATTTGATAATAAACAATAAAAAGAACAAGACTATACTCAAACAACACAGTAACTACAGAGTTCAGAATCACAGGAAATATTTTAAAACAACATTGCAGGACAGTCTCAAATAAATACAGAAAACATCTAAACTAATCTCACTATATTTCTATCTCTAAAAGAGATACTTTGCCTAAATCTTACATACAGAGCAACACTCAGGCAAACGTGCCGAGTGAATGTTTCTAGGTCCAAGACAGGATACAAATGCACAGACTCACTCGCTGAGATAGTTCTTAAATTAACAATACACATTACTGCTGGGCTAGCTAGGATGACATCACTGTTTGTCACCTGCCTTCAGTTCCCAAGCTAGCAGAGACTAATGTCTGTGTTACAAATACTTGTCTCTCAGATGTGCAGCTTCTGGGAAGTCCCAGAGCAATAAAAACACTTTACATTTTAAACCTAATAATTAATTCTGTTTCAAGATAATAGAAAGAAGCTTCTAGCTCTGGACAGCCTGTCTTCTTGCTGTATTAACTAACTTTATAGCACATTGTAAAACACTCTTAATTTCAACTTATTTTCTTGAAGTTTTGCAGGTTAACTCTGTCTTCCAGCTTCTACTATTAAAACATAAATTTGCACAGGTATATAGTTTATATATATTTCTCTTCTTTTCCAGTAGGGTACACTGTGGTAACATTCTTGTAGCTCAGTACATAACATGCAGTTCAACACACACTTCTGCACCAGTAGTTTAATATCCACATAACATATGTAAGACAAGCATATGAATCATATTAATATTCACAAATGACACATGATTATTTACAAAATTTCAGTTAGCTGGGCTGGCAGTGTCACAGGGAGCAGTTAAAATATAATTTTTTAAGTCATTAGAAAAATTTTTGACTGCGCAACCAAGCATACTCCCTCATCACTACTGACAAAGCTGTATTTCTAGAGATAGTGCTACCCCCTTGTAAGATACTCTTGAAAGCATATTTTGACATCTGAGAATCACTGGAAACAAAATCTTTGACATAAACCCTTTGCTCAATAGACAACAGTGCAGCAAACTTTTCTAAACTATATTTGCATCTCAACACAGACTTCCACAAAAACAGATAGTTAAATATTTTAAAAGCTACGATGACTGAATTTACCAGCTTCTTCCCCTGAAATTCTACCCACTTGCTTAGTTTATCTTCCGGGATCAGATTTGTAGAAGACAGACTTTTTACTAGGTTACTAGAAAAAGTAAATGGAGACAAAGAAGCAGGGTCCACAGAGAAGGGGCCCTGGAGACACAACAAGGCAGAGGAAACCCTAAATTTCCCAAATATTTTTAGTGAAAACCTCAGTAAGCAAATGAGATCAATAGATTTTCTTAAAAACATCCTCCAGTGCTGAGGTCGCTGGAGGGATGAGCTCATGGATTGATGCCTCATCCTCCAAAAGATCATAGACCCTGTTAGTCTTGGGTGCAGTAGAAGACTGCTCCCAATTAAATACATCCCTAAATCTAGACAGTATTTGGGAAAAATAACACATCTGTTTGGGTTGCTGCATCTGCTCATCATCAGAGGAAAATGACTGCTCTAACTCAGGTCAGAACCCTCAGACACATGATCCCTTTCAAAATTAGAATTATAGCAGAAAGACTGAGGGTGAAAGCACTGGCATTATTATTAACCTGGGTATGTACACCAGAGTCAACTGCTTGAATGACGGATCTGACCATAGCCACCATCTCCAGTGGGAAACCTGAAACTGACAGCTGCTCAACCTTATGCATAGTGTTCTGTCTCTTACCAGCATGGACTACACTAGTGGGAGGTTACTCAGGAGGAAACTTGTCAACCCAGGCAATGGATTCTGCACCCCTGGCCTCCCCTGCACCTAAAGAATTTGGTTCTCCTGTGCCTGAAACAGGTAATGGTACAGCCATGGAGAATGTGCCTGACCCTTATGTCACACACAGTTGTGGTATCTACTCCATGCCACACCAGGGGATCTGGAGATAAAAGAAGGTGAGTGGTCTGATTGCCTGCTCTTGGCTGAGCTTACTGCTGAGTCACAAGCCATGGGCTGAGGGATGGATATATATATATATATATATATATATATATATATATATATATATAAAATTTATTTTTTTAAGGTGCAGACAGGGTAGTTGGGGGGGGGGGGTACAGTTTCAGTGTCCATCTAGTCAGAGGTGAAAAACTAGCCAGATCAGTACAAACTAGTAATGAAACAGTACTCACAGTAAACAAAGGAAAAACACCCTTATAATCTTCCTTAAAGTAGCAAAGTAAAGACCATTTTAAACAGAGAAACAACAGAATGCTGTACTGAAGCAAACATCCAGTAAGTATACAGTAAGCACAAATGTATAAAGAATTCATAGTTTCATAGGTGTTTACTAGGCTATCAACCACAAGGGCCTTTTTAAGCCTAGCCATGGATACCAAATCTTGGACATGTTTCAGGGGGCCTGGAAATGAACCATTTATAGTCTGCCTTTGTCCATTAGAGACATAGTTGCCAAACCAGGGATGAATTTCCTGTTCCCCATACAACTCAACTTCATATGGGTCGTGAGCCTGTTCCAGAGAAGGGGTAATCTCTGGGATAGATACTTGTCTCTCCAGCAAGTCTTATTTATATCACAGGCAAGGTTTAAGTCTTTAAAATGGTTGATAAGTCTGATGCTGTTTGTTTTGCAGATGTGCAGGAGGTCCATCAAAGTGGGGTCTGACAATTCCTTACATGCAGGCATAGAACTCCCCTCAACAGCCTGTTGGAGACAGTATACAGGGATAGGGCCTTGAAGCGGTCTGCATAGGACATATTACACCCTGTTTTCTTTTAGTGAGAAACATCTGTGGATGTTCCAGTTGTTGGATATGCCTGATTATGTGCATACCAAAGGGAGCATTGGACTCGATGATAGGTCTGATGACTGTTGAATATAGTGGAACAATGACTTCCTTGGACCTAGATGCCCTACCTTTGTTTATAAATTGTACAACAGGGAATGATTTCCTCACTACTGTAGACACATTGTGGTCAAAGGCTAGACTACTTTCTGTGTGTGTCCACAAGTCCCTGATTATTGTGTCAACTCTTAGGGATGTGTTGTCAATATGATAGTTACCAGGGGTGGATGACTACCCAAAGGGTAGTATTATGCATTTCTTGGCATTTAGTTTTAGTCCATGGCTCTGACACCAGTTATTTGTCTTGTGTCAGCCCTTCCTGGAGAACATATGTATTGGTGGGAATTAAATGACAGCTCCTAATTTCAATCATCTGTAAATTTAGTGTGACAGAGGCCTCTCATTGACATTGACTTTGACTTCAGAGAAGTAAATACCAATAAGAAGCCATCCCAGGGACCAATCTTTGAGGGACTCTGCTTGTGATTGGCCTATTTGTAGAGGTGGACTCCCCAGTTCTAACTTCCTGAGACCTGTGTGAGCCAAATGGCTATCCACTGAGTGACATGAGGATTGGCACCTAACCTCCTGAGTTTGTCAACAATGCCAGAGTGTGATATTGTGTCAAATGCCTTGGCCAGGTCAAGGTAGGCAGTGTGAACGATTTTGTCCTCATCCATTGCTTTAATTAACTTCTCGAAGAAGTCCATCAGGTTAAGTAGGCATGGTCTGCCCTTGAGGAAACCAAACTGGGTTGGTTCCAGTGTCTGGAGATTTTTTATTTCATTATTGATCATTTCCATGATAATTCTTTCCATGGCTTTGCACATAAAACTAGTGAGACTTAAGGGTCTCTAGTTTCCAGGGTCTGCAGATGCCCCAGCTTTGTGCAAAGGGATGACTGTTGTTCTCCATTCATGAGGCACGAAGCCTGTTTGGAGGCTATGGTTAAATAGAATAGGTCATGTTTCATGCTGTTTAGAAAGCATCCTGGAATATTGTCTGGACCCCTTGATGCAGTGTTCTTGGCCGTAGAGAGAGCATTAAGGACTTGTTCCCTAGTGATAGCAGATATTTGATGGTATTTCCTGAGGGAAGGTTGAAGAGGAGAGAGACAGGTAAAGTTGGAGCTGAATTTGTCAGCCAGTAGGTTTGGTATATCTTCTAGCTCAGTATAGGTGGCTCCATTAACAATGAGCTCTACACACGAGTATGTATTGCCTTTGAGGCTGTGGCTATAGCTAAAGGATATGTTGTGATTGTCTTTGGTGTGGGTGGCCAAATTTACCTCAACTTTGGCTTTGGTAGGCTTTATTTGTCCTCTGGGTTGTTTGTTTAGTTCGATGACAGTGCTTTTATTCTTCTGAGTGCTGCACCTCCTAATTTTTGCCATGATTTTCTTCCTTCTGTTATACAGCCTATTAATGTTGTAATTCCTTCATGGTGGCTTGTTTTTTTGAGTTAGTTCTGTACATCTTCCTGGTGGGTACAGCTGCCGCTATTAATATGCTTGTATAGGGTTTCCATGACAGTTCCGTGTAGGCATCAGTGTTCCCAGGGTTTATGGGGGCTTGAAATTTTGTCAGGTTATCAGTTATTGGTAGGAAGTTAGCCTTAGAGTAGTTTCTGCATTTTTCGGGGTTAGCTGAGGGTTCCAAGTTTTATTTTTACTTCGAAGAAAACCATTTTGTGGTCTGAACAATTACACTAGGGTGTGTGCAGCACTTTCCCAAATTAGTGAGGACCAGGTCTAGTATGTTTGCACCCCTGGTCGGTGTATTGAAAATCTGGTCCAGGGAGTTTGTGTTTACAAAATCCAGGAATCTCGGTGTCTGTACATTTAGTGTCATATATGATTCCTAGTTAACAGTGAGGTAATTAAAGTCGCCCATGAATATGATATTAGGTTGGGTGGTGAGTGTTTCCATTAAGTTTAAATACATGTTATTGGTTTCCTGGGACTTAGAGGGAGGAGGGCTACAGCTTGTGAGTAAATGGTATGTGATTTTGCCTATGGTGATTTGAACATGGAGAAGATCAGGTGCATTGTCATGTTTGATCAGCCTTGAGGTATATTTATTTTTGATGTAAATCGGAACACCCTCCACCTTTAGTCCTTGTCTGTGTTGTAGCTGGTCTAAAAGTGTGGAAGGCATTATAACCCTGCACTCTTGGTGTGCTCTCCACAGCTTTAAACCAAGTCTCACTGACCTCGCAGACATCAGCATTCTTTACAGTGAAGAGAACTTTATGCTAGGAGAATAAAAAAACTCCACTCCCTAGAAGCTGTCTTCTCTGTAGAAAATGCCGATGTATTTGCGGTCACTATTAAGGACTGACTACTGAGAGACCATGTAGGCTGTCCAGTCTTTAGTGGTCTTTGCCACAGATTTTACAGGTAAGATGGAAAAATGTTTAATATCCTAAGAGCTGCAGTGTGCACTAAGCAGTTAGATATGAAAGCGGGGGTAACTTGAGCATTGGCTATCTAAGTGGAGAGCCACTAATTTTAAAAGTGCAAGGTAGACGGGAAGGGATGGGCACTTTGTATTCTGGTTCTGCAGAATACTTGGCCAATAAATTTAAATAGCTGAAGGGGAGTGATTTCACAAAATGATAATTTTGTGTTTACTACCAGTGGCAAATGAAAGAAGAGAGGGAATGAGATATTTTGTCCTTTTAAAATAAGGGGCAGGCAACTAGAAAGAAGGTTGAGTTTAAAAGCTCTCAGGATGAGAGAGTGGAAAAAACTTAATTTCTATGTAACTTACAATTGACACAGCTGTGGTCTCTTTCCTAGTTTAAATATGCAATTAAAAAACAATACAAGTAACACACAGTGTAAAGAAAATAAAGCATAATATAAAAAACAGAGTAAGGCAATGAAGCAGTATAAAATACGGAAACGCAAAAACAAACTAACCTTTGCCTCACAGCAAGTTGTGGCAGTCTGGGTGAGCTTTTCCTGTAAAGCCTTGAAATGCTTTAATTTACCTCTTACAAAGAAGGTTTAGTTCCTAGGTCCACCCTCAGTTGACCTGTTCTAATGTCTCTGTAACTCACAAGAGATACAGCTGTGGTCTCTTTTCTAATTTAAATATGCAATTAAAAGCAGAATATAAGTAAAAGAAAGTATAAAGAAAATAAATCACAATATACAAAACAGAAGAGGGCAATGAAGCAATACAAAATACAAGAAACCAAAAACAAACTAATCTCTCCCCTAACAGAAGTTGTGGCAGAGTCTGGGTGTGCTTTTCAGTTTAAACTTTAGTTTATATTTTGTGTAATTTTGCTAGAACTAATTGTCAGTGTATTTTTCATGTAAATTCTATTTAGCCAATGTTTTTGTGAAATGTTTGCTTGTGTAAATTTTCATATTGTTAATTGTGTTTTCTTATGGAGCTATTTCTCCCAGGCCTGTACTGAAAATGGGCTCTTAACATCCCAGTGGGCAATCCCAGTAAACAAACACCAATAAATAAACTAAACTTAAGAAAATGTTCTGTCAGAAAACAAACTGGCACCAAAAACATGATTTAAACGTAAATGAAACATTCTCAATTATAATATCATTAAATTACTTGATTCACCTCTTTATACAAAGGTGTGAAGCAAAAAACTGAAAACAGCAAGTTTTTATGCCACAAGATTCAAAATAATGTCTTAAATCAACAGCAATGATTTACTCATGGTTATGGCAACACGAAGCAATGGCAGAACTAGACAAATAAGGCCGCAGTATGGAAGGTCTGTGACGCATTCAAAAAACACATAAAACACTTAGGTTATAAACACTTGAAAAAACTAATATTCAGCTTACCAAACAAACTAATCCTTTACTGTTAACAAGAAATAAAGTACAAAAAGATGCACCTTTTTATTTAAAGAAACACTCACATAAAAATTATATACATTATATACATTACATGCACTAATAGAAAAGACAGAGGTAAATATAAAGTAACCCAGTTTTTTTATCTGAGCTGCAGAGATCAAATTTGCCAGAGGAAGGTAATGTTCTAAGAAATTCTTCTGTTCCAGTAACGCTAACAAAAAAAAAAGAGGGCTTTTTGTTGGTGACTGAAGATTTATCCTGCTGTGGCAGCTGATTGGTCCTTCACACCCACAGACATGCAAAGAAAGGAGTCTGAAGCTTTGGGAGACTGCCAGAGATAGGGTAGTAGGACACTACTACCTGAATGCCAGTAAGGCAGTGTGTTTGAACATACTGAATTACTCCATCAGAATGTTTAGAGTCAGTGTCCATTACACGAAACAGAGAAACCACATGGTTAACTTTATGGAGAGAATGGCCAGGTGAGGTTTGTTGGATGGATGGGACAGAAGATCCAGATGCAGATCCAGAAGCCATAGCTGCTTCTTGAGGTGGGGCCGTAGTGGACCAGAAAGGGGCTGCAAGAATAACTTGTGGCTTTGCACAAAGACACTTTCTGCAGGAACTTTGAAATTAAAGATGGAGGGGAAAAATACAAAAAAGTTCAAGTGGTCACTGACTGATCAGAAATCCCTTGGTGAGTGGCCCTCTCAGGGCAAAATAGTTGCTACATTTGGTCGTGGATGAGGAGGCAAACAAATCACAGCAAGGCTGGCCCCAGTAGCAAAAAATTAGTTGTGCAACCACTGGATTGAGGGACCACTCATGGGGCATCAGAATAGATCTGCTCAGCGTATATATTCCAGCTCAACTAATATACAAGTCACAAAATTAGATCAAATTAAGGTGGTGCTCCTCAATGCCAGAAGTCTCAGCAATAAATTGCTCAGACTTGAGGGGCTCCTGCATTTGAAAGACATGTATGCCCACATAGTTACTGAAACTTGGTTTAAATGTACTTCGTCTATACCAGGGTTTTGCACTTTTCAAGCCTACATACCCAATGATAACTGTGTTGGATGGAGTCTCTAAATCTGTAAAGTAACATATTTCCTCAACGCAGATCCATAGGGACTCGCAGACTGAACTTGCTAATCTACACATCACTGTACATAAGATTAATTTTCAACTAATAGTTTGTTACAGAACACTGTCTTTGCCTGCTGATAGCCATGTAAGATTCTCGGTGTTCTAAATGGTTTTCCTATTAGGAGAAACTCCCAGCTTGAACTGCCCTTCAGTAAACTTGTACACCTAAATCTTCAATGTATAATATGCTCAAAAATTCCTGAACAAAAAAAATAAAAAACAAAAAGAAAAACACATAATTTAACAACTACAAAAATGCTAACCATAACCTATTCTATGACATAATCTCAAAATCCACTTATGATGGCACCTCCCCTGACCCTAATACAGCAGTGAGCTTTGCTGAGGAATTCTGCAACCATTTAGAAAAATGCATAGAGCTAGCAGTCCCTACGAGAACCAAGTACCATGGAAAATCCAAAAACAAATCACCCTTCTGGTCCACTGCCTTAAATAAATTAGGCAACAAAAACAAAAAAGGAAACTTCTTAAATTATTTAGTGTGTCCAAAACCCCCTTCTCAAAAATATTGAATATTAAAAAGCATTACAGAACACTATCAGTTCCACTAAAGGAACCCATGAACTTAGACTAACATCTAAAGTTTATAAATATTTATTTATGTTAGAAGCTAAAAACCAATTACCCACATTGCTCTGAATTTATTCATAATGATGCTTCCTGTTCTGGCCCAAGAGACATTGCCAATATCCTTGCAAACAACTTCACCACCGAGACTTCTATTCAGAGCCCTGAAATATCTGGATTCCTCACTCCCCAATTATCTGTAAAGATCATTTACTGAGAGTGCTAACCTAGACCAAAATACTTCATCCATGGGATCTGAAAACACAACTGGTTGCCTAATTAATAGTTTTAAATCCTTGCAGACATACTTCTTAACCTTTTTAACCTAAGTTTAGCTACAGGTTTTGTCACTGATGAGTGGCACACTGCAGTGCTGACGTCCACCATAAGGGTGGCTTTACAACTGATCTAGATAATTACAGATCCAGGTAATTACAAGCCTCATTAGCAAAGGCATGGAAACAAAAGTTATGAACTTACCATAACCATTGATCTCTGTTGGCTTTTTTTTTTTTGCCTGGTTCAACATGTTGGTTGTCAGATCCAGCTAGATGTGACCTCAGCACCTTGTACCAGACCTTTGGATCAAAGAACTCTGATGCCTGCCCCTATCCACAGTTCCCTTCTCCTGCCTGAAGTACCTCAGATCAAGTTTGCTGACTGACCATAAAAATTATTGTGTGTGTGTATATGTGTATGTATGTATACATATATATATATATATATATATATATATATATATATATATATATATATATATACACACACACACACACACACACACACACACACACACACACACACACACACACACACACACACACACACATGTTATGAGGAGAAGGGATCAGACAGGGTCCAAAACATCTGGCCAGTCCCTAAAGGCACGATGACAAGTTGGAAGGGAGAAGGAGGGAGGAGAGTTGAACTAGACAAAAAGAAGACAACATAGATCTAGCATTACAGTAATTTCATAACTTTCTTATGCGATGTTGTCTTTTTTCATCTGATTCAATGTGTGGGACAGATTCCCAAGCTACCTGACAGGTACCTGTGTGGACTCAGGGAAGGATATTCATGATAATCAGAGAGCCAAAAGATGTGGACTGCACAAATATCAAAAGCATTACCACATGCATCCTGGACTACACATCTAATTTGTAGTGATCCACAAAAGTATGAGTTGAGGACTAAGTGGCTACTGCGCATATGTCACTTGTAGGAACTCACGTAGCAAAGGCTGTTGAGGTTGCCACTTCTCTTGTGGAATGCACTTTAGGCTTTGATTGTAGACCCATGCCTAGTGAATCAGTGACATAGGAAATGCAATCTGCTAACCATCTTCAGAGGGTTATTTTGGAAACTAATTCCCCAACTTTTTCTTGGAGAAAGGTATGAATAATTGATCCGATTTTCTTATACTTTTGTACAGTAGAGGTAGAATCTGCGTTACCTGTGCACATCTAATGTATGTAAATTAAAGTTATGTACTCACTCACCATAACTATGCATCTGTGTTGTCCATTTTCATTCTTCCCCAACTGTTGAGCATCAGATCCAACCTCGAATCTGACTCAGCTGCATTTACTAGACTCTTGGATCCTACTCTTGAGCTGTTCCATTTACCCATAATGCCCCAGTCAACCTGCTATATCTCAGATTGAGTTTGCTGCCTTATATGCTGTAGGAGGAGCTAACTCTAGGTTAAGAGAAAGTGAAACTATTAGTAGCAGAAGTGGGGCTCATACCTGGAACAGGCATTTCACAATAACCATAAAGTCACTCCAGGAGATAATAGGAAGGGGGTTGGAGGGTGGGGAGTTGAGGAACAATGAAAATAGACAACACAGATGCATAGTTATAGTGAGCACATAAATTTAATATCTGATGTTATCCTTTTCATTCATTCCTCAACTCTTGTGACAGAGTCCCTATTTATCTGTACCTTGGGTGGCCCTCATGGAAGGGTATTCCGGATTACTGCAGAACTAAAAGCAGCCCTGCTTCTGGAAATCAAATCCAATTTGTAATGAGCAATAAAAGTATGAGCATTAGACCAGGTAGCTGCTGCACAAATGTTATCAATAGAAGTTTTGAGCAAAAGGCAGAAGATGTAATCATGGACCTAGTGGAGTATGTTTTAGGAGGTCTGAGTAGGGACAGGCCTTGGTGACTGCAAACAATGGAAATGCAGTCAGTAAGCCATTTGGCTAGGGTAATTTTAGAGAAAAGTGAGCCCAATTTGTTTGGGGAAAAAAGAGTCAAAAAAATTGCTCTGACTTTCTGAAATCTTTTGTTCTATGGAGTTAAAAACGTAGTTGCCTATGTACATCCAAAAGGTGGAGCATGTTTTTCTCCTTTGTTTGAAAAGTTAAAAAAGTAAATTAGGCAAATTATTGACTTTATTAATGTTCATTTTGGAGGCTACTTTAGGCAAAAAGGATGGATTGGTCCACAAGTTAACCCTGTCTTTGTAAAAAAAATGAGATAATGAGATTTGGAAGAGAGATCCTGTCCTGAAGGTCAGGAACTCATCTCCAAGAAGTAATGGCCACTAGAAAGACAGTTTTCTAGGGTAAAAATTTCAAGTCGTATTTAGTTGATCTCTCAAAGGTTTTCTGTGTTAATGCTTGCAGCATGACTATTAATTCACATGGGGGGGGGGTCCTTCATTGGGGGCCTAAGAAGAAAGTACCGTTGAGAAACACCTTGCACAATTTTGAAGAAGCTAATGAGGAAGGTTATTCACCTGAATGAAAATTAAAAATAGCTGCCAGTTGCAGTTTAATACTGGAGAAACTAGCTCCTTCTTGAAAGGTAGATGCTAAGAACTCTAGGACAGTGGAGGTAGGAGCAGTGAATGGGTACAGTTCTCTCTGTAGAGCTCAAATAAAGAATCTTTTCCATTTACTTTTGTAGATCTTCGTAGTACAGGCCGTGTGGGAATATATAAGTATCTGTCTGTGAGGAAAGCCTGAGATGTCTGTTAATGGAATTAAAGAAACCATGTGGTCAACTTGAGGCCTGTAATGTCTGGATGATCCACCCCTGTGAGATTTGAGAGAATGTCTGGACTAGGGTCCAATATCCATGGTGGATAGCGAATATGACACCAGAGGAAGGGGAACCATATTTGATGAGGCCTAAAGGGAGCAATGAGGATAACCATGCTCTTCAACTGAAGTACCTTCTGTAAGAATTTGAGAATTAGAGGTATCGCGGGGGTAAACATAAAGGAGACCGGAGGACTAAACATGAACTAGAGCATCTCTTAGTGACTCCCCCATATGGGAGAGTAGGGCAAAGATCCTGCTGCACTTGCTGTTGTGGGGAGATGCAAAGAGATTGCACCAGGGTTGACCCCATCAATGGAAAATCCTCTCCACCACTGATTGATTGAGAGACCATTTATGAGGCATCAGAATAGAACTGCTGAGTTTGTCTGCTAGCATATTGGATTTCCCCAGAATGTGCATTGCCATAAGAAAGAAGTTGGAGGAGATTGCCCACTGCGAGGATAAGATAGGGTTCCCCCTGTTTATTGATGTATTAAACCACAGACATTTTGTTGGTTTGTATAGCAATCATCCTGAGAGGAAAGGCATCCTGGAAGGCCTGCAAAGCTAGGTGGACCACTCTCATTTCTAGGACAAACCACGCTGAGTAGAGTACTCCTCGCTCAGTCAACAGCCATACGGCCTATATTAGTTAACTACTACACCCAACTAGGCATCATTTGTGCACCAACATTGCACAGGTCTACCGACCATTAAACGCAGGCTTTCATTGCCTTTTTTTCACTCTCCCATTTCATAGAAAGCATCGTAAAACAACAGTTGTAAAGATACAGCTGCCTTCAGATACCCTTGATTGATACTTGTAGCTAGTGCTAATTGGCTCTGCTTGGATAACTATGCCACAGTTACTGTTTAGGATGCCTGGTATGTGTTAATATTCTAGTTTTGTTTCTTCTGCCATGTATTATTTTTTGTGAAGCTCAGCATTGCTTTTCTAACTGCATTTTAAGTGTTTTATTTGTCTCTAGCTGCTCTACTTAGTTCTCACTCTGACTGTTAGTAGAAATGCAGCCTCATAAAATGTATTCTTTTGATACCTTTAGGTAGTGGATAGGGCACTGCTTAGATTTAGTCACGATTATTGATGTGGCTAGACAGTCTTGGACAATATAGTTCTATAATTTATCTCTGTCATGTTAACATCACCACATGGTGCACTGCATTGCCATTCTCTGTATTGTGGTCTAACTGCCTTGAATTGCTTTATTAAGTACTCTATATACTAGGATTAGTCTCTGATTGTTTGGATATTTCTGCTAAACCCAGTACCCACAAAACAGGCTGGGGCACTGTAATATAGTTATATTTTGTAGAGTGTTTGTGCTTTTAATTCCTGTTCACTCTCTGCCTAATCTGTACTGTTCCCTACCTTTAATCTTGCTGTCCTCCACTGCTACCTCTCTCACCACCTTCCCTCTACACCTTCCCTTCTTCCATGTCTATACCTTGACCTTTCCAACCACCTATTATATTATTTCTAAGCCTATCTTTTGAGCTCTATACCCTCCCACTATATTACCTGCTTTTATTTCTCCTCTACTGATTATTCCACTAGCTCTTCCCCTTCCTTTAACCTACATTTCTATAACCTTTTAACAACCTAACCTAGTGTGTCTCTCCTCTCATTTTGCAGTTCCACACCACCGAAGCTCACTCCAGAAGTTCCCATCCAGCCTCTAAACAAAAAGAACACCTCCTGCAATACATTGGGCATTTTCCTGGAGCTTTGTTGGCTAGTTTGTGCTTATAGACCAACAGTGAAGACTTCCCAAACATAGACTCAGTGAATGTAGGTAGCCTATAACTACTTACTATACCAGTAACTACCTACTTATAGACTATTGTTATTCTCCAACCTCCTATGTAAGCAATTCAGCAGCCTACCATGGTCCAAATGAAATTACTCCTCCCCTCCAGGCCGTATTTGTCCCAAACACTTTCACAATAAATCCTTAACTGGCCCCCTCACCTTCTTAACTGCCTTGTTAATATTACCACTAGGTGGTAGCACCTACCAACACCTACAAGGTATAGCATTAACCTCACCTTGGCTTTAATCATTTAATCCTGTCTTTATAGCTCAAGACCCAGTTCTTCTTTCTTTTTCTTACACTGGGAAAAGTGGTAAAACTCCCCTCCTGAAAAACTCACCATACCTGAACCAGGCATCATTCACTCTGTCCATTAGTTTCTCCCTTAACTGGTTCTACATCTACTTACCTTACTATTTTACTGGCAGTGGCTGATACGTTTTTGCCGCTGGTTTTTCTTTTCTGTTTCTTCCCCGCTCCGTTCGCCTTGCGGGCTCACTCCACTCCCCTACCCTACCCCCAAATCTCACCCACCCCCACTACATCTACCTTTATACCCACACAACCACTCTCACTTCCTATCCTTCACTTAACTCTACCCCCTTACACCCCTCCTCTTCCTGCTCCCTCCCCCGCCCACCATCCTTGCATCCCATATCTTCCACCCACATGAATCAATACCATATACAGCTTCCTCCTACTCTTACCGTGATTACAAACTATTCACCCCTTTCGACTACAATATTACTTCTTCTGAACCTCACCAATATCCACTACCTAACCCAGCCCGACCCCTTAACTCACATACCACCCTGTCACACAACAACGTCATTCCTCACATCTGTCACACTCACTTATCTCAATACATCCTTCCCTATATCCCATCAACAACAACCTTTGCTTTCACTACAAACTCATTACTCCCCATACAACCTCATTTCCCACTCTACTTCCCATATCCCTCAGAAATCTCATAACTCACAACACACAAACAAATCAGTCCAAACACCTTCATTACATAATCCAACTTCTATCATACATACTTTTATCCGGAGATATACATCCCAACCACCCCTACCATTACATCTCATTCCATCCTACTAACATCTTTTAATGCCCAAAGCATAACTAACAAAACCCCCAACCTACAGGCCTGGCTACTTCACAATAAGCCCAACATCTTAGCCATATCTGAAACCTGGTTAAAACCCCACATAAAAGATGCAGAAATAGTACCACCTAATTACTCCATCATCAGAAAAGACAGAACCCACAAAAAGGGTGGTGGTGTAGCCATACTCTACTCATCCTCTCTTTGCATAACTCCCTACAATAAACCCATCCCCCATTTTGCTAGCGCTGAATTAATACTAGCTCTATTTCAGTTAAATAAACACAAACACATATGCATAGCCTCCCTTTACATTCCTCCTGGAGACAACATCTCAGTACTCGAAGATATCCTCTCCTGGCTTTCTACTAATATCAGTAATGAAACTATAATCTTGGGAGTCACAAACATTAATTGGGCCTCCATTCAGTCCCCTGCACACTCCCTAAACATCAACCTATACAATTACTCTCAACTCATCAACTCCATTACACGACCCACTAAAGACTTTACTAATGGCAGCATCCTAGGCTGGATCCTAGTCTCTCACCCCCACTACTACCCTGAGAGTGGTACTCTTCCCGACTCCCTCAGCGACCACCTTCCCACCTTTGCTTGGCGTTTTCCTTCTCTCTTACAAATAACTCATAATTATATCAGTACCCGATGCCTAAAAAACTTCAACCCAAAAGCCTTCTCTGACTCACTAAAATTACTCAGTTGGCACCCTTTAAAAACTGTTCCCCTGGAAAATGCTATTCAACACTTCAACACAATTTTCCTAAACCTGCTAGATAGTCACGCCCCCAGAAAAAACAAAATAATTAAAAATAAAACCGCTCCTTGGCTAACAAAAAACACACTAACTGTCATGCGACTTAGAGACATAGCCTGGGAACGTTACCAAAGGAATAAAACCCCCTCTACCCTTAATGAGTACAAAACTCTTTGCAACTCAGTAAAAAAACTTATCAAAGCAGACCGCCAAAACTACTCCCTACTCCAAAGCAACCATAAAACCAATCCTCAAAAGTTCTGGAAAGGGGTCTCTAACCTACTTAAACCTGGCACAACTGCTAACCCAAGTCCAGACCCAAATGTTCAAGACCTAGATCTTGCCACCCAATTCAACTCTTTCTTCATAAACTCTATTTCCAAACTAACTTCTTCCTTCTCTAATAATACTCCACCTCCTTCCTCCACTTCTCCTCCTCCACCAGCCCCTCCATCTCCAGTCTCTAATCTCTCTTCCTCTCAACCACCACCATTCTCCATAAAACCCATCCCTACTTCTACCATAAATAAACTCTTGCAAAAACTAAGACCTAGCACCAATGCCCCCGACAACATTCCCTCATACTTCCTCAGTATAGCTGATGCCATCAGTATAGCATGAATGATGTCAACTTACCAGCTTTTATCATGGCAGGGTGGAAGTGGTGTTTTCTGTGGGTATTTCATTAAGTTTTGCATCATCTCTTAAAATCTTATGCAATAAGGAACCTTTTACTTTCAGAATTAGCTGCCACCCTATAAAATAAGGGGATGAATTGAACGCTACAACTATCTGACGAAGTTGGTGACGAAAACGAGAATACAGAGAACGTTAATTCACATTTTCTGCTTGGCACTGTGATTAGTGCGTGTTTTTAGCTTTGTACTGGTTCCTGCTTTTATCATTAAAACATTGCTGCCTGTGGATTCGTGGTGCTTCTTTTTGGTTTCCTCAGTATAGCTGCCGAAGCCATTGCCTTCCCAATAAGCATCCTAATCAACCGCTCTATCCAAGAAGGTCTTGTTCCTCAACTCTGGAAAAAGGCTTTCATCATTCACCTTCACAAAGGAGGCATTGATACTAACATCACCAAAATTGCCATTCTCTCTCCCATCTCAAAACTCCTCGAGAAATGTATCCATCTTCAACTCCTTCCCTATCTCTTGGACAACAATTTATTAACTCCACCCAATCACAGCACTATGACCGCCCTCCTTTCTTTCCTCGAAATAGTTAAAGCTAGAGATTCTGGTCTTACAGTATCTGCCATCCTACTTGACCTCTCTAAGGCCTTTGATACCATCTCCCATTACCTACTACTTAATTATCTAGCCGAAACCTATCACCTTCATCTCTCAATTGGTTCACCAGCTACCTCTTCAACAAGCAACAAGCTGTCAAATGGAAAAAAGCTACCTCCTGTTTCCTCAACACCCCTACTGGTGTCCCACAAGGTTCCATACTGGGTCCACTGCTCTTTAACATACTCGTCAATGATTTTTTCTGATCCATTCCTTATGCTAACATTATTCAATACGCAGATGATTCTACAATCGTCTGTTCTGCCTCATCCATCCCAACTCTCTTACAACTAACTCAAAACGCTTTCTCCGCCACTGAACAATGGATGAAAAACAATCATCTAGCACTCAATGCAGCAAAAACAAAACTTATGATATTCACACCCTCCAAAACTAGCACCATTGACAAAAAACAATTCTCTATCACCAGCCAAAATAATACACCTCTTGAGCTGGTATCCGAAACCAAGCTATTAGGAGTCCAGATTGATGACAAGCTTAAATTCAATTCCCATCTCCTACTAAACATAAAAAAACCCACCAAAAACTCGGTATGCTCTACCGCCGATAGCTCACTTTAGCTACTAAGCTCACTCTCTCTACTACATTTCTCTTACCCTCCCTTCTTTATGGTGCCCCTCTCCTTACACACCTACAATCTACTCTCAAAACAAAACTGTCCTCTTGTTATTACAAAATAGCCAAATTCACAACTAACAACAGACCATCAACCCATCACTGTGTACCTCTCCACATACTCAACTGGCTAGAACTTCCCAACTACCTCTCCTATATTCAGCTCACCTATGTACACAAACTCATTTACCAACCTTCCCGATGTCCCTCCCTCTCCTCTACCTTTAAAATGCACCTCCCACAACGACTCCTAAGATCTAGCAATCAAAACCTAATTGAAGTGTATAAACCTCTTCACCCCCCCCAGGACAGAACCTACTATCCTTTTCCCTAGCACACCTATGGAACTCCCTCCCTCCTTCAATTTGAACCATAACTAGCCTCCCATCCTTTAAAAAATCACTTTACTCCCATCTAAAATCCACATGGGAATGTTCCTGCTCCCACCCCTCTTAACTTATTCTCCATCCCGTACTGTCTTCCACTTCACATACTTCAAATACCAACTCCATTTTTCACATCTAGCAATCAGCATCTTATTCTCAACTATCAACTTCCAACTTACTTCAACCAAGCTCCTATTTTCACCTAATCCTACTATTATTTATATTATGAAAACACAAACTTACTAGTCCATTGTTCTTAAAAAAAAATATATATATATATATATATATACACCTTTGTCTATTTAATCACAATAACTTTTGTTATCTCTTAGAACCAGAAATAGTTAAACTGTAAATTGTTGCTAACTTTTGTGTAATATTTATGTTGGAGCTTTTCTCCCCAGGACTCCATTGAAAACGGGTTCCTTTGGCCCAATGGACTATCCTGGTTAACCGACTGCAAATGAATAAATGAATAAATAAATAAATAAAATAATAAATAAACATTGATGTGCAAATTATTTTTTTTCTCTGGACCATGTACCTTGGACAGTCTGTCCCAAGAAACATCCCCCACCCCTCCCCAGTTGGGAGGCATTCATGATAACCGTGGCTACTGGTGATTGAAGTACAAGAGGGTGGCCTTTGAAAACTTCAGCTGACTGAATCCACCAGTGTAGATGTACCATAAAGCCTGGACTGGCTGATTGGGCTGAACCACCTGCTGCATTAGAAAGCAGTCTCATGGCTGGTTACGAAGACTATAGGGCAGACAACTGAGAATTCACTTCTTTTTGGATCTCTAACGGTAAGTTACTTGCAAGAGAATTTGAAAGTTCCTTTATCAAATCCCTCTGGAAGCACATCAAGTGAGCCATATAGTTCAGCGCACGAAGAGAGAAAGTGTCTGAAGCATATGTCCATTTCCCCAGTCTATCCAATACCCTAGAATCCCTTTTAGGAGGATGAACAGAGGAACTCTTCTTGGACATTTCCTTTTTAGTGGCTGCTGCTACCACCATAGCACCTACAGGAGGACCCTTGGCCCAGAACTTCCTTTCTTTAGGGGAAATTAAAATCCTGTCTGGCTTCTTTGGAATGCACTCTGGCGGGTCTACTTCAGTAGACCAAAATTATACTTAATCGAAACTAATTTTACTGAGATGACATCACCGAAGATTGAATAAACCAAAGCTTCACACACACACACACACACACACACACACATATATATATATATATATATATATATATATATATATATATATATATATATATACATATATATGGTAATGTGAAGCTTTGGTTAATTAAAACTTCGGTGATGTCATCTTGGTAAAGTATGTTTCAATTAAGTGTAATTTCGGTCATCTGAAATAGACTCTAGCTGTGGCACATCAGAGTCCTTCCAGGCTTTCTGAGCAATAAGAGCAACTAAAGTGACAGGAGGGGGAACCACCCAGGACATTGAAGGGACATACCCAAAGACTTCAAGAAACACTGACTCATCAGAAGAAGGGGTTTTAGTGGGCCATTCCCCCACTGTTTCATCAATTCAAAGATGTCTCTGAAGGAGACATTCTTCAGGGGGAAACCTTCTCCCTCATCTAAGTCAATGTCTTCGGTGACAGATTCAGGAGATGAGTCAATATGCTTCCTTTTACAAGTCCTGTTCTGGGAATTGTGTCTTGGGACTCCCAAGAGGGACACATCAGAATCTGATGTGGGACTCGAATGCAGAGTAATCTCAAATCCTGTGGGATTCATATATCCCTGGCTACCACAATATAAGGAGGAAGGTACAGTCTTTGCAGAGAGTCTGTATGGATCCAAACTCTGGAAGCATACCAGTCACCTTGATCAAGCCAAGGCCCTCTCCACAGCCTCGAAAGATGACTCAGCCACTGGAACTGAAGAAGAGCCACCCATATTATTTAAGTGAGAAGCCCTCTCAATTCCAATGGCTGATGACCCTGAGGAGGACCTCATAACTGAGTTATTGAATGCTGAAACCCTAATGGTAGTAACAGCTCTGAAAGTCTCAGTCAGTGTTACCACCAGAGCTCCAACACTGACCTTTTGGCTGTGGGACTCTTCTTGACCCGAATTCATCAACTTAGTGAGTGACAATGTTGATATTAGAATCTCCCGTATGGTTGACTCAGAAGCTGGTACTATGGGAAGGCTGGATCCGACATACACCAGTTCCAGGAATGGAGATGGAGTACAAAGCTGAGAAGACTGAGCTGTCGGAGAGGAAGGGGCTGATCCCAGACCTTTCATGAGAGATGGAGCCAGGAGGACTCCCAGCTGAATCTGTTCCTCAAAAACCTCCTCATTTGGTCGACATTGAATTCTGTGAGGCTTCTAGAAATTGCCCAAATTTAGAGTATGAGACTATCAGAGTTTGAAGGTACCTTGTGTAATATAGGAGAATGAAGCCTGGGACTTATAGTTGCCGAAGTAAAGGACAACCTCAGAAAAGGAGTCTGGATCCAAGCAGTATATAGATCAAATTGTCTAGGTACTTTAGGTGCCAGACCTGCAATAACTGTGGGATTGGGAAAAGTTTTCTTAGAAATCTCTAGATGAACCTTGGATCTCTTGTATTTCAAATTTTCTTTGTCTTTTTTCCCTTTCTCTCTCTCTCTCTGTTTCTCTTTCAATTTCTCCCTTTCTTTGTCCGTCTTCTTTTTGAAGAAAGGAGAAGAAGTGGATGTCAACAGGTCCAAAATAGGTTATGTTCTTACCATAACATTCCATCTGTGTTGTTGATCTTCATTCATTTATTACTGACTGGTGTCTGTTCTGTCCTCTGAACGGAGTCGGCCTTTATAACAAACATGCTCCAGCCAAAAACACTTTCAAGCAAAGCTTACCTGTAGTGCCCCTCTCCCTGTTATCTCAGATCATGTTTGCCCACAAGAAAGAAAGTGGAGACTTTTTCTGAGCAAGTTCCCTGACCCAGGATTTGGACCAAATTCAAACCTCCAGGAGTTTTTCAGAAGGGGAAGGAGGGTGGGATGTAATGAATGAATGAAGATCAACAACACAGATGGAACGTTATGGTAAAAACATAACTTCTTTATCTGATGTTAATCTTCATTCTTTCATTACTGATGGGAGAGTCCCAAGCTACTTTATGCCCTGGGAGGCCCTATGGAAGGATATTTCTGAGCACCATTGAACCAAAAGATGCTCTCCCCCTGGAGACCAAATCCAGTTTGTAATGAGTGGTAAAGGTATGAGGAGTAGCCCATGTAGCTGCAGCACATATATCATCCATGGAAGCTCTTGAATGAAAGGCAACAGATTTTGCCATTGATCTGGTTGAATGTGCCTTGACATTAGTCAGTAGAGGAATTTTATTATGTTGATAGGTAAAGCATATACAATTTCTCAACCACTCATATAAAGTTAATTTAGAAACGGGTTTCCCCAAGTGTGGTCCTGAGTAGGATATGAGTAACTGGTCAGATTTTCGTAATGATTTGGTTCGGTCCAAGTAAAATCATAATTGTCTATGTACATCCAGTAAATGCAGGCAGTACTCTCCTTTATTAGAAAAATTGGGAAAAAAGACTGACAGGTCAGTTGTTTGATTAATAGTCAAATTTGAAATAACTTTGGGTAAAAAGGAAGGATTAGTCCAGAGTGATACTCTGTCCTTATGAAAGACCATGTAGGGGCATTTTATGCACATGGCTTGAAGTTCAGATATTCGCCTTGCTGAGGTAATAGCTACCAAGAATAGATTTCCAGGATAAAAATTTTAGATCCCAAGTGGCAGCAGGTTCGAAAGGGGATCAGGTCAAGGATTGTAGAACTAATATCAAATTCCAAGGTTCAGTTGGCTCTTTGAAGGGCAGTCTAATGTGTGAGACAACTTTTAAAAAGGTTTTACACAGGCAATGAGCAATCAAGGAGGAGTCTAGGAAGCCATTGTCGAAATTAGAAATAGCAGTAAGGTGTACTTGAATAGTGGAGGCTGCCACTCCTGAATGGAGAAGGTTTGACAAATAGTCTAATACAGCACTAACTAGAGTTGAGAAGGGGGTCTAGCACTTTCTGTCGAGACCAAGTGATGAATCTCTTTCACTTGCTGAAATAAGGTTTTTGGGTGGATGGTTTGTGTGAAGCCAGAAAAATGTTACGTACAGGGGAGGATAGATTATTCTGCCTGGCAATTACTGGAAGTGGAGGAACCAAGCTGTCAGCTCAAGACTCAGTATGTTTGGGTATACCAACCCCTGTGGGGTGCAACAGTAATTCCAGAGTTGGATCCATAATTCACCATTGGTGTACTAGTTAGGCCAAAGGATGAGAACTTGTTGAGGCCAAAACGGGGCAATGAGGATTACTCTGTTTCTCAACCGAAGAGCTTTCTTTATGAATTGCAGGATCGGAGGTAGGGGAAGGAAAGCATAAAGAAGTCCCGTGGGACAATTGTGTACTAGAGCATCCCTCTGGGATTTTCCTTAGGGGGAATTAGGGCATAGCAGCTGCTGCACTTGTGGTTTGCAGGGGAAGCAAACAGATCGCAGCAAGGCTGGCCCCAGCGACTGAAGATCTCCACCGGTATAACTCGTGAGGCAGCAGGATGCATCTGCTCAGCTTGTCTGCAATTGCGCTGGAATCCCCGGGAATGTGTGTTGCTATCAGAAAGCGGTTGGAAGACTTCACCCATTGCCAAATTCTCATGGCTTGTTGACACAGTGGGTAGAATTTGGTCCCTCCTCTTGACACAGTGGGTAGGATGGGTAGGATTTGGTCCCTCCTTGTATGTTGATGTACCAGACCATGTCCATGTTGTCCGACTGGGTAGCAATTGTTCCTGAAGGGAGGGCAGATTGGAATGTTTGCAATGCTAGAAGCACTGCCTTCAGTTCTAGAACATTGATGGGCAGGTTGGCCTCCACAGGAGACCAAGTGCCTTGGACTGTCCTTCTCTGGAAATGCCCCACCCCATCAGGGAGGCATCCATGGTCACTGTGGCTTTGAGCTGAGATGGGGAGAAGGGGCGACTCCATAGAGACTTTTCTGGCTTCATCCACCAAATTAAGTCTTGTTTGCAACGACTTGTTATGCGGATCTGGATGGACGTAGGATGAGTCAACGGAGACCATTGTGTCGCTAACAGCCATTGTAGGCACCTTATGTGTAGTTGTGCTAGGGGAACTATGGTGATAGAGTCTGCCATTGATCGAAGTAGTTGAAGGACTGTACAAGTTGAAAACCTTGTCCTGCGAGAGTATCACCCGGAGTTGACATCTTAGTCTCTGTAACCTGTGAAGTAGGAGAGAGGGAGACTAGGCAAGACTGAGTGTCGAAAGTTGTGCCTATGAATTCCAGATTTTGAGTAGGAGTTAACTTGTATTTTTCTTTGTTTATAGAGATCCCTAAGGATTTTGATAGCTTTAGGGTGTAATGTAAGGCTGTTACCAGTAGACGCTTGATGGGGGCAGTAAGGAGCCAGTCATCTAAATACAGAAACACCCGGAATCCTTGCAGTCTCAAGTGAGCTGTCACCATTGCCATGCATTTGGTAAGCATTTTGGGGACTGTAGAGAGACCAAAGGGCAGCACTCGAAATTGGTAGTGATTGGCTCCCAGGCAGAAGCGGAGGAATCTCCTGGAGCGCTTGTCCACTTTTATGTGGTAATACTCATCCTGGAGATCTATCGAGCACATCCAATCGTCTTTCTCCATAAATGGAAGGATAGACTGAACCCTGACCATCTGGAATTTTGTTTGTCTGATGAACTTGTTTAGGATGCTGAGGTCCAAAATTGCCTTCCATTCCCCTGTCTTCTTTGGCACTAAAAAGAACCTTGAGTAATACCCGGATCCTATTTGGTCTGGTGGAACTGTTTGGATGACTCTTTTTTTGAGCAGCTTTTGAATTTCTTGAGCTGCTGCTTCCCTTTGACTGGGTGGAACATCAGGATTCGCCTTAGTGGCCTTGGGAAGAAATTGAAGGGGATATCATAACCTCTGGTTATTATTGTCTGCCCCCAAGAATGTGTCGTTATGGATTGCCAGGCAAGGTGGTGCAGAGAAAATTGTATCCCAACTGCTTCCAGAGGTAAGCAATCAGGTTGCTCTTCAGGAGTGCTGATAGGGCTGTTCAGAGAAAAAATCCCTGGATCCTTAATTATGCGGACCCCCTCTGCCTCTGGGATGTCTTGCTGATGAGTTTTCCCCTCTGCCCTGGGGAGAAGACTCTCCACGTGTGTCGGTGAAAGGACTGTGGGACATTTTGTACTACATCTCTTCACTCCTCTGATTCCTAGAATAGGATCGCTGGGGGTTGGAAAAACGTATGCCCATGGCAGAACAGGGTCTTGCCATCTTTCTCACACCTGGCTAATGTGTCCTTTACCTTTGGGGCAAAAAGAGAGGAAGCATCAACAGGAGCATTGACAAAGGAAGACTTAAAAGGGTCTGCAAAGTCACTTAAGTGCATCCAGGCATGACGTCTCAAAACAACACCTGCAGCCACCCCTTTGGTAGTATGAGAAATCAGCCACATGGACGGATTAGAAATGGATTCCAGGGTGGCAAGCTGTGAGGCAACTTTGTCACGTACCTCATTAGATACTGCTCCTGCTAGAGATACCAAGAGTTACGTAATTAGGTCTCTCTGGAGATGGGTACAATTTGCCAAGTAATTCATGGACTGAATGACAAAGCTCGATGAAGCATATTCCTGCTTCCCTAGTCTATCCATCGTCCGAGACTCCTTGTGTGGAGAATAGATAGCAGAACTCTCTTCGGTGAGTTCTTTCCTAGTGGTTGCTGCCACCACCATAGCATCTACTGCCAAGCCTTTGAACAAGTTGGGAAATTCCTCTGGTGGGGATAGTATTTTGTCTGGTCTCCGGGGATAGGTTCAACAGTGTCAGGACTCTTCCATGCACACTGCACGATGAGCTGAGTTAGTTCATCTGCAGGCGGGGGTCACCCAAGAAGCAGAGAGTTGAGCATGAAAAGCCTGCAAGAATACAGACTCCTCAGAGGAAGGGTTGGAGGGCTTCAAGTCACCCCGCTGTTTCAGGATTTCTAGAATGTCTCCAAGGAAGACATCCTCGGGGGGGGGTGACCATGGGGACCCTTCCCCATCATCGTGGTCTGTATCTACGGTAAGGGATTCTTCAGGGGAATCCATGTGCTTCCTCTTGCATGATCTGTTCCGGGGTACCTCCTCAGCGGGAACTTCTGAAGAGGACTCCAAAGAGAATGTGCCCTGCGGTAGGGTATCTTGAGGATCTTGTGCTCTCTGTCCCAGTGTAGTGGACTGTGTCAAGTGTGGTCCAGAGGGTGAATATATATGGTACTCCGAAGCTGAAGGAACCAGCTTGTGTACCTGCTGAGGCAAGGACGCTCTCCCATCACCTGGAAAGCAGGCCCGCCCGAAGAGAGATGGGAGCCCAGAACCGAAAGGGACAACTTCAGAACCAGAGTCACACCCCGCTCCGACAAGCCCACCCTCAGGGAAGGAGGAATTGGTGCCTCCAAGAAGATCAGAACCATAGTAGATGGCGCCATAGAAAAAATAAGTGCCATACTAGGGGTCATAGTGCTGACAGCCCAGTCACGATCCCGAGGATGGCTCGGCTTTGAGTGAGTCGATGACTAAAGGGTAGACACTGGAGCCATAGTAAGGTCTACCAGTGGAAACGAAGAGGCTGGAACCGGGATAGGCATTGGTGTCAAGGACATCGATACCTACAAGGAAGTTGAAGGAGGAGTATATGTTGGAGTGTGTGGGGAAAATCTCTTGGCTCCAGGTGGCAGGGAGGGTTTGGAAGGGATTGTGATTCCTCTGGCAGCCAGGAGCTGATCCACGAGTCTCACCACATCGAATTCCAAAAGGCTCCTGGAGGAGTAGGTTGATATCCCCGATAGAGAATCAGGTTGCTGTAAGAAGGGGCTGCACTGTTGTCCAAAAAAGGATCTGCCATGGGAGAATATCTGGTCCGAGGGACTGTTTAACCTTTCGGCACCATGGTCACAGGACCAGGACGATGTAGGGGAGTGGGGGTGAACGGAGTTGGGAGTACTATTTTTGGTGCCAAAAGGGAGATGGGTACTCTAGTAGAAATTAAAGACATGGATGGTTCAGTGGTCACAACTAGTACCGTAGTCAGTGCTTGAGGCATTGGCACCGAGGACGGTACTGTGGTAGGTAGCTGAGGTCCTGAAACCAAAGACGGCACCGTAGAAGGGAGTTGAGGCCCTGGTGCCGAGGTTGCTAGAGCTAATTTAGGAACTTTCGCTTTCGATTCCATAGATTTGGAGTCAGTAACATGAGGTGAAGAAGGAACAGATTGGCTCCTTTGTTTATGTTCCTTTTTAGGAGTGGGTGAGCCCTCGATCTCTGAAATAACCTCCAAAAAGGGAGTTTTTATGAGACCTTTAAGGATTAATTTATTTTTCCTCTTGGTTAAAGTGCGGGCACTAAAGCCCTTACATGTCCCGCATGGTGGTTGAACAGACAAATGCAGACCACCAAGACAGTAAACATAAGACAGATGGTTATCCGAATTTGGCATTTTTCTGTTACATTGGTGTCATTGTTTAAAACCCATTTTTCCCTTTTTATCAGACATATTTATATGTATATCTGTAGTGGCACAAGATTCCCCAACCACAGTATAATTCCAAACAATTATGAATATACACTCACACAGTCAAGAAAAAGAAATAGTGTGTGTGTGTGTGTGTGTGTGTGTGTGTGTGTGTGTGTGTGTGTGTGTGTGTGTGTGTGTGTGAATATATATATATTATACATATATATATATACATATGAGGTGAAGAAAGAGGTGCAGCCTGAGGGAGAGTACTGGAAAGGCTTGAATAGTCATAAGACTCTGTGTCCTTGGAATATCTATAAATCTATGAGCCTATGTATGATATAGTTGATCCACTCTGAGATATGTGTTGCTACCAAAACAACCAACACTAAAAACAAACTTGGCAACATCTGGGGCAGGATGAGGAACAAATACATGATGCGGAAGGAGCTCAAGCTTGGTGAAGTGAAAAGTTGCTGAATCAGATTGTCTGGTGGTAAATTTCCATAAATTAAAGCAGATTGCCCAGGATGACATAGGATAACTAGAATAACATAATCTCATTTGGACTTTGAAAGTAAAAACATGAAAAACTCACAAATTCAAAGCCAACTTGTTACTATGTAGTAGCTCAAATAATATACAGGCAATACAATTATATGCTTTTTAATATCAAATAAAGCAACTTTTTCATAAAATTATATGACAAGAAACAAGTATTCCATTTCGTAAATTTAGTCCGTTTTGTTCATTTCTCCTTGTGGTCGCGTGGGTTTCCTCCGGGTGCTCTGGTTTCCTCCCACATCCCAAAGACATGCAGTAGGTGGATTGGACACTCTAAATTAGCCCTAGGTATGAGTGCTTGTGTGCGTGTGCCTTCTGTGGAAGGTTGGGCGCCGGGCTGGCAACTCGACACTGTAAAAACTCCACTGCCAATCATGAGCGGACAGGTGATCCGCTGTGGCAACCCCTAACCGGGAAAAGCCAAAAGAAGAAGAAGAAGTCAGTTTTGTTCATAAGCACTATTCTCCAACTTGGCTGCTTTCATTATATATAACTCACTGTTGTGTGTTATAAAGCTTTTTTTACTGTTTCACTGCATTTTTGGACTGTTTTATACTGTTTTAACTGTATTTTCATTGCTAGATATTGTTTCATTACTGTAATTGCATTTTTATTGAATTACTTAATTGTAAACTGCTTTTTCATAATGAGAGTTGTATTTTCTGTTTGTGAGTGCTCTATCTGTGCTTTTCTGTGCATTTTTTTGTGAGGTTTCTGTGTTCTAGTCGGGTAGCATAGTCTGGATAGAGGCCTGCTGTTATCCAGGCCTGGTTGTTTTTCTTGTTGAGTTTCCTGTGTTTCTGGCAGCCATCTTCTGGTAGGGTCTTGTCTTCGCCATGAGAGTGGCATGGTTGCCTGACCTTCTCTAGCATGAGTGATTGGTTGAAAGTGCAGGGGCTAGCAGGTTTGGGTAGTAATTCAAGCTTCTAGATCCTTCCATCTTTTCTGGTATTTATACCCTGTGTTTGCAGGGTGTTGCACTTGTTTGCTTGTTGCGCACTGCCGCTGAGCTGTTTTAACCCATTGTGAGGTATCTCAGTTGCATTTTTTCCCTTACCAGCACTCCTGTATAACTGACACCCTCCCTTGCCCTACTCACACCTATAGGTACTCTATTCTGACAGCACCAATTCTACCATCCTTTACCTCTTTTCCGCAGATTCTGACAACCATGGATGAACAATTTCTTGTGGTTTCTCCTGCTAGTCTTGTTGATATGGGCATCCTGAGACAGTGTAGCAACTGCCTCATGTACACAGACAACTCTCTACTACTACCAACTAGGAACACAATATGTGAGAGATGCAGTTACATTAAGAACCTAGAATCCTTGCTGTGTCAATCACACACCAGTACATCTGGCACTGAGAAAGTTGTCTGCACAAACACCACACCTCTACACCACCCACACCTGTACAGTACATTACTACATATGTGGAATTTCTCAACAAAAACATACCTAAACAAAAGTGACCTCCAAGGCAAAAGCACACAGGCACATCACAACCCACCGCAGCAAGCAAAACACATAGTGTTTCTCAGCCTCTAAGGCCTAGCTACAAACCCAGCATACTAGTCATGGGAGACTCTATTGTAAGACACACAGGTGTGCCCCTCACCAGGCTAGACAAGGGGAAAGTCACGGTGAGTTGCTTGTCAGGTTCTAGAATCTCCCATATCACTCACACACTCAAGTCTCTCAACAGCAGGTACTATTATGACTCTGTCATAGTCCATGTTGGTGTGAATGACTTGAGAGACGTACTTCTCTGGACTATATGAAGAGAGATATGATTGAGCTCTCTCAATATGTGTCCCAGGCAAGTATGTCCCTAGCCTTACGCAGCATCCTACCATCACCCAGAGTGATGCTTCAGTACAAACAGAAAATGATTGACTTTAACAATTGGCTTATTTTCTGGTGTCATTCCAAGGGGATCCAGTACCTGACAGCCTGGGATAACATGATTGGCAGACCACAATGCTTTACCAGAGATAGCCTTCATCTGTCTCCCCTGAGCTTCAGGCTTCTGGCAAAGGCTCTTGCCTCCCCATAGTGCCTTTTTTAGGCAAATTCATGAGGACAAAATTACCAACGTGAAAAAATTCTTCTAAATGATATTTAAAGGTCATGCTGCTAAACGCTAGGAGTCTTAACATGAAACTGCACTCATTGGAAGCATTCCTCGACATGGAAGATGCTGACATTTCTGCAGTCACTGAAACCTGGTTCAAAGCTGCGGAGAACACCCCAACCTTACCAGGTTACTTGTCCTACCATGCTTTCAGACGAAGCTTCTCCTAAGCCAGTCGCTGGTTTGCTGGTACTCAGTGAGGTGCTTTCGCAGCCCCTGATACCCGCTGCTTTCGAGTTGCAGGCCCCTACCGAAACCCATGTGGAGTTCAGCATGCCGTGAGATACTCAAAAGTATTGGACCCACAGATGTATCTCCCTCGGATGGGTCCAGAGCTGCTGAGCAGGCACCGGCGTCTGAGGGTGTATTCAGGCCTCAACATTTTTATATCAAACCGACGACAGCTGCAAAACCAAAGACAAAAGCAACTTCTAAAACTAAAAAATTGACGCATGAGCCATGTGCACAGGCCTCTATGCCTAAAAAACAGATGATCAAAATGGCTGAAGACCTTATTACCTTGATCAGGGGTTCGCATCCCCCCTCCTGATAAGAGACCTAGGCAAGACACTGATTATGAATCTTCAGATCAGGTTTCTATTTCTTCTGATCAGGAATTATCTATACCTCCCTATGAGGATTCTGATGCAGAGGAGTGTATACCATCTGCATCACCTCCTGAGGATTATTCATTTGGAGAAACCTTGCATACTTTGAGGGAGCATTTTCACTGGGAGAGTCAAGATTTCTCAGAATCAAAAAAGAGGCTCAGGGATTTCCTTCTTCTCCCTCAGCACAGGCCTTTAGCCATACCCCCGGTCTTAGACATTGTAGATGATGTGTTTTCGGAGTCAAGCTTGTCCCCTGACTCCTTACCTCCGGCTCCCAGCAAGCCTGACAGATATTACAGGGTCCCTGACTCACACAAATTTTTATTTAGAAACCCTGCTGCTGATCCTGAAACTATTTCACAGGGTCCAAAGGGAGTTAAGGCCTCAACAGCAAAAAATCCTACCCCCTGTGATAGAGATTCAAGGGCACTGGATAGATGGGGAAAAAAGGTTTATACATCTGCAACCTTGGCAGTTAGGGCCTTATACTGCCAGTTTCATATGCTCAAGTATCAACATGTTATTGGATTGCTGAAACAGAAAATGATGTTGATTTCTGAATGTGCAGAAAATAAAGAAACGCAGGAATTATTGCATGCAGCTGAACAGGTTGGAAAGCATACTTTGCAATGTGGTTTTGATTCCTTAGAGGCCTCCTGCAGGGCCGCAGTTACTGGATCTGTGATTAGTAGGCATGCCTGGCTAAAAGAGCAAAATTTGCCTGATCATGTTAAAGCTAAATTACTGGATGCACCTTTACAGTATGATACTCTGTTTGGTATTAAGGCAGAAGAGGTTTTAAAGAAAATGGAAGACACAGCTAAGTCTATGCAAACTGTAAACGACTTCTTACAAGTGCAGCCACCAAGATTCAGTAGACACTGGCCTACAAAAAATTGGTCCTTTCCTGTGTCAGACAGAGCTCAAAGGGGCAAATCCAGACACCCTAAGGGTTCCAGATACCAGGCACAAGATTCTTACAGGTCAAAGCAATGACGTGCTTCTACCTCCAAATCTGGAGGAGATAAAGCGAAAACCTACAGAAAACAGTCCCAATGACTTCCCTCTACCTTCACCAAGCACTTACGTTTTGGCAGCACCCTTAGGGGGGAAAGTAGCACTTTTTGCTCAAAATTGGCACTTAATAACCCAGGACAAGTGGGTACTAAACATAATATCACAGGGATACATATTCCATTTCCATACTCTGCCAATGGCAAACGGTTGGCCGGCTCTGCCAAAAAATCACTGGGCAGAGGCACAGAAACAGGTTACGTCCCTCATGGATATGGGGGCCATTCAGCCAGTACCAGAACAGGAAAAAGGACAAGGTTTTTACTCAAGACTGTTCTTGGTACCCAGAAAGGACAAGGCCTGGTGGCCAATACTGGATTTATCAATTTTGAACACATACCTGGACATTCCAAAATTCAACATGCTGACTTTGCAGCAGCTTCTGCCCATGCTGGGCAAGAATGCTTGGCTGGTGACATTAGACCTAAAAGAGGCATACCTGCATGTCCCAGTAAGGCAGTCATGCAGAAGGTACCTCAGATTCAAGGCTGGCTAAATGCATTACCAATTCTCTGCACTCTTTGGCTTAACTACTGCACCCAGGGTCTTTACAAATTGCCTGGCACCAGTAATTGCTTTTTGCAGACAAAGACGTATACAAATATATCCTTACTTGGACGACTGCCTCATTCAAGCAGAGAACAAGGACATTCTTCTTCAACACCTGACATTTGTGAAAAGGCTTCTAACATGCCTAGGGTACACAATAAACGAAAAGAAATCACAACTGGAACCCTCTCAAAAGATAACATTCCTGGGTGCAAGCTTGAATACAACTGCCCAGATGGCTTACCTCACGCCAGACAAACAAAGGCAACTGACTACTTGCTTCAAACTGATGTCAACAAAAACCCAGTTATCTGCAAGACAAACTCTGCAGGCTTTGGGCTTCATGGCATCCTGTATTCTACTGATTCCATATCCAAGACTGCATATGAGGAAACTTCAGTGGTACCTAAAAAGTTTATGGAGTCAACATTGTCACAGTCGGGAAACAATGATTCCTCTCATTCCCTGTCTACAACAGGAGTTTCTATGGTGGGCAAAGGCATGTCACCAAAACATGGGACTGGCCTTCACTCTACCCCCTGCCAGCCAAACCTTAACAACAGATGCATCAGATTATGTCTGGGAGGGGGGGCCCACACGACGGGAAGATGCATTCAGGGCATATGGACCCCAAAACAAATGCATCTACATATCAACCAAAAAGAGATGCTAGCTGTTCAAAATGCCCTGACAGCCTTCAAGGACTTACTTCATCCAGGACAACTACTGATAAAGACGGACAACACCATGGTTATGTGGTATATAAACAAGCAGGGGGGCACGCACTCATACCCCCTTTGCAGATTAGCCATGGCACTGTGGGACACAGCTGTGACTTACCAAATACATCTTCAAGCTCAATTCCTGCCAGGAAAACAAAATACTCTGGCAGACAATTTAAGCAAAAACCTTATGGACTGTCACGAGTGGAAACTAGATCCACAAGTCTTCAGCATGATGATAAAGAAATGGGGGAGCCCAGACATATATCTATTTGCCTCTCCTCAAAATTACCAATTGAAAAGATTCTGCACAAGGACTTATCACAGACAAGCATGGAAAGTAGTGGACGCCTTATCCTTCAGTGGGAAAAACCTGTCTGTTTACTCCTTTTCTCCTCTACCTCTTCTTCCCAGGGTCCTACTAAAAGTCAGACAAGAGAAACCAAAGATGATACTAATTGCCCCGGACTGGCCCCACCAATACTGGTACCCAATCCTAAGGAACTTGTCTCAATACCCAGCTTGGACCTTACCTCAAAGAACTCAACTGCTGTCCCAGCAAAACAACCAGATCCTGCACAATCAACTCCAGACACTGAACCTGGCAGCATGGCTGATCATGTAGTTATACAAACAACACCTCTCAGTAAAGCTGTGATGGATGTCATTTTGGAAGCCAGAAGGCCTAGTACTAGAAAATTTTATGCTGATAAATGGAAGAGATTCTGTGCTTGGAATCAAGCACAAGGAACTGATACAGCAGAACCAAATATTCCTCAGATACTACAATACTTGACTGAGATGCTTGACAAAGGCCTATCTTTCTCATCAATTAAAATCCGTGCCTCTGCCATTTCGGCTCATTACAATACAGAGTCACCAGTCTTTTCTCATCCTTTACTAAAGTAGTATCTTAGAGGAGCCAAAAATTTAAGGCCTCCTAGAAGATCACCAATACCTGCATGGGACCTCAACTATGTGTTGGAAAAGCTCACCCTGCCTCCATTTGAACCAGCTGCTACTGCTGATATAAAGTTTTTATCATGGAAAACAGCTCTGCTACTAGCAATTACTTCAGCAAGAAGAGTCTCAGAGCTACAGGCCCTCATGGCTGTGGAGCCTTTTATCATATTTTACCCAGGCAGGGTGTCTCTGAGGACAAATCCTTCATTTATGCCTAAGGTGGTTTCCAGTGTGGCTCTTAACCAAACTATTCATCTTCCAACCTTTTATCCAAATCTGCAGAACAAGGGGGAGAGAATTCTGCATTCCTAGGACATATACAGACAGCTAAGATTCTACTTGAGCAAGACTAAAGCGCTAAGAAAAACTGAGCAATTACTAGTGACATATGCTGCAGGATCAGAAGGAAAGGCTATTTCAAAGCAGACTATTTCAAAGTGGATAAGCCACTGCATTCGTTTCTGCTACTTGCACCATGGCCATAGCCGGCCTTAGGCATAGGCTGACTAGGCAGCTGCCTAGGGCGCTGCTCTAACAGGGGCGCTTTTCTAGTATTTATTTGCTGTAAGTAGACCAGGATGGGGGCACCAAGTTGTGTGGTGGAGGGAGCCGTGTAACCCTTTTGCCTAGGGCACCAGTTGACCTAAGGCCGTTCCTGACCATGGCAAACCTGTGCCCAAGGGTATTAGGTCTCATTCCACCAGAGCTGTAGCTACTTCAGCATCCTTTCTCAGAGGAGTACCAACCAAAGACATTCTAGAGGCTGCTACTTGGAGTTCTGTTCACACCTTTACAAAGCATTCTCATTTACCTCTCTACTCTAAGTCCAGGGCAGGCTTTGCCACTGCAGTTCTGCAGGGCCTTATAGCCACACCTAATGCTGTTTAGCTCCAGCCTCCCATCCATAGCTTTCTAATGACTGCAACAGTGAAGCACGGAGAACATAGTACAGTTGTGTACACTTACCATAAATGTAGATGTTCGAGTGTATTCACTGTTGCAGTCCAGGTTACCTGCCTGCCATCCCCCTTTCATTCAGGAGTTTATCTTTCCTTCTCTATCTTCTACAACCTATGTGGCTTATTTGCTTGTAGATGAAGGTAAAGTTTATATTGGTGCATGTATATATAGTTTTTATATATATTTTTTTGCTACCTTTTTGGGGGCACCTGAAATCGACGTCATGGAAGAGGAGACAGCAACCGACGCAGGACCCAAGACTTTGGAATTCAGGCCGACTGAGGGCAACCTGCCAGCAGATTACCCAAATGTATTGACTGCAACAGTGAATACACTCGAACATCTACATTTATGTTAAGTGTACACAACTGTACTTTTCTTTTAACCAGCCCAGAGTCACTGGTGTTTGAGAAACTGGTTCAAGCTCAATCTAATGAAAGGTTTCATTTCTTTTCAAGTTTTGTCCAACTTCACTCTTTGCAAATGAATGAAACTGAAACCTTTTTGAAGCACTTATTTTTCCATCGCTAGCAACTTTTTCTTACTTAATTTAAAACAATGAATGCAATAGGAAAGTTAACAGTTAACATCAGTGGTACTTTTCCAGAGTATTGTTTGCCCCTTGCTGATCAGAAAAGAAAATAGGATGGGTTTTAATTTCCTTCAACAAAAAAGCATTGCATAGATGTTATGTATTTCTTGATTTGGAGAGGAATTTGCCAGAATAATATATAAATTGACATCTACTGTTGTTTAACATCATAACGTCTCTTAAGTACATAGAGAGCCATAACTATGCTTCACAGCTGGCTAAAAGACAAGCTTTTGTAAATCATTTAGAACTTCTGTTATGCTCTCATCTCAACATCTGAAAGTATAGGAGGGTTAAGTGTTTCACGTGTTTGAAAGCCATGAAACACCTAGTACTGCCACACAGACAAAGGTCAGATTCTATTTCTAATTCTAGTCACTGCCTGTCTGACATTGGAGGAACTGAAGCTACATGCATTCCAATGAAGTATAATTGTGTTTCTGATCATATCTACTTATGTGCTCATTACATGCATGTCAAGATTCACCTCTCAAGCTTTGCTGCACTCTGCTCTCAAGGTGAATTTATTGGCTTCCATGACTCAAATGCTTAACAAGCTGGGTATGATTAGAAACCTGATCATAATCCTTCATGATGCCCATTGCTTTAAAATACAACCCAACATATTTACCCAGTCAATGCAGTGTAACAATTTAGGATCCTTCTCTCACCTCATCAGAACTTGTAGGTGTATGTCAGTCCTTCTCTAAATGCTACCAAACACTTCACTGTCTCTAAAATTACATTATATAGTCTCCAGTGGTATATAAACACCAAATAAAATTTGCTCTTCTCACTTACAGCCGTTCATCCCCAGTGTAACAAACATTAAAGAGCAGTTATTAGCAACAAGAAATATCATTTATCTCCTACACTCCTCTGACATGGATAGGCAAATCCGGGTCTATATCATATCATCGAAGTGTAAACGCTTCAAATGTGAAAACATCAAACCCATAACTTAGAAAGCTGAATACTGAGAACAGCAATTTTTTTCCAGTACAAAATGCGAAACACATGAACACTACAAACTATTTCTAATGTGGGGGGCTTCACCTCCCACACCCCCCAATGTGGGGGGCTGTGCCCCCCACACTTAAATATACCAACTCCTAGATCGCACCTCAGTGGAGGAAATATCGAAGCCGTGGAAACAGCCCACCAAATTCTTTCCGTGGGAAAGAATTCGATGTTCCGCAGCCTCGGTATTTTCAGTCTTTGAACTTCCAAGTTTGAGGTTGTGGCATTCGAAGTTATCAGCTTTCGAGCTTCCGTTATACACCTGGCAAATCCTTTAGGCCAGTAACCTTTCAAGAAAAAATTGTAATGTTGCACTCCTAAGTGCATTTCCTGTTAAGCAATTAAATATTACTGTACAAATATTCCATTGTGGGTTTTGGCAAGCTGGATTAGTCAGGCAATTTACATTCCAAAAACTAGATTTAACGTATAAATAGCCATCTCAGTAAAAGACAACCATAACACCTTATTTAGCTGTTTTAGAAACCTCAGAAACATTGCCAAGCACTGCAAAGAGCTAACAGTAAATTATATCACATACTCAGACCCCAAGGGATATGGCCAAGCTACTAGCAGATAAAGTTAGTTCTGACTTCATCCCGTCTCCCCCTACATTCACACACTAATACCCACATCTACACCCCTCCTTCATATCTCCCAAGAACAAGTCCTGAAAGCACTTGCCAAGGCCAAAAACACTGATTCTTTGTGGCCTGATAACATACCAGGCTGCCCATTGGCCGGCCTGAAACAGGACCTGTAAAACCTGTACAGAGGTTATTCAGTAACAGCTTCCAGACAGGTTTTGTGCCTGAAAAATGAAAGACAACAACAGTCTTCTCCTGCGCAAAGGTTGGGAATCAGTGGACCCAGCTAATTACAGACTTGTAAATCCGACCATCCTCATTTGTACAGCTATGCAGAGGATCTTTATGGAATTCATAAATAAGGACATAGGTAACCTACAACCTCTTGACCCAAGCTAGTTCATTTTTTGTTAAGGGCACATTCTGCCTGTTTGACCTGGTTGACTGAAGCAATAAATTAGGGAAAATTAGTACACATCACATATCTAGATCATGCAAAGTGCTCAACAAAGTTCCACACTCAGATGTTGTTGATAAATTCTCCCAGCTAAATGTTAATCCCTGTGTATGTCATTGGGCAGAATATGAGCAAATATTACCCATAAAATTAGGGAAAGAGGCTGTAACACCTCCAAAAGACCTGTTAATAAAGGCATACCATAGAGTTCAGTCCTTCAGTTACTACTATTTGGCATTTACTTCTTGGAGGTCAAAACTAATGTTAATGGTTTATGCCTGACTAGGTTTGCAGATTACTGTAAACTTTGTGTCATCAAAAACTCTTCAGGGGGCACCAAGATACTCCAAGAAGGCCTTTCCCAAACAAACAGCTGGTGTCATAATCATGGACTAAAACTAAAGGCCAAAAAATGTATAATAGTCTCCTTTGGCAAGCATGACATTCCATGTAACTGACACTCGCCTGAAAAACAATCTGGTAGTTAGAAACCTGGGAACCTTTGTGAGCAACAAGCTGCCCTTTGACCACCATATAGCCATTATATTAAGAAAGTCCTTTTTTACTGCGTTGCTTATTAGTAAGGGCATGGCTTCTAGGTCCAGGGATCTGATCATTTTTTTATTAGACCAGTCTTAGAGTTTACTGCCCCCTTCAATATGTACCTATCCAAATATTTAACACAATTTGAATGACCACAGTACCAAGAAAATCAAGGGCCTAAATCATAAAAAGTGCATTGACAGACTGTCCCAAAGCCTTGTTCCCTGTTCTTGGTTTCATACAGTCTACCGAGGCGTGATCTCTGCCTTGCATACACAGCCTCAGTAAACCCTATTCTCTCAGATCTAATGCAAATCATCATGTCTAATGGTGCCATAAACAACCAGTCAAGAAATCTTGATTTCTTCTGAAACTTAAATAGAACATATTTTAGGGATATATATATATATATATATATATATATATATGTATCACAGAAAATACCATTTATTTGGAATTATCTTCCTCACCAAGTAAAGCAAAGTACTTCCTTTATTTTATTCAAACATAATCAGGATGCATGGATGTAAAACTGCAAATTCTCCTCTGATTTAGCACCCATGTCCCTTTTGGATATGTGTAACATGTAAATGTCCTACTGGCTCTGAGTTACATGTACTTAAATTACAAGGGCTAAAAATTTTATGGGAATGCAAGGATCACGTATCAGTAGCCTAGTAAGTACATATGCGCATTTATAGTTAGGTACTCGCCATAACTCTGCATCTGTGTTGTCTATTTTTATCCTTCCTCAACTGGTGGGTCTCTGATCTGACTCTTGGGTCAGTCCTTGGGCACTCAACAGACTTTAGGCTTTGTAGTTTAAGTTGCTTCCCTTACCCATAATCTCCTGACTACTTGTGACTACTTACCTCAGATCAAGTCTGGTCCTCAAATTATCAAATATAATGCCAAAAATGGAAAAGGCAGCACATAGTACTTCTGGGTAAGTAATACAACAGGTAAAAAGATGGGAAACATGAAGAAATCAGAAAAGGAGACTCTAACCCACACAGCAGAAGTTATCTAGCAATATCCCTCAGGTCATACCGAGATTCAGACAAACAGGGAAGGGGGAGTCGTGGGTGGAAAGTTGTGGAAAGACAAAAACAGACAACACAGATGCAGATTTATGGTGAATATATAATTATAATAGCTGATGTTATCTTTTTTGTCCATTCCTCAGCTGATGGGACAGAGTCCCTAGCCACAATCATCTTGGGTGGTCCTCAAGGAAGGATATTCCAGAGTGATGCTGAGCCAGATGCTACTTTATTCCTAGACAATATGTCCAACTTATTGTGAGCTATAAAAATATGAGCATTGGACCATGTAGCAGCTGCACGGATGTTATGTATAAATGCTTTAGACAAGAAAGCAGATGAAGTGGCCATAGACCTGGTGGAGTCTGCTTTAGGACGTTTTAGTAATGACAGGCCTTTATTTTTTGTAAATAAAGGTGATGCAATCAATAAGCTATCTGAATAGTCACTTTTTATACTGCTGTGCCAAATTTAGCTTTAGAAAAGGATACAAACAGTTGCTCTGACTTCCTGAAATCCTTAGTTCTGTGAATGTAAAATGTGAGTTATCTATTAAATGAAGCATATATTTTCCCTTGTTAGAGAATTTTGGAAAGAAAATTGGTAAGCTGATTGACTTGATTGAGACTAGTTTCTGACACCAGCTTAGGTTGAAAGTAAGAGTTAGTCTGAAGTGACACCCTGTCCTTGTGAAAAATCAGGAAGGGTGGGCGAGAAGAAAGTGATTGGAGTTCTGATTCCCATCTAGCTGAGGTAATGACCACTAGAAAAAAAGTGTTTTCCAGTATAGAAATTTTATCTCAGTTTTTGTTGCTGGCTCAAAGAGAGGCTGAGTAAGAGCCTGAAGAACCAACATAAGGTCCCACTGAGGTACAGGATCTTTTATTGGAGGGTGGAGCAGTAATGTCCTTTTAAGAAGAGCTTTACATAACTTTAAAGAAGCTAATGAAGAACTACCTACTCCAGTGTGAAAATTTGAGATGGCAGCCAGTTGCACCTTAACTGTGGAATAACTAGCTCCTTTTTTGATGATGGAAGCTAGAAAATCAAGAATAGCTGGAATAGGCACAGAAAAGGGGTCTAAATGTCTCTGAAAGACCCAAATAGAGAATCTTTTCTATTTACTTTTGTAAAGTTTCCAAGGGGAAGCTTTTTGGAATGAGATAAGAATGTGGCGAACAGGGGAAGAAAGCCTGGAACTTAGCCATAACGAGTTGAATAAACGATGCAATCAGCTTGAGGTATAGAATGTCTGGGTGAGACAGACTGTACAGATGAGACAGAAGGTCCTGAACAGCATCCAACACCCGTGGAGTATAAAGAAGATGAGGCCACAGGAAGGGGAACCATACTTGGCAAGGCCAGAATGGAGCAGTGAGGATCACTTGCTCTTCCACTGATGAGCTTTCTGAATAAACTTGGGATTAAGAGCAATGGGAAGAAAGGCATATAATATACCGAAGGGCCAGTCATGAACTTAGAGCATCTCTTGGTGACTCTTCCTTCGGGGGGGGATCAGGGAAAAGTCCTGCTGCTCTTGCTATTGAGGGGAGAGGTAAAAAGGTCACAGCACAGTTGATTCCATTGCTGAAAGAAAGATCATGTCCGCCACTGACTGGTTGAGAGACCACTCATGAGGGATTAAAATAGACCAGCTTAGTTTGTCTGCTACCACGTTGGCGTTTCTTGGAATGTGCATTGCCATGGGGAAAGCTGTTGGAAGAGGACACCGATTGCCATACTCTCACTGCCTCACTACAAAGTCAGTAAGATCTGGCTCTCCCCCTTGTTTGTTGATGTACCAGACTATTGACATGTCTGTCTCAATTGCAACCATCTCTATAGGGAGAATATCTTGAAATGCCTGCAGTGAATATAGGACTACTCTCATTTCTACATGTTGATGTGAAGTTTGGCCTTTGTCTGTGTCCACTGCCTTGGACTGTCCTTTCCCAGGTAATGCCCTCTTTGGGGGAAGGGCATATGAAGTGGCAGCCCTGGGAAACTTCCTCCGCATGAGTCCACCACGCTATGTGTCATCTTCAGACTGCTGTGGTGAGAATGGGAGCCAAAACTGACTGATGCTTGACCAACCCCTGTACCACTTGGGTCCACTGTAGTATTCTCATGTGAAACCATGCCAGAAGAGCTAGAACTATGGAGGCTGCCATGGAACCCAATAATTGTAGAACTAGTTTGGCTGGAGGTGAATGAAGAATAAGGATATCCACTGCCTTTTACTTAAGGTCTCCAATCTTCATTGAGGAAGACTTGCTACTTGTGATTTTGTGTCTAAGCAAATACCAGTGAACTCCAGAGTTTGTGTTGGACAAAGTTTAGACTTGGCGTAATTTATGGTGCTACCCAGCTGTGAACAGAGACAGAGCAAGTGGTGCCTGCCTTGAATTAGTAGAGGCTTGGTGGAAGCAGTTAGGAGCCAGTCATCTAGATCTGGAAACACACAGAATCCTTCTAGTCTCAGGTGAGCTGCAACCACTGCCATACATTTAGTGAACACACAGGAGCTGTGGTAAAACCAAAGGGAAGGGCTGTGAACTGGTAGTGACTGGCTTTCTGCTGGAAGCACAGATGTCTTGTGGATCACCTGTATATCTTGATATGGTTGTACGCATCCTGAAGACCTATAGAGCACATCCAGTCATCCTTCCTCAAAAGAGGCAGGATGGACTCAACCATTACCATCCAGAACTTCAGGTGTTTTACTAATGGTGGTCCAGTCTTGATATAAGCATCCCCTGACTGCCTCCAGGGTACAGCAGTTGGGTAATCTTTTTGGGATGCTGAAAGGGCTTATCCAAGAATGAACCTGTACAGCCGCGGTGTTGTAAACCACCTCTGCCATGTGGACAGCATCTTCCATTGGAATTTCTCCCTCTGCCACGAGGTAGATCTTTCTCCATAGGATTCTTATGTAGAACCTTGCTATTTTCTAAACCACAATTTTCTACCACCTTTCTGGTTTCAAGAGAAGATCCTTTGAGGTGTAGAAAAATGGATTCCTAAGACAGAAGGTGTTTTCACATCTTGCTCACTCCTGGAGAGTATGTCTTTTACCTTAAGGCTAAATAAAGTAGACCCATCAAAAGGGGCATTGATGAATGAAGAGTTGAAGGGCATTGCAATATCACAAAGGTGCATCCAGGTATGTTTTCTAATGGTTAAGTGTGAACCCACTACTCTAGCAGCCCCGCTCTGAGATATGAGATATCAGTCTCATAGAAGCACTGGATAATGACTGCACGGTGGCCAGCTGTGTAGAAACTGTATACTTATCCTGTGCCAAAATCAACCTGAGAGGGTACTGGAAAACTGTTAAATCAGTTCCCTCTGAAACCTGGTGACGTGCCAAATAATTCAGAGAAGTGAGGGCAAATGTCGCTGAAGCATAGGTACACTTCCCATACATGTCCAATGTCCTAGATTTCCTATTAGGAGGCTGGAGAGAAGAACTCTGTTCTGCTAGTTCTTTCCTGGTGACTGTTGCATAGCATCCACCAGGGGACCCTTGCTCCAATGAGTCCTCTGTTTAGGTGCAACAAGATATTTGTATGGACATTTAGGGATAGACTGTGTGATGACTGGTTCCTTCCAAGCCCAACAGGAGATGAGAGCTACCATCTTTTCTGCCAATGGGACTACCCAAGCTGTACCTGAGCTGGTCTCTAAAGCCTCAAAAAACTCTGATTCCTTTTAGAAAGGGGTGTCAAAAGAAAAACCTCCTTTCTTTTTCAGAAGTTCGATAATCTCTCCGAATGAAACATCCTTAAGGGTGGCCTGGGTACCCTTCCCCTTCATTGAAGTTGGTGTCTTCTGTTAAAGACCACTGTGGGGAGTCTGTGCCTCCTTTTGCTAGTCCACTTCGGAGGGGGCTCATTGGTGGGAAGTTCTGGAGAGGACTCGGAAGTACCAGCAGTGTTCTGAATGAGAACAGTCTCGAGGCTTGATCTGACCAGCTGTCCTAATGGGGCTGGGTGAAGAGGCCAAGCTTCTACAGAAGGAAGTTGAGTGTAGGATGGACTTGAGGGGGATAAGTGTATCTTTTCCAGTGATGGGGAGAAAGCTGTTTCCACCACCTCGAAAGCTGAAGTTGTAGGGTACCTCAGCCTCACTCCCACTGGATCTGAATATGCCTTAGAGGAACAAATCCTGATCTTCCCTGGCTCTGCTGTTGAAGCAGAGGATGTAGCCACACTCTCCAGCGGTGAAGTTCCGAGGGGAAGGGATGGCTCTGGCACCATTGAAGTTGATCCCAATCCACTGGATCCAGCGCTGATGTTACAACCCAGAGATCCTTCTGGATCCAACAATGTTGGTCTCATCTGTGTCAGAAAAAGTCACAGTGGAAGAACAGTAAGTCTTTGGATCTGACACTGACATACTTTGGAATATAGGATCCAAAACCTCCAAAACCACAGAATGAATTTGAGTAGGAGCTAAAGCCTGAGGTTAAGTGGAGAGAGGCTCACGGTCCAGTGGAGGAAGGAGCTGGTAAAACACCCAACTGAATCTGGGTTCTGAGAACCTTCCTTATCATCCTGACCTCATCTGCTTCTAATAGGCTCCTGGAAAATTATGTCGATTGTGGATGGGAAGCTTGTCAAGGCATGTCTTACAGGAAGGGCGACTGAATCCTCCAGGAGACTGGTTCAGGAGAAAACCTTGGAGATTTAGATTTGGATCTGGTCAGATCCAAATGAGGAGACAGGTCTGATTATTTTAGCTCTGTTTTAGTTGACGTCATGCTCTTGGAAGTAGACAGAGCCAACAACTTATAGCTTGAAGAGCTGGAAGGGGAGAGCAGTTGGAGGAGTGTTTTTTCAAATCTTTAGATGTTTCTTCTGTATCCCATGAAGACTTTTTAGAGTACTGTGGTGCTTCAGAGTCCGAAGAGACAGAAGATTGTAGTAGACCCTTCAAAATCAGTTTATTCTTTCTCTCAACCAAAGCTCTGTTATTAAAATGTTAGCACAAATGTCACACACAACTTCAAGATGTCCTGGACCTAAGCAGTACACATGTAATGAATGACTATCCAAATTTGGGATCTTATGCCTAAAAGAAGAGCACTTTTTGAAATCAGTAGGTTCTCTGATATCTTTACTCCAATCAAAACTGCCATAATAATAAGTAGCACTTGTATCCAAAAGAGTAGAAGGCCGTAAATACCAACAATGGTAAAGAAATCCCCAAGTGAAAAATGAGCAGTCGGAAATACCAGCAATGGTAATGAAGAAATACCTCAAGGTAAAAAAAAAAAAAAAAAAAAAAAAACAGAGCAAGGATTTAAGGCCCAAGCATTAACACTGAGTTTAAGAAATGTAGCCATAAGTGTGTGTGTGTGTGTGTGTATGTATATATATATATATATATATATATATATATATATATATATATATATATATATATATATATATGGGTCTGCTTCAAAACATCTAAAACCCATAACATCGAATTTCATAACATTGAGACCAGAACATCCAAAACCCATAACACCGAATTTCATAACATTGAAAATGTGCATCAAAACATCAAACACTGCAAATCACAAGAAAATAGCATCCCCTCCACATATAACGACACCAAACTACCAAACACACTTGCCCTTTACACCCCCCATACCCCCACCCACAATTAAATATACCAAATCCAAGATTGCACCACAATGGGAAAAAGTTAATTTCCTAACCCCACTGTATCAAGCCCCTCTGAAAAAATGTACTAAAACCTGTGTTTGGTAGTTTCGTGTCATTATATATGGAGGGGATGATATTTTCATGTGATTTGTAGTGTTAGATGTTATGAAATTCAATGTTATGGATTTTAGATGTTTTGGGTTTTAGATGTTTTGGTCTCAGTGTTATGAAATTAGATGTTATGGGTTTTAGATGTTTTGAAGGGGACCCAAATTTATATATATATATATATATATATATATATATATATATATATATATATATATATATATATATATATAAAATACACACACACATATGTATGTATGTGTGTGTATAATGTGTGTGTGTGTGTGTGTGTGTGTGTGTGTGTATATATATATATATATATATATATATATATATATATATATATATATATATGCAGAGGATAATAGAAAGAAAACCTATCAAGAAACTTGGTGAAACATGATGAAATGGAGCATACTTATCACAAAGATCAACCAACTCACTTGAGCTAACAGTGACCATGTCTTATCTCTGAAGCAGCAAATAAGATCTGAGGTAATTTATAAGTAGTCAGGGGATTATGAGCAAGGGGGGAGGAACTTGAGGTATGGAGTGTAAAGTCTGTTGAGTGGCCAAGGATGGATCCAAGGGCTGGATCCGAGACAAATCAGTTGAGGAACAGATGAAAAAGACAACATCAGATTTATAAATATTCAGATATACTAAGACCTGTAAACATAAGATTTATACCTTAGAAATAAGTCTTTCTTTTATCATCCATGTTTTTATTGGTTTCCATTTATTGCCAGCAGTACATTCACCGTAATTTCAAACCATAGGTTCTAAAAACTAGGGGCAAACTCAGGTCATCATCTAAATAATCTTATCTTCAGTATAGTCTCCAAGAAAAAAAAACGTTATACACTAGACATACAATTTAATTTCGGCAGTTTCATTGTGTTTCCAAAGTTCACTCCATCACCCAAATTCATCTTCTCTGAAGTCATCCGGAGAAGTAGTGTCCAAAAACAGCATCCTCAGCAGCTACCTCTTCTGATCACCAACTACTTGCAAGAATTCCCACTTCTTTGCCAGCCTTGTCCTAAATATCCAAAGTGGCTCTTAGTGCACTGGCCACAGTGATAGTAACCTACTCACCACTCTGTCTTCTCGACTGCTTATTTCAATGAATGAGTCCTTATTACTGTTTGCAGTATCCACTGACCTCCATCTTGTCTCTCAGAACCATATTCCTCTTCACATCTGCAGACTAGAGATATTCCCGAAAAAGTACTCTTTTGTCCCTGATTTGATGTACTTTACCAGGATACCACAACACTATCAAGAAATGATCTTTTAGTTTAAATAATTTTAATCTCACTAAAATTTGACTAGGCCAGCTTGTCAACAACAGTTCTTCCAGCATAAACAATCTGAGTCCTTTCAGTTTTAATGTAAAACTATTAATGTATTCAAGTCCATTTATCCAGTTTCATCTGCACGCAAGACACATACTCACCTCTTTCCACCTTTTGTGAACTTTGATTACATGGATACTCTTCCAGTGAGCTCTGTCTTCCTGGTCTACCTTTTTCTTTTTCATAATTTCAACTTTCAAATGTTGGCCAGCATTTTGATTTTTAGTATTCTGTCACCAGGACTGCAATTTTTCAGTGTTTCTAGTAGGCGAGTTCATGGCCTCCACCATCTCCACATCTCTTTTATATAATGAAGTTATTAAACTCCCTAATCCTTCTTCCATGTCCTTGAATCCCCCAGCAGTGCCTTCCATGGCACAGATTCACCAGTATCTGGCCCATTTACATTTAAACAATTGTCAGCTTTTTTCATAGCCTCCTCTTTCACTGCTACATGATTGGTTACTATATCCAATCCTGTCAGAAAAAGTGGATGCTTTTTAGATTTCTTTGTAGATCATTTAACACTTTTCATAATGGGGACCAGCTGTCACACCACTGAACTTCAGCAAACTGCAGATTCCTTCCAAGAATGCAGAAAAGTGTAATTTTATTACATAGGAAAGACAGCAGTCAATGAAGCATCTACTATCACCTGTTACCACCACTAGAAGTCTACTATGTTTATCAAAGTTCAGCTGTGTCCTATCTACAGAGAACAATAAGTGTTTTAACATTTGCTGCAAGGTGTTTGCCTTGAACATCAGTATCTTATTAGAAGAGTTTCTGATATTTGCAACTTGCTTACACCATTGTAGAAAACAGTGTGTATCTCCAGAAGAAATCTTACTGCAGCATTTTATTTGAGCACGCTCATTTTGAAATGTTATGCTACTGTTTATTGTTACTGCTTATTCTTTCCTGTTTTTCACAGGTTATGGTGCAAAGGTTCAGAAGTACAACTTCCCAAGGCAGTGCATAAGAAGCTATTTTCCTAGTAGAAAGTGCTTTGTTTTTGAACGTCCTGTTTCCTGCGTAGAGAAACTGAGGAAGTTAGAAGAAGTTTCTGAGAATGAACTAGAAACATCGTTTGTGAAACAAGCAAAGGAATTCTGTCATTATGTCTTTGAGACTGCAAAAACCAAAACCTTGCACGGTGGCCATAATGTGACAGGCACATGTGAGTGAAGTCCTTTTCTACTTCCATATCCAGACTGGGCTGAGTTTCAGAGCTCATTAAACTGTACAGTATAAAATTATATGTTTTGTTGGACGAAATGCAGTTATTAAATCACTTGCTTATGAAGCTTTTGCTTGTGGAGAAGCATTTCAAAAGAGTGTATTGCTTACAGAACGGGAATGAATCCCATAAGGTTAATGTGATCATACTAAACTTGAGCAGGGTATGTAATAACTTATTAAGACAATTAAGCAGTGTCTCATAGCTTTCTGTATAATCAGCATATTGCTTACAGAGGTTAAATTACCCCCAAAATAAGAAAACTGCAGGTATGGTATTCTCTTTGGAACTCACATCCACTTCTCTGGCTTTAAATATTTACTTTAGGCAGCATTTTTACCTTGGTGACAAGGATCTTTCTGCATCCAGATGTGCTAGAGTGATTTTTGACTTGAAAATCGTGATCTGATGGTTTTAAGTTTTATTTCCTTTTTTTCTTCTTTTAACCACAGACATTAGGTTCTTGGAGTAAAAATAGAATGCAATTGGCTTTCCAAAATGGCTGCACACTGATCAACAGCTTAATTTCATCTCTCATAATGTGAAAAAAATAAACTGATACATAAGGGACAGTAGCTGTACCTGTTTTAGTAAAAATTCAGTTACTAGCTAGTAAGTAGACTGCCTGGATGCCAGTGAAGATCAAACCTAGACAGCCTGAAAGAAAATAACCTAGATAAGGTGAAAAAAAACCACTGACTGGGAAGAATCAAACAGCTGTTCATAAAAATGCAATTTAAGCTCCAGCTTTTGTACAAGTTATGGCTTCCAATAATTTAGAGAAAAAAAATATATCTGCTTAAAATAAATGAAACATTGAAGATGTTTATCAACTCAAATGAGAAAAGGCAGGAAGAAATGGAATAATGGAATAAACTTTAAACAGCTATTCAGATGAGTTGATAAAACTCCAAAATCAGAGATTGAAATGAAGAAAAGGCTGATTAAGTATATGAGACTGCTCAAAAAGAGCCTTTTCAGATAGAGTTAGAAATCAGAGACCATAGAGAAAACCTGAGATCTTTTACTGTACCAGAGAAACTGGAAGGAATAGACTGTTTTAATTTTATGGATACACAAATAAGTAACTAGATTGGTATTCCATAGCAGGATTTGTTAATGGAAAGGGCACATCTGTGTATGCTCCAGACTTGGCCATGAGAAAGCAGTCAAGACCTGTATTAATAAAGATGCATTCAGATCAGCAGAAAGAGTTGTTCCTGGCAAAATTGTGGCATTAGGGCAAAGTTTCAAAAATATGAGACAGTAGAGTGCTTGTAGAAAATGATTATTCACTATACACCAAGCAAAAGAGGAGCACATTTGTCCCAGCAATCAGGGAATGTGAAGAAGCAGGTGTAAGATTCAATCTGCTGCATACAGGTGTCTTCAGAATATTTTTTCCTGGAAGATCAAAGACATTTTTGATGCAAAACAAGCTAAGGGGGAAATATAATAGTCTGTCCAACAAGGGATGAGACATCAAACAGAATTTTTTATTTATTTTATTTATTTTATTTTACATTTGTTGACCGGGCTAGTCTAGCTGGATCAAAGTCCATTTTCAGTAGAGGCCCGGGGAGAAAAGCTCCACAGATAAAAGCAAGGTAATTTAAAAAGAAGTACAATACACTTATGAGACAGGCAATGAGCAAAATACAATGATATTAGTCCAGGTATGGTTGTACAAATCTAAGAAAAAAAAAACAATTAATACCAAGTATTCATTGAATACTTTAGTACTACTTATAAAAACATTGATTGTAAAAAATAAATTTTTTTTTTTTTTTTTTTTTTTTTTTAATTCATGTTTGAGAATGGTAGTAACAATGTAATCATTAAGTCATTATGTGATCAGAGAGAAACGTTACAGAGTTGATTAAAGAAAATATGAAAGTAGATAGATGAGAGCTGGTTAGTCTGGAATGATGCAAGAGCATAGCCAGAAATTGTTTAGATGTAAAAGAAGTTGTTTTTTAAAGAGAGGAAGAGTGGGTAGAGAGGAGATATGTGTGGGGAGGTTATTCCATATTTTACCAACTGAGTTTGAGAAAAGGCAGTTTCCTGCAGAATTTGTAATTCTAGTAGTGTTGACTTGTAGCTTTTCGGAGGAGCGTAGTTGTTTCAGGTTACTGTAAGGAGTCAAGAGGTTGCTAAGGGCTGGTGTTTTTGATGGTTGATAAAGAATTTTGTGTGCTATTAGAAGTTGTTGATAGATAAGCTTGTTAGGAAGTTCCAACCAGTGTAATACTTTTAGGTTTAGACAGTGGTGGGTTCTATACTTAGATGCTGTGGCAAATCGAGCTATGTTGTGGTAAGATGTAGTTAGTTTCCTAAGGTTACCTTTAGAGAGATTAGTGTATATAGGGGAAGCATACAGCAGGGTAGAGATAAGATGGGATTGTGCTAAGGTGGTCCGTGCTTTGGGTGTAAGGAAAGGTTTGATTCTATACAGTGAGCCAATCTTTTTATTCACTGCTTTTATTGTGTTATTGATGTGATAATCAAAATTAAGATTATTATCAATAGTAACACCTAGCAGTTTTGTAGTAGAGTCAGGGGAAATGTGGGAATTATCACTTGCAGTAATAGTGAAGTTTAGTTGAGTTGATTTGTGGGTAGGTGAGAATAGTAATAGCTTAGTTTTTTTGGAGTTCAGGAGAAGACATCTTTTTGAGAACCATTGTTCAACGGTTGAAAAGGTTGATTGGGTCAGAGACTGGAGTTCTGTTTGAGAGGAAGCTGTACAAATTATGGTAGAATCGTCTGCATATTGTATGCAGGTAGTGTTTTGGATAGATGATTGGAGATCATTAATAAAGACAGAAAATAAAAGTGGGCCTAGTATAGATCCTTGGGGTACTCCTAGAGAGATGGGTAGTAGAGCGGATAGAGAATTCTTCCAGAGTACTGCTTGTTGCCGGTTTTCAAGGTAAGATGAAAACCAGGTTGTTGTAGAGTAATCCAGGGCAAGGGATTTAAGTATGTGTAGAAGAAGTATATGGTTTACCATATCGAAGGCTTTTGATAGGTCTAGGAAAAGTGAAGAGGTTAGTTTGTTGTTGTTACGGTTGCAGTTGATAGTGTTGGTAAAAGAAAGTAGAGCTGTGGTAGTACTGTGTGAGGGTCTGAATCCATGTTGAGTGTTAGCTAGTAGGTTGTTATGGAGGAGATGGTTGAGTAGTTGTTTGTGTATACATTTTTCCATGATTTTGGCTAGAGGAGATAATAGTGCGATGGGGCGAAAGTTAGAAAGGTCAGTAGATTTACCTCCTTTGTGTAAGGGCATGATGTATGATATTTTCCAAATTGCTGGGAAAGTACTTTCTTTTATGGATCTGTTTATTAGGATAGAGACAGGGTAGGCAATAGATTTAGCTGCTATTTGCAGGAATTCAGCAGGAAGCTTATCTGCTGAAGGGGTAGTGGGTTTCAGTTTTTGTAAAAGTGATTGTATATATGAGGTGGATATGGGTCGAAGTTGAAGGGGAGGGATAGAGTCGTCGATCCTACTTAAGAGCAGCTGAGAAGTGTCAGGAGATAGGTGATCAGCTAGACTCTGAATGGAAGTGGTAAAGAAAGTATTGAAGTTGTTGGCTATTAAAGAGGGATCATCAGGGTCAGAGTCCTGTGGGTTGGGTGTAACTGTTTTGCCTGGGGTAAGTAGATTGTTAATCGTAGTCCAGAACTTTTTAGGTTCTTTTGTGGTGGATTGCTGAAGTTTACAGTAATAATTCTTTTTATCTAAAAGGATGGCGCTTTTGGTACTGTTTCTAAGCTCTCTAAAGGTTTGATGATCTTTTGGGTTTCTAGAGGAGCGCCATTTGCTCCAAGATTTATTTCTGAGTTTTATTTTATGTTTAGTATTAGAGGTTAGCCAGGGTGCTGTTTTAGTTTTTATTCTAATGGTGCGACTTGGGGCATATTGGTTTAGGATTGCAAGGAATGCTGAGTTGAAGTGCTCAACAGCCTTGTCTAGTGTGAGGTGTTTTAGAGGGGACCAGTTATATTGTGAAAGTTCTGTTTCAAATAGCTCGGGATTAAATTGTTTTTTGGAGTGTAGTGTTTTGTGAGAGGAAGGTAAGTTTAGGTTAGTTTTAGCTCTAATGGTGTAGGTGAGGGAATGATCACTTAGGTCATCTGGAAGGATGCCAGTTTGGTAGGTTTGCAGGGGGGAGTTGGTAAGGATCCAGTCTAGGGTAGTTTCTTTGTTGCTTTTTTTATTGATTCTAGTGGGACTATTAATGAGTTGTTTGAAACCATGAAGGTTAATATGGGAAGTAGGGTTAGTATTGTTACATGGTTTCCAATCAATGTTAAAGTCACCAAGGAATAGTGTTTCTTGAGGGAGTTTATCAGAGAGTTGTTCTAGAATTTGTTCTAAGGTGGGGATATTATTTCCTGGGGGAAGATAAGCACAAATGATGTTTATTGCTTTAGAGGTGTTGATTTGTATTTTGGAGCAGATTATTTCGGCATTGAAGGGGATGCCGCTCCTCAATTTCCTAATGGTGAGGCTCATAGAGAGACTTTGCCAGTGAAATCTTTTCCAGCATTCCAAAGGAAAATGCTTAAGAGATAGAAAAAAGCACAGGAGTTGACTAGAAGAATCAGGAGTTTCTTGGATTTGAACTGGAGTTTGGGGTTGGGAGATGGAGATGAAGAAGAAGATGACTATTAATACTGAAATTGATGATTAAATGTGAGACTATAAAGCATCAATCACATTTGTGAACTATGGCTTTACAAGAAAAAAGTGGTTGAAAAAGATTGGATTTTTGTTGACTTTGTTAAAATTGTTGGGGGAATGTGTTTGTATAAAACATATGATATAAATTGCATGTTGTTAGTAAAGCATGTTCAGTGATTGTTGTGTGTGGTAAAGATACTAATGTAAACAGGTACATTTTTTCTTTTTTAATTTTAATGAATGTAGGCATTACAAGGTAACTAGAGAAGAAGGGACAAAAGCATGTTTAAGTCGTTAGATTGTCATGGAAAAAAGATGACTAAAGGTGAAGGTAATAACTTGGAAGTTCTGGACATTGTTTACTGAGAGGAACACAGAAGTAATGGTACACGAGCAAGCAGCAATGAAGTTTTAAATTATTGGAAGTGAATAAGAGAGAGCTTTGTGGAATAACTATATAATTTAATCCATTTACTGGAACAGCGTATAACTTAGTTATATTTAAATATAGCCAGTGCACATTTTCTTAAGGCTAAAAGTTAATGTTTCTGAAAGCATATAGATCATTTTTCACATTTGGGAGGGAAATAAAAATAAGACAAGAATAAACAGCAATTAGTGTAAGTAGAAGCACAAGCTTTAATATGCGGGTTAACATGAGTACCCTTAATTTTAGGTTAATTAATGCCCGTGGGTGCAGCTGTCAGTGTGGAGTAATTGTTCCTATGATGATGGTTAAACTTCATTATTTGAAGATGTAAATAGTTTGTGTGCTTGTTTTAAGTTATGTTTTGGGGTTATTTGGGAGAGTGCTTGTACTTTTGTTTGAGGGTTTTCATTAAAACAAAGAGTCTTATGAAATGTGGCATAGGTTCAATGGAAATGATAAGAAGCAACTGTATAAAAGATCATCCTGCCAAACATTAGTGGGTGCATGAAACATAAAAGCTGGAAATACACATTTAAAAAAGCTGTCATATATAATAGGTGAGAATAATAACTGTTTATCATAAGGACTACAATATCTATGTTACTGTGGAACATTAATGGCTTCACAGGTATAGACAAATTGGAAAGAGTATTGAATTATATTAAGAAATGCCAAGTGCAGATAACAATGCTGCAGGAAACACACTTGGAAAGAAATGAGCATGCGGATTTGATAAAGAAAGGATTTCAGGAGGGATATTAGCAGAGTGTCAGGAAAAAAGGGAGTAGTAATACTAATTTGTAGAGGATCACCAGTATTGATAGAAGAGGGAAAAATATAATGGTAGATTTATGGTAGTAAGTGGCTACAGGCTAAAGGCAAGGGAGGAGGATTACGCTCTCATGTATTGATATTCCATCTAAAACTACTATTATGAAGTGTAAGAAACTTTTTGCAGAAATAATCCGCTTTCAGTGGGGAATATCACTTATAGATGCAGACTGGAATTTGATTTGCAGTAGTAGAGAGTAGATTTCTGAACAGCTTTTATGAATTCAGTAGTTGAAATTCAGAGAGAATTTACATATTATTCACCATGGTACAATAATTGGGCTAGACTAGACAAATTATATTTCAGAGGAACATTGAAAGCTTTGAGACACATGCAATAACTATTTCAGATCATGCTCCAGTAACAACCAAGATAAACTAGGGTAATGAAGTAAAAATGAGAAATTGGTGCTTCCCCACTTACCCATTAAAAAGAGAGTAATTTAAGTAGTGGGTAGTTATTAGGGAAGACTGAAATTTCTTCAGATGTTATTTGTAGCTAGTGAGTGGGATAAACTGGAACTGGAGTTTAAGAATAGGGTAAAAATAAAAGAAAAAGAGATGTCCTTAAGAAATAACAGGAATTATCTTCCTGGGCTGACAAAAGTATTTTGGAATAAGAGTAATCTCAAAGAACAAGAGGCATGAATGCAGAGTGCTGAAGACAAAATAAGGGCATATCTGGATAATATGTTTGAGTTTATAAAGACTGTTAAGCAACTGCTTTTTTGATAACTCCAAAAAATGTATAGCAGGACATCTGTGGCGACAAAAAGTAAAAAGGATTGTTGGAGCCTATAACAAGAAAAATAACCAGAGATCCTGTAAAAGTATTTGAAATATTTTGGGAATTTTATGTAAATTTATATAAAGCAAATAAAAGAGCACAAATGGAAATATTTATGGAAAACGTAAGTATACCAAGGTTAGAGATATATGAGGGTCAGTAGTTAACAATTACGATAAACGGAGATGAGTTAAAAATGGTGACATACAATCAATCTATATGAGGGTCAGTAGTTAACAATTACGATAAACAGAGATGAGTTAAAGATGGTGACATACAATCATCAGGAAAGACACCAGGTATAGATGGTATTCCTGAGGAAGTTTGGAAGCTAAGAGGGAAGAAAGTGATAAAGATCTGGAAGGTATTGTTTAGCAGTATTTTAGAAAGAGGGGAAGCACCAGCATCCTGGAAGAAAGCAATACCTAAAGATGGTAAAGACCCATCAGACCCAACTTCACATTGGCCTTTTTCAATTTTAAACCATGATTGTAAAGTGTTCATGTCTATAACAGCTTAAAGAGTAGCAAAGGTGACACCAAAACTGATAGATATGAATCAGTGTGGCTTTGTGGATGGGAGGCAAACATTTGACAAAATTAATAGAACAACAATGATCCAGAGGGAGGCAGAGTGTAAAACACACTGCTGTTGTTGGTGGGTGTTGATGCAGGAAAAGCATTTGACAGAGTAATATTACATTTCATGAGTAGGACAATGGAAGCATTTGCATTCCTTGATGGAATAATAGGGTTCATTAGGAGGATATATGAGGGATTGGGCAAAAAATTTAAAGTGGGAGAGTTCCTTTCTGACAAATTGTCTGAACAGAGGAACAAACGGGTCTGCTTTCCTATTTGTTATTTACATTATATTAAGAGTCATTAGCAAAGAAAATAAGGAACTATGAAATTCAAGGATATAATTAGCATGGTAATCAAGAAAAGTTGGGTTTATTTGCAGACTATAGTATTTTATACCTGAAGAAAAACAGAAAATGAAGTCTCAGTGTTGTAGAACATCTTCAGACAATTTCAATTTTTTTCAGGATAGAAAATCAGTGAAGATAAAACAAGGGCTATAGCTGTAAACTATGTATCCACACATGAACTGGTTCAGCGGTAGCCATATTTATGGAGACACAATAAAATTATGTGTTTAGGAATATGGATTAAAAAGGATTCTATTATGGTAGCTAAGGATATGTGAAAAGTGACTTAAAAATGATGCCGAAACTGAAAGCTTTTGTCAATGGGTATGGATAACTGCATTATGACAGTGAAAATGTTTTTGGCCCTTTAGTTTTATATACAGGTCAGGCATATTTTTATCAGCAAGAGGCGAAGTTGTGGACAGTAATAGAGCTGAAGGATTTTATCTGTGAGGGGAAAAGGGCAAGGGTGAAGTGGGATAAGTTGATCCTTCCAGTAAAACAAGGTGGATTAGGATTACCTGATTTGAAGGGATATTTTAGAGCTGCATAGTTAAAGCTCATGTACATAACACAGGTAGAAAAGTATAATTCATAGTAGAAAGAGTTGATGATGAAGCAGGGGAGAAATTTAAGAAATGAGAAAAAGGGATTTCAGATGCAGATCCTTAAGGAGCGTATCAACAGCCATACAGAATATTATATTCATAAAGTAGAAGAAAGTATCCTAAGAACTAAGCCAACACAAGAATGGAGAAAGGAGATATTGCCAATAGGAATGACTGTAATAGGGGTACAGAAAACAGGCAAGGGAAGAGCTGGAATTTACTGGAGAAACTGGCAAAGAAACCACTGTATTGGGACCAAATACCTAGAGAGGGAAAAGTAGTAGAATGGAAAGAAGCCAAGAAGATATTTGGAGTGTATGGTAGACATTGTGTTCCCTGAGAGGGATTTATATCTGAGTATAGGCAAACAGAATGTGATGGGGAATCCTAATTGAGAGACCTACTCTGTTAGACCTTTTGTTTATTTAATCTAGAATAGAAGTCGCTGCCAAAAAAGGGATAATTAGTAGTGCATATTAAATATTGCACAATAACTATAGGACTCAATCAGACGAGGTTAGAAAAGATTGGGAAGAGAGACTGGATAAACTAGCAATTCACAAGGAAACAATGGGAGGATATATGTATGGCTCTCAAGTATGCAACAAAGTCTAGAAGATTTAAGCATTTTGATTGGAAGTGTTTGCACAGGTATTTTTATTTCCCAAGCAAACTCCAAATATTTTTTCCCTCAAGTAGATGGCAAATATTGGAGGTGTGATGAGGGAGAGAGAAGTAACTTGGAACATATGTTTTAAGAGTGTAATGAGTTGAGAGACACTACAATTTCTCTACAGATTACTCTGTCAGAAACATTGGGTGAGCAAATGGGTGTAACTAAAGAAATTATTTTTTAGCTGGGATACAGGATCTGAATTGCCTAGACATAGTAAAAGGCCTTGTTAAATTTAACTCTGGTGGTTGCCAAAAAAATAATTACTAGAAAATGGAAATCGGTCTAAACCAACTTTATTTGAAGTATTGAATATTGTAGTAGAGATAAGAGAACTGGAAGTGGGATCTTTAGAAAAGGGTGGGAGAAAAAAATGGAAATTGTGGGACCAATACATGCAGAATAATGTTTTGGAAGAGGAGTGAGGTTTAAGGGAAGGCAGGAAATGATACATGTATGCAATGTTGAATTGATGATAAATATACAAATTACTATATATGATGTATAATGTTTGCAACTGGAATATGTTGATGTGGTTTGTTTTCTTTTATATAAATGCATGTGTGTCTTTGTCTTACATGATAATTCAGTAAAGATGTTAAAAATTAACATGGCAGAGTTTGGGTTTCTGCTTGCTGCCTTGCAACTCTGTCAAGCAGCTGGTATCACTCACCTTTTCAGAATGATGAAAGGGTCCTCCCAGGCAGCTTGCTGTGTCACACAGGAGTAAGTACCATTACCTATTGTCCTACAGGATACTCTCTGGCTCTATTCCTCCTATCATACCAGACCTTCTGCTGCTGTTGTTCCTGAACTGGGTGCCCCTGAACCAGCCACTCTTGAGGTTTAGAGTGTATTCCACAGTAGACTCCTTGTGGAAATCACATCCACCCTCCCTCTCATCACAGATTAAATCCAGGGGCCTCCTAACCCTGTAACTGTATATTAGCTTAAAGTGTGAAAAACCTGTGGACTATTAGGGCACCTCCCCATATACATGACAACGTTGAGGCAGACGTGTCCCACTCCCTCTTGAAGTGTTCTGCAAATGCTCTCAACATGGTCCTCGGTGCAGAGTTAAACATCTCCACTAGACCATTTGTGGATGGTTGGGGGTAGTTTTTTTGTAGTTAACTGCCTCCCCCCATTCTTCTACAAATATACCAGCAGGTCTGAAATAAACTTTGGCAACTCTGTTCATCAAGGTTTCCATAGGAAACTATGTCCTTCTGAAAATGTCTTGCAAATCATTTGTTACCTTCTCTGCTTCAGTGGAAGACAGAACCACTGCTTCTGGGTACCTAGTGGCATAATCCACCACTACTGGAATGTATTTGCTGCTATTATTTGTTGCCCTTTCATGTAAGATCAGGTGTAGGATACATTTGTTAACTGTGAAACTTGTGGTACTCAGAGGTCCCCCAATATCCACATGTACCCTCTGAAGTAGCTCCTCACTAAAAGGCGAAGGCATGAAAGCAGCCTTGACTTGAAGTAGCTCCTCACTAAAAGGCGAAGGCATGAAAGCAGCCTTGACTTTGTCTCCTGCCTTGCCTACTTTCTGGCACTGCTCAGAGGTCCTGCCATACCTTGTTAAATCCCTTGCAGTCCCAGGCTAATAAGAATTCTGCATAAGACATCTTTTAGTACGTGTTAAGCCTATATAACCTGCAAAAGGAATATCATGGCCTGTTGCTAGATGTACCAGTTGGTCAATCCTGGGTACTACCATCTATTGTATTATGTCTCTTTGTAGTCCACTTTAAGCGTTCAGTCCCTCTACACCAATTCTTTGTTCCAGTATATTTTTCTGCCCTTGAGTGTCTGAAGCCTCCTTGGCTAGCCCCCTCAACTCCTGTAAAGTAGGGTCTGAGAACTGAGTCTGTCTCAGCTTCTCACTGGTGACCATCCACAGCTTCCCTTCCAAAGGTACCATCTGCTAGTGGTAACTCGGACTATTAACACTTATCTCTTGCCTATAATTACCACCTTCCAAGGGAAGCCCAGTACTTTTCTCCTGCTGTGGCTGATATCCTGGGTCACTTGTACTGATCAGCTCCCCTTGTAAAACAGTTACACTACCAGCCCCAAATGTATTTGGGCCCCCCCCCCCTACTGCAGTACCCACAAGATTGTTTCAAAGCCTGACTGCAAGCAACAGCACGCACAGAACGTACTGCATTAGGTAATTCCCTATAAGGTTATCATCAGGAATGTCCTCAAACATAGCCACCTGCTTGCTACCTTCTCCCCTTCCTGGTCCAGTAGACTTTGGACAAAGGTACCTGACAAGGTTTCTTACCTAAGGACATAACTGGAGTGCACTGTCCAAGAAAGTACTGCTCCTTGTTTGTCCACTGCAGATTTGACTATGGTTATGTATGTCTGAGGCTGTGGCCTCCTTCCCTTTTACCAAGATAGGCACTGCTATAGTGCTGGTCTTGCTTGATGCTTCCTGAGTCTTTTTTTCTCCCATTGTCTTAATGGACAACAAGACTGTACATGCCCCATTTAGTTACATTTGAAACATCTTAACTACAAAATCTGAGTGTGTACCCAAACCTATGATTTCCCCTTTGTCCCCTGTAATCTGCTGGGATGGTTTTGACTGTACACCCCATGAGTTTCGCTATCCCTGTGTACATGCTAGATCCACCATATGCAGTGGCAACCTGCTGGCTATGTAAAGGTCCCCTTTCATTCCCATCTCCTCAACAATATTACGTCTCATCTGCCAATCAGATCCAGTTGTCCTCAAATATTGCTAAGTGCTTGTTCCCTGACCACTCAGTGTGCAGGCATTTTAAAGGTGGTGACCTTGCATTCATGTATATTTTTGCTATATATTCATTCACACTTTCATTTGTCTTTCCTCTTGTATCCTCTAAATTTCTTTCTGCACAACTGTGGTGTCAGTTAATAAAAATCAAGCAAGAATTCTTTAAGTTAAGCATGATTTAAACAACCAGCATCACAGAGTTTAGAAACTGCATGCATTGCTTTACTCCTGAGCAAGAGTTTTAAAAGTCTCACCCACTATCCTTGGCCAACTTGATGCTGATTAAACATCTTCTCAAGGTATCTTATACAGCTATTCAAATCTCCCCCTTTGTTTTGAGAAAAGGGGTTGTAATAAAATGGGCTCTTGGATGTGATTTCTGCCTGCATATGACCAGTGTGTCACTGGCATAAGATGATCATTTCTTTTTAGTTCTCACATTGTTATTCTCTTTCCTTCACTTGTGCTTGCTGTCTGCGCACCTCAAAGAGTTGTATCTACTCAGCTGCCTCATGTTTCTGCAGTTTCATCTGGGCTTTACAGTTCTTTTGGGATGGAACTGATTGTCCTTTGTCTGCCTTCAGCACACTGCCTCAATGTTGTATTGCATACAAAGTGTTCACCATGTCCTCTCAGGCTGTATTAGCCTACTGAACTCCTCTTGCTTTAATTTCCTTTGTCAGCTGTGCAACAAAAATGTTAGCATAGTTTTCAGAAGCGTTAATTTTCTGTCTGTTCCTTAACTAGGCTGATGGAAAAATAAAGTTAGTCCTGCGCCCAACTAAACTGCTGTATAGCTTACCTTGAGGCTGCAAGTCATAATATAAATATATTTTGTAACTAAGCTGTTTTAGGTTGAATAACTTCAGTTTCAGTGTCCTGTCCTCTTGCCACTAAAGTAAGAGATTGAACGACACCACTACCACTATTGTGACACACAGATGGCAGGATACCATCTACTGTGATGTCAACATAACTGACATAGATGAGTTATAAATCCCACCACTACCAACCAAGTGTGAAGTAACAGCAAGAAAGTAATCACAAGTCTGTTTCAATAATTAATTCACTAAAACACTTCTGGCCACAAGCATAAAGGGAATGTGGAGTGCTGTCCTGTGTGTGGACTTCCAATATCCACACCCAGACTACACTTCACACAAGCCACTTACAAAGTTGAGGTTTTGGCCAAACACCACGAGGCTTCTCACTGCTCTCTCTCTCTAAATAAAGTATTTCCACTGCTGCTTTATCCACAGTAATTCCCTTTCACACAAATTATTATTTTCACACACACACACACACACACACACACACACACACACACACGCAGACAAATTTCAGGGAAGATTGGAAGAACTTTTAAATTCTCCACTGCTTTCTTCCTGGTGTGGTAGTACAGCCACCACTCTGGATTAGGGCCAAAGACTTGCAATTACTAGTTGAGCTTAAATTAAGTCAAATATAAAATTGTACACATTAACCTCTTCCACTGGTAGTAGGCCTGCGCAGACTAATGGTAGATGTGTACCACACAGCTTATTAATCAACGGTGTAAATAATGATTACCTTCTTCTCAGATAAATGAAAGTGCATAAATATAATAATTAATGGATGTAGGCCATAAGAGCTTAAAAGTTAATAAATCAAATTAAATAAAGAAAATAGTGGCGATCAACTATCGACAACAAATATTGGAGACTTCCAAGTTGGCTGCATAATGAGTAACAGCTTGATTTCAGCTTTCCCAGTGTTAAACAGAAGCTCAGAAAATTGAGCCAGTGAATTTGTACTTTTGAGTAAATTTCATTTTCTGATGAGCATGTGCAGTGCCTGGATGCCAGCAAAGAAGAAATTTAGAGAATCTGACAGAAAGTCAAACACAAAAGGTGAGAAGAAAATACTGGCTGGGTAAAATCCCACAGCTGTTCAGCAAAAAGCAGTTTAAGCTCCATCTTTGGTTCAAGATATGACTTCCAGTAGTCTAGAGAAAAAAATAAGTCAGATGTGCTCAGAGCTGATTAAAATAAATGTAACACTGGAGGAGTATATCAATTCAAATAAAAGTGTTAAAAAATGGAAGAAACTTTAAACAGATGCTGAGATGAGCTGAAGAAACTGCAAAAATTAAAGGTCGAAATAAAGAAAAGTTTGGCTGAGTATGAGACGGCTCAAGAAGAGATGTTTCAAAAAAATGGTAGAATAATTAGGTGACGGAGCACTTAGGGAAAACCTGAAATTTTCTTGTGTACCAGAGAAACTGGAAGGAACCGACTGCATTAATTTTATGAAAGTATAAATAAGCAACCGGACTGGTATACCACAGCAAGAATTGTTAAATGAAAGGGCAGATTGCGTGAATGCTCCAACCATGGCTACGAGAAAGCAGCCAAGACCTGTAATAGTAAAGATGCATTTCTACCAGCAAAGAGTTGAGTCTGATAAAACTGTGACAGAAGGACAAAGTAATAAAAGTTGGAGACAGTAGAGTGTTCGTGGAAAATGATTACTCATTGTACACCAGGCAAAAGAGGAATAAATGTATTCCAGTAATCAGGGAATGTTAAGAAGCAGGTGTGAGATTCAAGCTGCTGCATCTAGCTATCTTCAGAATACAGAATATTTTTTTCCTGGAGGGTCAAAGTCATTTTTTGATGCACAGCATGCTAAATACAAAAGTTTATCCAACAAAAAGTGAGCTGTCAAACAGAAAGGGATTCTGCTTCTTATTCTTCTGATATTAAAGGTCATAGAGATACAATACCAGTGAAACCTTTTCCAATCTTCCAAAGGAAAATGCTTGAGAGACAGAAAAATAGTATTTGACTAGAAGTACTTTGGAAACGAACCAAAGACTAGAGGTAGGAGATAGAGATCATCAGGAAGAAACCCGGCAACTCGGAAATTAATAAGTATGGGATTACAAAGCACCAATCACATTTGTAAAATATGCCAGAACAAGAAAACCCGGAAATATTGGACCTTTTTTGATTTTGTTAAACTTGTAGGTGATCCAAATATAAATAACACCACTGAGGATCCAATCACTGATAAAAATAATACATTTTATTAAAATAATAAAACAATTGAGCACTTGTGTCTCAACAGAGAGACTTCATCAGAATACCAGGAGCAGGTAAGCCAACACTTTTTATAGTGTTGAAAAGGCAATGCTTTGATGCAAACAGGTGCACAAGGTACTTGGTGATTAAATTCTTAAAGGCACAGGCCTCCATAACACATGAAACATCATTTAATGTGCAAATCTATTAGTAAATAAAGCACAATGATAAAACAGAGTAATATATTTACAATTTACTTATACAAAACATATGTGGCAGCTTAGACTTTGTGCTACTTTTCCTCCAGGTTTAAATTAATATGTATCAGGTGCACCAGCACTTAATATTAGGGCTGACAGATTGTAAATATATCACTTGTTACTTGTTTTTTACCACTGTGCTTGATTTACTAATAGATTTGCATATTAAACGTTTCATGTGTTTTGGAGGCCTGTGCCTTTAAGAAAAGCTCATTTAATCACCAAGTACCTTATGCACCTGTTTGCATTAAAGCATTGCTTTTTCAAAAGTATAAAAAGTGTTGGCTTACCTGCTCATGTTATTCTGATGAAGTCTCTCTAATGGGACGAAAGTGCTCAATCATTTTATTTATTATTTTTAACTAGTGATTGCATCCTCAGTGGTGTTATTTGTATTTGGATTCTGAGTTTGGTTAACATAATGCTGCACCTTTGTACTTAAACATGTAGGGGACTCCAAAGTGTATACTGTACTTCATATGTCAGTAATATTTGGAAGGACATTAAGAAAAGGAGTAGAGGAAGGAAAGAGGTAACTGTAAGTAAAACAGTTTTTGTTAACAGTATTTTTGTAAAACATGACATGTACTGCATGTTATAAAGTAAATATTTTTCAGTTATTTTGTGTGTAATAGGGATACTAAAGTAAATAGGTGTCCTTTTTTCCTTCGTTTTGCTTAGTTTTAAAAAATGCAGGCACTGCAGTGTAAAAAAAAGAAGAAAGCCTTAACAAAAGAGCATATTAGTAAAACTGATATGTTTTTTTTTCTTACTTTTCTTACTTTTGTATAGTGGAATGACTGGATTAAGGCCCTTGGCTTGATCTAACAACAAATTTTAAGGAGAAGCAAGTAAATAGAGCATTGTAGGTACTAAAAAGTTTTTCTTTAGCAAATAAATGTTCACAGTGCAACATGAGATACTTGTAGCTGAAAGCAACTGTGTGTATCTAGTTTCATGTTTATTTGGAGATAGGCTGATAAGGGCAATAAAAATAGAATACTTTTTATTTTAGTGGCTAGAAGATAATGTTTTCTGAATCTGGAAGAAGAATAAGATAAAAACAGACAGGACTTAGTATTGGTAAACACAAGGGCTGTACCATGCATCTTAGCAGGTATAACCTTCATTATATGTCATTTCATGTCTCTGAATGTAGCTGTCAATCTGGGACACTTGTTGCTATTAGGAGGGTTCAACTTCATTATCTGAGCATAGATACATAGTTTTGTGTATTTGTATTAAGCTAATAGATTATGGGGTGTTCTGAGGCTGTTTTTTTTGAGGGCTTTCATTGAAACAAAAAGGTGTAACACAGATTCAAGTGGATATGGCAAGAAATAACTGCATAAACGATCAACCTGCCAGGCATTAGTGTTGGCATGTAATATAGGTTCAAATGGATATGACAGTAAACAACTGTATAAATGAACTACCTGCCGAGCATTAGTGCATGTGTCCTTGCAATACAAAAGCTGAAACCAGGCATTTAAAAACGTTTTATACATAAGTGGGAATAATAATTTTGATATCATAATGATAACACTTCCCATATTATCTTTAAATGTAAATGGTCTTTTAGGTATATACAAAAAAGAAAGACTAGTGAACTATATTAAAAATGTGGATTGCAAATAGCTGTGCTACAGCAGACACATCTGGAAAGAACTGAGCATGTGAATTTGATAAACTAAGGACTTTAGGATAGTTATTCAGCGGAATATCTGGAACAGATGAAAAGGAGAGTACTTATATTAATTCCTAGAGGAGCTCCAATAGTGATAGAAGAGGGAAAAATATAATGGTAAATCTGTAGTAGTAAAGAGCTACTGGCAATGGAGGATTACACTGGCATGTATTTATATTCTCTTAAAACTACTACAATGGAGCTTAAGAAAATTCTGGCAGAAGTAAGATATTTTCAGTTGGGAATATTACTTTTAGGTTGGGACTAAATTATGACTTGCAACAGTGAGGATGTATCTGAGGGACCTGGTAATGAAAGTATAGCAAAAGAAATCTATGAAAGTATTTGGTATGGAGGATGTGAACTCAGTAGTAGGAGTTTGGAAAGAATTTACTTATTATTCTCCAAGGTACAGTACCTGGGCTAGGCTAGATGGAAATTACATTTCACAGGAACATGTACATCTAATTGAAAAGTTTGATCATGCAACAATAATAACTAAAATAAAAATGCAGGATAATGAAATAAAAATGAGACACTGGTGCTTCCTAACCTATCAGTTAAACAAAGAGGAATTTAAGTAATGGGCAGTGAAAATTGTTCAGGAATTTTTGGAGAGGTAGAAATTTCTTCAGATAATGCAGCTAGGGAGTAGAATAAAATGGTAGTGGAGTTTAAAAAATAGGTTAGAAATAAAAGAGATAAGGTTAAGTAAGAATTATTTAGAGAGACTTACAAAGGATAAAATATTACAGGATATGGATAATCTCACAAAACAAGAAGAGCACCTGCAGAGTGCTAAAGAAAAAATAAGGGACTACATCAATAGTATGCATCAGTTTAGAAAGATTGCTGTTAAGGAACTGTTTTTTGACAATGACCCCAGAGCACAAAAGCATCTAGCATAATGGCTCAGGCAATAGAAAGTAGAAAGGGCTGTTCCCAAGCTTAGGGAGCTTATAACAAAGAAAATAACCAGAAATCCTGTAAAAGTATTGGAAATATTTCACAAATTTTATGAAAACCTGTATAAAGCAGAGAAATTTGGAAATCAAGAAAAGTCACAAATGGAAGTATTTATGAAAGAATTAAATATGCCAAGGTTAGAGTTAAATGAGGATCAATTGCTAATAGCTAGGATAGGAGGAGATTAGTATAGCAATAACCCACGCCTGGGTGTGGGTAATGCTGGATTTACCCACGGTTGGCGTGGTTTGGTCCTGAGGGACCAAACAAAGCCAACCATGGGTAAATACAGCATTACCCACACCCAGAAGTGGGTTATTGCTATTATACCATGACATTATTTAAGAAAAGAAACTATTACTTTTCTTAAATAATGGCATAGTATAATGCCTGTTTGCTGCCCTTCCACAGATGTCTGGCATCCGCGGCAGTTCTGATGTACTGCGTGCCTGCGCAGTACATCAGAGTTGTAAGCAACGGAGAAAGCAAGATCTCCGTTGCTTTTTTTTTAGTGTTTCGCTATGTTAAATGGGTTTAACATAGTGAGACAGCTTTAAAATAAGCAACGGAGATCTCTGTTGCTTATTTTAAAGCTGTCTCGCTATGTTAAACCCATTTAACATAGCGAGACACTAAAAAAAGCAACGGAGATCTTGCTTTCTCCGTTGCTTTTTTTTAAAACACTGTCTCGCTATGTTAAATGGGTTTAGCATAGCAAGACAGCTTTAAAATAAGCAACGGAGATTTCTGTTGCTTATTTTAAAGCTGTCTCACTATGTTAAACCCATTTAACATAGCGAGACCGTGTTTTAAAAACCGAGTTATACTAATGGAAAAAAGTCCGGACGAAGGGACCTTTTTCCATTAGTATAACTCGATTTACAATGGGCACGCTGGCCAATCAGCATGCACGTTTTGGAATAATAATGGGGGGGTCATGGTATAAATAAAAATAATGATGTGTAGCCAGTCTACAAGAATGTCTCCAGGATTACATGGTATTCCTGTAGAAGCTTGGAGCTAGGAGGGAAGAAAGTGATAAAGATCTGGAAGGTTTTGTTTAACAGTATTTTAAAAGGAGAAGACGCACCAACATTCTGAAAGAATGCAGTGGTGGCTGTAATACCTCAAGATGGTAAAAGCCTATCAGATCCAGATTCATATATGCCCATTTCGATTCTAAGCCATGGTTATAAAGTGTTTGTAATGGCTAAAAGAATGTCAAAGGTGGTGCCAAAATTGATAGATGTGGATCAGTGTGTGGTTTTGTGTAGGAGAAGCAAACATTTGGCAACATTGATAGAAGAATGATGATCTGGGGAAGCAAAATTTAAGAAACTACCACTATTGTTGGTGGATCTTGATGCAGAGAAAGCATTCAACAGGCTAAGCTTGGATTTTATGAGTAAGACAATGGAAGCGTTTGTATTACGTGATAAAATAAGATTGATTAGGAAGGATATATGAGGGATCAGAGGCGAAAATTAAAGAGTAAGATGGTTCCTGTCTGATAAGTTCTCTTTGAGCACTGGAAACAAGTAGGGGTGTCCTTTTTCCCCTTTTGTTATTTGTGTAATATTTAGAACCATTGGCAAAGAGAAGGAGAGACTCGGAAATTCAAGGATTTAATTGTTATGGTGATCATGAAAAGTTGCCTTTATTTGCAGATGATATTATATTGTACCTGTTGAAACCAGAAAAAGGACATTTCACTGTTGTGGAACACTCTAAGAAAGTTTTAAGTGTTTTTGAGATACAGCATTAATGAAGCTAAAACAAACGAAATAGCTGTAAACTTTCTACCCATACATGAATTGGTTCACCAATACCCATATTTATGGGAATATGATAAAATGAAGTACTTAGGAGTATGAATTGAAACGGATTTTGGTGTGGCAGATAAAGATATGTGGGAAGAGACTAAACAAAAGATAATATAAAAACTGAGAAATTGGAGGCTCTGTTTTATGGGTATGGATAGTAAGATACAAGCAGTGAAAATGTTTTTAGCCCCTTTAGTTTTATACACACGTCAGGCATACCATTATCAACCAGAGAACTTGTAGGTAGGAATTAATAAAGAGTTGAAGAACTTTATCTTTGAGGGGAAGAGGGCAGGAGTCAAGTGGGATAAGTTGATCATTTCATTAACACAAGGTGGGTTGTGATTACCTGATTTGAAGGAGTATTTCAGAGCTACACAGTTAAGGCTCCTATACACAGCACAAGCAGAAAGTTATAATTCAAAGTGGTAGAGGATAGTGATGAAACAGGGAGATGTCCAGGAAACAATGAAAGACTGGGATTTTGGATGCAGATCCTTAAGGAGAATGACAATAACCATACAAAATATTCTATTCATAAAGTAGCAGAAAGTATTATATGAACTAAGTTTACATGGGACTGGTAAAAGAAGATTCTGCCGATAGGGAAGACTGGAATTAGGGGTACAGAGAATAGGCAAGAGGAGGCTGGATTTTACTGGAGAAAACTGGCAAAGGAACCAAGGTATTGGGAGCAAATAATAGAATGGGAGGAGACCAGGAATTCATTTGGACTGCAAGCTAGAGATTGCCTGCCTTATCAAAGACTGATATCAGAGTATAGGCAAAGAGAAATGAATAGGGGGATCCAAAGGGAAAGACCAGAACTTGTAGAGTTTTAGTAGAATCTAGATTAGCAGCTGCTGTTAAAAAGGAGATAATTAGTAGAATATATAAAATATTGCATGATAACTATAGAAATAAATCAGAGGAAGTTCAAGAGGATTGGGAAGATAGACTGAACAAGCAGTTCCCTAAGAAACATTGGGAGGATATATGTATGGCTCTCAAATATGCAACAAAGTCTAAAAGATTTAGGATCTCTGCTTGGAAGTGTTTATATAGGTATTTTATACCTCCAGCAGATGCCAAAATATTTTTCCTCAGGTAGATTGGAGGTATGATGGGGAAGAAAGAAGTAATTGAGAACATATTTTTGGGAGTGTACTGAGATGGCAAACTTTAAAAATTCCATGCAGACTTAGTACTGGGTGAGCAAATTGGTGTAACTAAGGAATTGACTTTTTGCACTGTGGTACAGTGTCATAATTGCCTAGACATAGTAATTACTTGCTGAGTTTAATTCTGTTGGCTGCCAAAAACAGTTACTAAAAATGGAAATCAAAGTCTAAACCATCTGTACTAGAAGTAGTGAGTATAGTAACAGAGATAAAATAACTGGAAATGGGATCTTTAGAAAATGGTAGGAACAAATTATATAGAAGCAATAGGAATTCTGGGAACAATACATGCAGAATAATGTTTTGGTGGAGGATGAGGTTTAAGGGAAGGCAGGATTTGAGTAAGATATGTAATGTTTGACTGACAATGACTGTACAAAAGATTATAAGTGATGTATAATGTTTGCAACTGAAAATATGTCATTACGATTTGTTTTCATTTATATGAATGCATGATTGCCTATTTCAGAAGTGATAATTCAATAAAGGTGTCTCTTGTTTAAAAAAAAAATAACAATTGTGGAACCTTAAATGCATGCAGAGAAAGGCTCCAATGATGAGCAACACATGCTAACATTTATACCATGTAAAAGTACTGTCATTACTATTTTACACCCCCTAGATGTGAATTAATGCATTTTCAAGAGAAACATTTACAGATTTAATGTTTTGCCTTTACCGGTTAAATTTTACATGTATGTATTTCAGTATATTCATACTGCATAGTAAATTGTAAAGTTTATATATAGTTTGTATATATTTTATTGTTTTTTTGAACAAACCAAAAGATGTACATGATTATATTAAGGTACTGATGATTAATCCTCACCTACCCTTTCCTGTTCTATCACTTAAAATTATAATCCAGATTTTCCAAAAAATGGTACAGAGAACAACCACGACCACCACAACTACCAGAATCCTAAATGAAAATCTAAAAGTATAGATTGGTTCCAGAAAGAAAAAATAACTTGCTAAGTAGCTGTGGAGACCCTAGAAAAGACTTTCTTGTTGATGAGAAAAGACTCATCATATAGTCCCGCATAAAGTCTGGCCTGAAATGCGTAAATAGAGGCTACTGTTTTTCCCCACCAGGCAAAACTAACAAACTTGGGACTTTGACCCTCGTAGAACAAATCCATGTCAACATTGTTTGTGTGAGCCTTTGTCCCACCCCATGATATCTGGAGTCCACTATGTAAAATGAAATATTTTCTTTTATATAATTTAGTTTCTAAGGGACATAACTCCTTATATGATCTCCACAGCTGTAGATAATTCTGCTTATTCCAATAAGTTTACAGCTTCTCATTTTATCCAATTATTTTATTTTATTTGTATTTGTTTGCCGAGGTAGTACACTGATCTGTATTGACCAATTTCAGGCTAAACTTCAGTGAAATACAAAACATTTCACAGACAAAAAATGCAGAAATGTAAGCAATAACAGTGTGGTTCGGATTAGTTAGATAGAAAAACTATATATGAACATTGTAGCAAACAAGTAGAGTGTAATGTACTATATATATATATTGATTTTTAAGGTGGGGGGTCAACCTTTATAGTAATTCCAAGAGAAGCGAAGAGAGGTGAGGTAAGGTGGAGTGAAGTGTGTTGAAGCAGGAGCATTTCGTTTGGATGAAGAGGTGCTTTTGAGTTGCATTCTGAATTTAGAGTAAATTTAGAGACATTGCCAAAATGTAGGTGCCTGATAGAAGTTTAGTTTTAGGAATAATGAGGGTTGGTGTGGCTCATGAGTAATGTCTCGGATTGGAAGACTATGTTTTTTTCATAGTTTGGATGAAGAGGTGCTTTTGAGTTGCATTCTGAATTTAGAGTAAATTTAGAGACATTGCCAAAATGTAGGTGCCTGATAGAAGTTTAGTTTTAGGAATAATGAGGGTTGGTGTGGCTCATGAGTAATGTCTCGGATTGGAAGACTATGTTTTTTTTCATAGTTTGGATGAAGAGGTGCTTTTGAGTTGCATTCTGAATTTAGAGTAAATTTAGAGACATTGCCAAAATGTAGGTGCCTGATAGAAGTTTAGTTTTAGGAATAATGAGAGTTGGTGTGGCTCATGAGTAATGTCTCGGATTGGAAGACTATGTTTTTTTTCATAAGGTTTAGCTCCAAAGGGAGTAAATATCTGGAGTTGGAGTAGTTTGCAGAGATGGGATCCTAACAGTAGGACAAATCTTTGTTTTATGGATAGCTATTTGGCTTTTTCTAAGGTGATACAATAATGCTGACAGAGGGGTGAGTTTTTAATGAACTAGCAGATACTGTTGGAGAGTCTCTGGAATGTGGTTATGTTTTCCTCGGATTACTAATAGATTAGGTTGCTGCTTGGATTTAAGTGTGCACTTACAGTACAGCTTTGCTAAGACATACTTAACTGATATTATTTCCTTTCTTTAAGCTCTTAAATCAGAGAAATAATCCACTACTTTACTTATTCTAGTTTTAATAGTTTCATAGTTTCATAGTTTCATACTAAGCTATCTGCCCGAGGGCATTTACAAGCCTAGCCCATAGTTTTGTGGCTTTCGCCACCCCATTGGTTTGGGGAACTATGCCCATTATTTTGCTGTGCCTCTGTCGAGCAGTGACACTGAGGTAATCCCTGGGGTGTACTTGCGATCTCCCATCCATTGATCAAGATTTCTCTTGAACAAAGCCAGCGAGGTGCTTTGCCTCACATATACCGGGATTTTGTTCCACAGCATAGGGAGTCTTTGGGTAATGAATCTATCCCTCCAGCACGTTCTATTAATGGTTGTGTCAAGATTTAGGTCTCCCGCCCTTGTGGCTCTGATGGATCTAGACTTATTGAGGTGGAGCATGTTCATCAAGTCAGGGTTTGACAATGCCTTGTATGTCAGGCACAGGTCACCCCTGAGCAAGCGGTAAGCGACTGAATAGAGTTGGAGTTCTTTCAGTCGGGCAGCATAGGACAGATTTTTGAGACCCATAATCCTCTTGGTGAGGAACTTTTGTGGCCTCTCCAGCTGCTGCAAGTGTCGGGTCAGATACATTCCGAATGGAGCATTGTACTCAATCACTGGTCTGATGAGTGATGAATACAGGGAGACTATGACCTCCCTTGATCTAGATGTGAATTCCTTCATGATAAGGTGGGCAATATAGAAAGTTTTCCTAACTATTTTAGCAACATGGGTGTCGAATGACAGACTGCTGTCAACCTGGGTCCCCAGGTCCCTGATGACCTCTTCTGTGCATAGTGGATTGCCACCTATATGGTAGCTAGGGGTAACCTTGTTTTTCCCGAAGGGTATGACTATGCATTTTTTGGCATTTAACTTTAGGCCGTGGCTCTGGCACCAGTTATCCGTATCTGTGAGACCCTTCTGAAGGATATCTGTGTCAGATGTGTTTTCGACTACGGCACCCAGTTTGCAGTCGTCTGCAAACTTTGTCAGCCATAATCCTCCTGTGTTTGCTTGTACTTCGGAAAAGTAGATGCCAAACAAGAGTGGGCCCAGGACTGAGCCCTGTGGGACACCACTTGAGACAGGCTTAGAGTCAGACATGGCGCCGGCAACTCTGACCCTGTGGGTTCTGTCGCTCAGCCAGTTTGCAACCCATCTTGTGATGTATGGGTTAACATTTAGGCTGATGAGTTTTTCAACGATACCTGAGTGGGGTATTGTGTCGAAGGCCTTCGCCAGATCGAGGTAGGCTGTATGGACTGCCTTTCCCTCATCAATGGCCTTGGTGACTGTTTCGAAAAAGTCAACCAAGTTTAAAAGGCATGACCTGCCTTTGACAAAGCCGAACTGGGTTGGATCCAAAGTCTGCAAATTCCCTATGTCTTTATTTATGAGATCCATAATGATCCTCTCCATGGCTTTGCAGATGAGGCTTGTCAAGCTAATGGGCCGGTAGTTTCCAGGGTCGGTGGAGGCACCGCCTTTGTGAAGTGGGACCACAGTCGCTGTGCGCCACTCCCTGGGTACATATCCAGAGGAGAGACTGCGATTAAACAGCTGTCCTAACTGTGGGTTTAATTCCTCGTTGAGTGTATGTAGCACACAGCCAGGGACACCATCAGGTCCCATGGATGCTGTGTTTTTTACCTTTGAGAGAGCAGTTCTCACTTGGGCATTAGAGATGTTTGGGGGGCTGCAATCTGTTGGTATAGATATCTCTCCTTTTGGGGGGGAGGGGGGGAGAAGTTTGCACTGAACCTGTCAGCCAGTATGTTGGCAATTCCTGTAGGATCAGTAATCTTCTCATCATTTTGAACTAATTCTGAGCATATCTGGGAGTTTCCTCCCAGGTTTCTAACATAGCTAAAGAAGGCCTTATGATTGTCTTTTGAGTCTTTAGCTATTTTTCTCTCAAAATTTGCTTTGGATGATTTTATGAGAGCTCTTAGTTTTTTACTTATAGTGATCAAAGGTGTCTTACCTTTCAAGGATTTTGCTCTATCATGTAGTAGCTTCCTCCTTTTGTTGTAGAGTTTGTTTATGGCTGGGGTCCACCAGACTGGACGCTTGCCTTTGGTACAAAAAGTCTTTGTTTTGCTTGGGATTGCCTTATCCATGCAGTCCTGCAGGTGCTGGTAGAAGGCATATGTAAGTGATTCAGCGGCTAGAGTACTGTTTTCCTCCGGCTCGGGGGCCTTAAAAGAGACCACACTAGTCTTTAGAAGTGTAAAGTCAGCTTTCGAGAAGTTCTTTACTGTGGTCTTTATTGTTTCAGGAGGGGGTGGGATGAGGACCTCCAGCGAGATTAGTTTGTGATCTGATCTCACCAGTGAGGGGTATACTTCTGGTGTTGAACATTTTGCTCCCATGTTCGTGATGATGAGATCAAGTATGTTCTCTCCTCTTGTGGGGATGGTGACTAGTTGTTCCATGGCATTTGAGTTTATGAATTCCAGGAACTTTTGGGCTAGGGTGTTTGGGCTTGAGTAGTGTTCCCAGTCTATATTTGGGTAATTGAAGTCACCTAGTATGATGGTATTTGGGGATACATTTATTCCCTCCAGCGTTTTCAGGAAGGCCAAGTGAGATTCCTGAGTTTGTGAGGGTGGCCTGTAACATGCTACAATTTGTAGAGCAGTCTTGCCTATGGTTAACTGCACCTGGATGTTCTCCGATGCATTGTGCGTTGCCACCAATCTTGAGGTGTAAGTATCCTTGATGAATATGGATACCCCCCCTCCTTTTGCTAAAAAAAGAAACTACATGATGTTTAAAGGCTAGCCTTGTATTGTCCAACTGAATCCGCGGTGTTGTCACCTCACAGTAAGACGCTGTCCGGTTCGATTCTCAGTTAGATCGTCTTCTGTGTGGAGACATACATGAATGGCTGTACCTTCGTTGAAGGTTGTGCGTCAGGGCTGGTAACTCGGCATGTAAAAATCAACTACCAATCATTAGCGGACTGGAGTTCCACTGTGGCGACCCCTAACCGGGAAAAGCCAAAAGACATAACTTGTATTGTCCAACTGAGATGAGTTAGAAGCTAACACTTCTTTGACAGGTGTTCGTTCCAAGTTCTTAACTAATGTCTTGCTTGAAATCCAACTACTGACAGTTATTTATTTATTTAAGTTTGATAGCCGGGGAAGTCCACTAGGCCGTAAAGAGCCCTTTTTCAGTGGAGACGCAGGGAGAAATGCTCCAAATATTGCAGGTTGCATATTGCATGTTACAAAAGAATAACAAAGATTTGTACAGAACAATTAAAACATTTACAGAAATATAATACATTATGCCATAAGCTTTTAGTGAGTTAACATTTAAACATAAGGTTACTAGCTCTTTTGGAGGTTGGGTAAACTGAACATTTGCAGAAAAAGACATTTTTGTCAAAGAAGGTCTTTGTAAGTAAACATTTAACAAGTAGCTACTAGCCCTTTGCAGATTAGTTGGACCATTTTGCATGGAGAGAGTACAAGAAAATTGGATTATGGAAAGTATAGTGCATCTCTTATATATTGTATTAAAGTATAGTATATCTCTTGCCAAGGGGAATATTTACTATATTTGTGATGACTAAGAAAAGTGGTAAAGCATATCAAAGACTTTATCTGTCAAGAGACAGTAAAATTTGTTATCAGTGATTCTGTGGCATGTGAATTAAGATTAGACAACTTGATAAGATGTGGAATGAGTTTAACATTCCCATTATAAGTAATCTAGATCTGAGCACATGGGTAATTAGTGATAACCTGAAAACCAGTGTGTTTAATGTACAGTTGTGTAAGTTTCACTTGACCATTACAGGAGATGTTTGAGCTCTTCACTGCTGCAGTAGCCTATGAGTTGTAACCTGCCAAGGATCCAGCAGTCAGCCAGTTTCCCAAAGTTCTAACCCCTTCCCACACACAATCACTGTGGCTGCCTGCAGGCTAATCCCTTTTGGAGGAAAGTGTAGAAGCAGCCAAAGTGACTAAAAATCTTCATGACTTTCTTGGCCCTAAGTGTAAAAAAGAGAAACTGATCCTGCATAAAAAAAAAAATCACAAGAGAAAAAAACAGCAAAAGTTGTAACACATTCTAACTATGTACATTAAGGGAAACGGTCGGTGAATAAGCCTACTGCAGCAGTGAAGAATTTCAACATCTCTGTTCATGGTAAGTGCAATTTATACTGCTGTACTGTGCTCATCATTCTACCTGCTGCAATATCCTATGGGTTGATTATCAAAGCTTACCGTACCTGAGAGGAGACAGGATAACGGTCCAGGAGCCCCTGGAGAGTGGTCATTACAAAGCCTGCTTTGGACTTGGAAAATCAATCCAGTTTGTACTGCTGTGTAAATGTACAGGACCAAGTTGCTGCCTTAATAATGCTTCTAGAGTCAACACCTTTTCGGTGTGCCGTTGAAGAAGCTAAGGCCCTTGGGAAATGTGCTTTAACCATGATTGGAATAGTTTTGCCGTGGTGGGAGTGACAAAACACTATAGCTGAGGACACCTGCCAGTGTAAAAGGTGTGATGATCACTTCCTCAGTTGTTATACACATAGTTCACTTAATAAAAATCAAACTTTAAAATATAACTGTAAAATACATGCTACAAAATAATCAAATAGAAAATAGTATGTAGTCCACAGTTGAGTTAAAAATGGAAATCCTTTATTGAAACACACAAACAAGTGATCCTAGTTGAGTATAAGGAACAGCATAAAAAAATCCTTATTTTTATATATATATATATATATATATATATAATCAGGTTGTTTGGAGCAAGGAAGTAGTTACAGTGGGTCGTTCTGTTAAGAGCAATAAAAGCATTAAAATCAGTCCTTTAGCCTAGCCCCCCTTACACCTTAATACCATAGTATAATCGGAGACTGTGCTGTCTAAAACTGAAACTAGAAAGCTAGAGACAAATTACAGTCTTAAGACCAGGCAATGGCAGACAAGGTCTTCCATCTTGCTCACTTCTAGAGAACATTTCCATCAACATTGGGCCAAAGAAGGAAGATCCATCAAAGGGAGCATTGATGAATGAAGACTTGAAGGGCTCAGCAAAATCATGTAGGTGCATCCAGACATGTCTCTTTATGGCTGTGGCTGAACCTGCCACCTGTGAAGTACCCTCTGCAGTGTGGTTTATCAGCTTCATGAATGCATTAGATGTGGACTGGAGGCTGGCCAGTTGTGTAGAGATCTTGTTCTGGTCCTCCACAGACATGGATCCAGAAAGAGAGTTGGAGAGCTCTTAAGTCAAATTTCTTTGCAGTCTTGTCAAATTGTGCCAAATAATTCAAAGACTGCAGGGCAAAGGTTGCTAAAGTGTAAAAGTGCTTAAATCTGTCCAAGGCCGTAGACTCCCTGTTAAAGGGATGAAAAGATGAGCTTTGCTCTGTGAGCTCTTTCTTAGTGGCTGCTGCCACAACCATGGCATATACAAGAACTACTTTGCTCCAGTGCGTTCTGTTCTTTGAGGGAGGCTGAAAGTCTATCTAATCTATCTAAGCCTTCTAGCTTATCAGTGGGAGTGGTAAGCACCAGGTAGCCTATCTACCACAAGAGTGGTTTCTGGCCCAGAAATTGTAGTTTATTGGCCATTTGGGCAGTTTTTCCATCTCTTTGAACTTTCTGGTTTAAAAGCCTGCATTTGCGCTTGTTTCCCACCTTCCCTGTAACTAGTTTCATCCAGATACAGATTTGCTGTATCCAGGGCTGTTTGTAAGCTTCTGTGGCCCCAAGTCTTTCTGTGTTGGAGGGAAGCCTTCTAGCTTATCAGTGGAAGTGGTAAGCACTAGGTAGCCTATCTACAACAAGATCCAGATACGGATTCTTAGTTTTAGCACTTGAATTTGCTTATCCATACTCAGCACTTGTTCAGAACTTGTAAGCACTAAATAAACTACAAATTACTACAGCACTCACCCTTCCTCATTACCTAGAGGAAAACAGTTTTGGTACTTACTTTCCTCACTTGCGTAGAGAAAAACAGCTCTTTTACTCACTTTCCTCACTTGTCTAGAGGAAAATTTTTTTTATTCAGGCATGTCGAAGGATCAGCTCCCAGTTTTCTCTCCTGTCTATCTGATGAATCTGGGCATCTTGGGGCAATGTAGCAATTGCCTCATGTACACAGACAACCCTCTCCTCCTACCACCCAACACTACAACCTGTGAGAGATGCACTTATCTAGCCAAACTGGAGGTAAAGCTCTCTCCAGCCAAGACTGAACTTGATAGTCAAGAGGAGAAGGTAAATTCTTGCAAAACACCACACTCATCACATAGTCCCACTAAACCTACACCACCAAATTCCACACATAGAAACACAAAAACATTTGTGGAGGCTCTCAGTAATAATCTGCTCAAGCAAAAGAGACCTCCAAAGCAGAAATGCAAGCAACCCCCCACCACCAACACAACCCAAATGACACATAGCCCACAGCCTCAGTGTGCCACTCAACCACAGCCCATAAGGCAAAACAACATACCCAACACACTAGTCATAGGTGACTCTATAGTCAGGCACACTGATGTTCCACTCACCAGGCTAAGCAAGGAGAAGATCACTGTCAGCTGCCTGTTGGGTGCCAGGATCCGCCACATAACCCACGCACTCAGGTCACTCCACAACAAGTAAAAATATGACTCTGTGATTGTCCATGTTGGTGTGAACGACCTGCGATGTACCTCCCTGGACTACATGAAAAGAGACATGTAAGAACTCTCCGATCTTGTAGCCCAGGCAGGTATGACCCTAGCCCTGAGTAGCATCCTGCCATTACCCAGAATGATACCGCAGTACAAGGACAAAATGATTGACTTCAACAATTGGCTAAGCTTCTGTTGTCATTCTAAGGGGATTCAGTATCTGTCTGCCTGGGACGACATGGTCAACAGACCTCGATGCTTTGCCAGAGATGGCCTGCACCTGTCACCCCTGGGATTCTGGATACTGGCAAAGGCTCTTGACGCATCCTCCAAAACAAGGAAGCCAATCTGGTGGTCCCCTGCCATAAACAAACTCTACAACAGAAGGAAGAAATTGTTGCTAAAGAGAGTAAAATCCCACGAGTGGAGGAGCTCCCTGGTCAGCTTCAACAAAAAGCTGAGATCCCTTATAAGATCCTCCAAAGCTAGCTATGAAAACAAGATTGCCACTGATTCTAAGGACAACCACAAATAATTCTGTAGCTATGTCAAGAATCTCAATGGCAACACCCAGATCTGCTCTGAGTTACAGCACAATGGCACAAAAATTACAGAACCAACTGATATTGCCAACATCCTGGCAGATAGGTTCAGTGCTAACTTTACCCCCCTCTCACCCCCTAAAGAGCTCATATCTATACAGGAAGAATGCAGAGTCCCTGTAATCACAACTTCACAGGAAAAGCAGCACTCTCTAAAGCCAAAAACACAGCATCCATGGAACCGGACAACATCCCAGGCTGCGTTTTACACGAATTTAGAATGAACTGGCTCCCCACCTAAGCACCATGTTCAGTCATAGCCTCACATCAGGCTTTGTGCCCACTGAATGGCACACAGCAACAGTTATCCCACCCCACAAAGGGGGAGCCACCACTGATCCTGGGAACTATCACCTATTAGCCTAACGAGCCTGGTCTGCAAGACCATGGAATGTATCATCATGGAATTCATAAACAAAGACATTGGTAACCTTCAAACTCTGTACACCACTCAGTTCGGGTTTGAGAAATGCAGATCATGCCTCTTGAACCTGGTTGACTTCTTTGAGGCAGTCACCAAAGCCATAGGTGAGAGTAAGGTGGTTCACACAGCCTATCTTGACCTCGCCAAGGCTTTCAACACCATCCCCTATTCTGGAATTATAGCTAAACTCACTAAACTAAGTATAAATCCCTATGTCACAAAATGGGTTGCTGACTGGCTCACTGACAGAACCCACACTGTAAAAGTTGCAGACTCCAAATCTAACTTCAAACCAGTGACAAGTGGAGAACCACAGGGTTCAGTCCTGGGACCTCTCCTGTTTGGTATCTACTTCTCTGAAGTACAGGCTAACAGAGATAGCCTCTGGCTAACGAAGTTCGCAGATGACTGCAAATCAGGAGCGATGGTAGAGTCCCCAAATGATGTGGACATCCTACAGAAGGGCCTCACTGAGACAGATGCCTAGTATCAGAGCCATGGCCTCAAGCTCAATGCCAAAAAGTGCATTGTTATCCCCTTTGGTAAAAACTCCGTAACCATGAACTACCACATAGGCGGCAGTTGTCTTAACACTGAATATGTGATGAGACCTTGGGACCCAGATGAACAGTAGTCTCTCCTAGAGGTCATTGTTCCCTTCTACTCGGCAGTCATTAGACCCATTATAGAGTACAACGCCCCTTTTGGAATGTACCTCACAAGACATCTGCAGCAGCTGGAAAGGCCACAGAAATACCTCACAAAGAGGATTACTGGCCTCAAACAGATGCCCTACACTGATCGTCTCAAAAAACTCCAGCTTTACTCTGTAGCATATCACATACTCTGAGGTAATATCTGCCTAACATATAAAGCTATGCCAGACCCAGAGCTATTGGACATGCTACACTAAAGAAATCTGAATCCTTCCGAGCTACACGCTCTAGGGACCTAAACCTTGTCACCACAATAAACAGGACTTGCTGGAGGGATAGATTCCTGTCCCAGAGACTTCCCATACTCTGGAACAAGCTACCCATCTATGTCAAGCAAAGTTCCTCATTAACACTCTTCAAGAAATATCTTGATGAGTAGATGGGAAATAGGAAATACACCCCGGGGATCACTTCTGTGGCTCTGGCTCGACAGCGGCACAGGAAATTAACTTTTTTGGGTTGGCATAAGCCAGGGAACTTTGTTGGCTAGGCTTACTTAGGCCATTGGGCCAATAGCCTAGTTACCTACCTATGAACCTATAACAGATTCATAGATTGTTACTAAGCTAACTGCCCTTGCGAACCATTTTAAGCTTAGCCAATTATCCCTTGTGAGACTCAAACCCTGCACCTTGTGTATGTAAGGCAAACACCTTAACCATTAGGCCAAACTCCCAACTTCCACAGTATCCGTCTCCTTCCGTGCATGGTGTGAGACAAGGTCTATTACATGATCAGCCAGGGGTCTCACCCAGGACATAGCAAGGACAGACCTGAAAGTCTCCAGGAACAGTGACTCTTCCTGGGAAGGGGTGCCAGAAGATGAACTGCCTTTCTGTTTTAGAAGTTCTAGTCTTTCTCTAAAGGAGACAACCTCAGGTGGATATCTGGGGTACCATTCCCCATTCATCGAAGTCAGTGTGTCCTCAGCGAGAAAATCCTGAGGGGAATCCAAGTGTTTCCTTTTGCACATTCTATTCCAAGGGACTTTATCAGTGGGGTATCTGGTGAGATATCAAAGTGACAGGTTGGCTGTCCCATTGGAATAGAAGTGAGAGGCTCAGAACTAAGACCCAATAATGGTAAAGAAATGGGATCTGAGGATAGGCAAGGATGTCCTCTCTCTAGGCAAAGAGAAGGCCCTATCCACTATGGTAGAGGGCCTAGGCAAAACAGAAGCTGGCAGCACTGCAGCCGAAGTCCACTGTGCTAATCACCCCTGAATCCCCCCAGGCTCCCTTCCTGAGGATGGAGTTGGAAATGAGCTGTCCATTGCTGAAGCACCAACAGGCAAGGATGGCTTTGATAACTTTTGAGTTGATTCCACCCCCCCCTCCCCGAGCCAGCACCAGTGTCAGCTCTTAGAGTCCTTCTGCTCCAAAAGGATCAGAGATGGATATCACAGGGAAGTAGTCAGAGTCAAAGAACAACCTGTCTTTGGATATGACAAGGACATCCCAAAGGATCTTGGATCCGAGGGCTCTGAAACCATGGGAAAGATCAGAGAAGGTGATATTAATTGAGAGTCACTAGTGAGTAGGCTCATGGATCTTATGGGAGATGAAGCTGGAATTACCCACACCTGGATCTAAGCTTTGAGGAACGTCATCATCCTAGCCACCTCTGCTTCAGATAAGCTGTTGGAGGACCTAAGTGAAGATCTGGTAGATGGTGGCCTGGAGTGCCTCCTGTGAGTCTCCTGGAGAAAAGAAGGAAGCCAAATAGATATCAGCTCCAGTGAGTATTAGGGTGTGCGGATCCAAGTTGACTTAGGTTTCAAGGATTTAGGATCTGAGGGAATCGTATCTGACTTTTTTGAAATTTTTGACAGTAGTTCAGTGGTCAGAGTTGAAGTAGGTGAGTGGTCCAGAGACCTTTTTCTGGTGTCCTTATCCTTTGGAGACGATTCAAGCTTCCCTTTCTCAGACCTGTTGGAGGGGGCTTGAGCCCCATTTGGAAGAGACGAGGAAGTAGAAGGAAGAAGGCCCTTCAGAATTAACTTATTTCTTCTGTTACTAATAGTTCTGGTGTTGAAACCTACACAGATCATGCATTCGGTATTAAAATGGGCAGCTGCCCATGCAATAAACATATTCCCTGTGGGCATTAGAGTTGTGAATCTTATAGTAACAGGAAATGCATTCCCTAAACCCAGTCGACTTATCTGTCATTATAAAGAAAAGATAATACAGTTGATGTTAACCAAAAGATCAAGAGCAATCTCAAAGCAGAAAAGGTAGAATTTTTTTTTAAAGGTAGAAAAAGAAGGTACCAACAATGGTACAAAGGAATACCCTCTAAAGAGTAGAAAATAGGGAAGGAAGAAAGCTAAAGGTACCAACAATGGTACTTAAGGGACTACCCACCATTAGGTATGAAAAGCAGGTTTTGCCTGATGGATAGAACCCAAAAAACACCAGAAAGTAAGGGAGGACAGGTGAAGGACTATTAAAATTATGTACTCACCATAACTTTGTATCTGTGTTGTCTATTTTCATTCTTCCTCAACATATGGGTACCGGATTCTACTCAGCCACATACACTAGACTTTTGGATCCAACTCTTGAGCTCCTCCCTCTATCCATAATGCTCCAGTCAGTCAACAATACCTCAGATCGAGTTTGCTGCGTCATAGATCCTTAGATACAGTAGGAAGAAGGAACTAATGAGTAAAGCTAGGACTAAAACCTGGAACAGAAGGTTCCAAAATATCCATAATATCATTCCAGAAGATGAAAGTAAGGGAGAAGGAGGGTGGGGAGTTGAGGAAAACTGAAAATGGACAATGCATGTGCATAGTTATAGTGAGTATGTAACTATAATATCTGATATTGTCCATTTCATTCTTCTTCAGTATATGGAACAGAGTCCCCAGATGAATCTTGGGTGGCCTTCATGGAATGATTTTGTGAAGAACTGACAAACCCAAATGCAAACGCAGCTCTGCTTCTGGAGATTAAATCTAGTTTGTAATGAGCAATAAAAGCACAAGGCTTAGACCAAGTAGTTGCTGCACAAATGTCATCAATGGAACTTCTACACCAGAAGGTGGAAGAAGTTGCCATGGATCTAGTAGAATGTGCCTTAGGAGGCTTTGATAGGGAGAGATATCACTAAGTATATACAAAAGAAATGCAATCAGTAATCATGTTGGTCAGGGTAACTTTAGAAAATGGTGATCACAGTTTGTTCTTTGGGAAAGAAACAAAACAACTGCTCTGCTTTCTTGAAATATTTTGTCCTGTGTAGTTAAAAACATAGTTGTCTGTGCACATCTAAAAGATGTAGCATGCGCAAGATGTAGCATGTGCTCTCCCTTATTTGTACAATTAGGGAAGAAGATAAGCAAATAAATTGTTTGATTGATATTCAATTCAGGCGCTACCTTTTGTAAGAAGGATGGATTCGTTTGTAAAGAAACTGTCATTGTGGAAAACAATATAAGGGGATTTGGAAGAGAGAGCCTGGAGTTTGGAAATTTGCCTTGTAGATATAATAGCCACTAGGAATGCTGTTTTCCAAGATAAAAATTTTAAATCAGATTTGGCTGAAAGTTCAAAGGGTTGTTGGGTCAATCCCTGAAGTACGACTGTTAAACCTAAGCAGGTGACGGATCTTTCACTGGAGGCCTAAATGAGAAGGTGCCTTTTAGAAAAGCCTTGCACAATTTTAAAAAAGCTAAAGAGGAAGCTTTTTCTCCTGGGTGAAAATTAGATACAGCTGCTAATTGTACTTGTAGAAAAACTAGCACCTTCCTAGAAAATAGAAGCTAAAAATTCCAGAACCGAAGATACAGAACCAATGAAAGGGTCAGCTTCCTTATTAAGATCCCAAACTATAAATATTTTCCATTTACTCCTGTAGATCTTCCTTACAGAAGTTTTCCGGGAAGATAGAAGTATGTGTTGGACTAGGAAGGAAAACCTAGACTGCCTAGCTATCAGTGGATTTGGAGAAACCATGAAGTTAGTTTGAGGCCTGGAATATCGGGATGCTTCATCCCCAAGGGATGTGTGAGAAGTCCTGAACTGGTGTCCAATGTCCATGATGGATGTCGAAGATGAGATCAAAGGAAGGGGAACCACACTTAGCAAGCCAAAAGGAGGCAATGAGGATAACTAAGCTCTTCAACTAAAATGCTTTCTACAAGACTTTTGAAATTAGAGGTTATGGGGGTTAAGCATAAAGGAGACTGGAGGGACAAACATGGACTAGAGCATCTCTGTGACTCCCCCTAAGGAGGATTAGAGCAAAATACTTCCTGTACTTGTTGTGGGGAGATGCAAAGAGATCGCAGCAAGGCTGGTCCCAGTGATGGAAAATCTCCACCAATGAATGATTGAGAAACAACTAGTGAGGTAACAAAATGGATCTGCTGAGTTTGTTCACTAGTATGTTGGATTTCCCTGAAATGTGCATTGCTTTAAGAAAGAGTTTGGAGGAGATCACCCACTGCCCTCTTCTCATTGCCTCTTGACAAAGGGGGTAAGATTTGGTTCCCCCTGTTTGTTGGTGTACCAGACCACAGACATGCTGTCGGTTTGTATCACAATTGTCCCTAGCGGGAGAACATCTTGAAAGGCCTACAACGTTAGTAGGACTGCTCTCATCTCTAGAACAGGGAAGCATTCGTGGTTACCATGGCTACTAAAGGAGACAGAGTAAAAGGATGGCCCATATAAAACCCATGCAAATAAATCCATCAATAAAGATCATTCTTGCATACTAGAGTGAGTTTGACTGGGCAGGACAGAGGATGATGCAGAATAGCCCACTGAACAGCTAGAGTCCATTGGAGAACAGACATATAGAAACAGGCCATAGGAACTAAAGTTATGGAGCCTGAAGGACAAGTTTGGCTGGAGAAGGGTGAACAAGAATTTGGTGCACCTTAAACTTGATTGTGTCTACACATTATGTAGAAGGGAGGCAATCTGACTTACTGTGTCCAACTAGACATCAGTGAACTCCAGGTTCCATACAGGCTGTAGATGTGATTTAGAGATGCTGACTGAAATGCCTAGTCTTTGACAAAGTTAGAGCAAACAATCCCTGGACTGCTCTAAGAAATACTTGGTTGGGGCGGTGAGGAGCCAGTCATCTATCTGTGGAAACATGCGGAATCCTAGCAGGCTCAAGTGAGACACTACCACTGCCATACACTTTGTAAGCACTCTGGCGACTGTGGTGAGACCAAAGGACAGGGCTCTGAACTGCTAGTGACTGGCTCCCAGCCGATAGTACAGAAATCTTTGGGATCATCTGTTCATCTTGATGTGATAGTGCATGTCCTGAAGATCGATTGGGCACATCCAATCATCTGTGCGTAAAAAGGGCAGAATGGATTGAACTGTGACCATTCAGAACTTTGACTTCTTACCTACTTTAAATTCTTTTAATAATCATTAAGGACATTGGGAACCTCTAGCTCAATCTGGTAGATGTCTTTGAAAAAGTTACCGAAGAAATGGATGAAAGTAAAATGGTAAACGCAGCATACCTCAACCCCACCAAGGCTTTCGACACAATCCTTCAGTCAGGCATGGTAACAAAAGCTAAATAAACTGGGAATAAACCCCCATATCATTTGCTGAATTGCCAGCTGGCTCACAGATAGGATGCAGGAGATCAGAATAGGAGATAATACCCCCACAAAGGGACTAGTCACAAATGCAGGCCCCTGGGGTTTAATGCTGGGAGCTCTGCTGTTTGGCATCTATGTTTCTGAATTAAATGCCAATGCCAAAGGGGTCTGGCTGACTAAGTTTGCAGATGACTGCAAGCTAAGAACAGTTATCCCCAAATGACTTAGCCATCCTGCAGGAAGTTTTGTTCATAGGTTCATAGGTAGGTACTAGGCTATCGGCAAGGGCGCCCGCAGGCAGGTGCAAGAGGGTGCACTTGCACCCCCCTGGAATCAGCTAGCCAGGAGATTAATTTTACTTCTAATTTAAAAAAAAAAAAATTTAAGAGCATTCTTCTTTAAGAACGCCCTTTGCATCCAGCATAACTCTCAACCATACTGAGAATCTTTTTTACTGGTTTTGAGGTACAAAAAATGGGGTGCCATGATTTCCGAGTGGCACCCCTTAATTTCCGAATTTCTCGGTTTATTTTTTTAATATTCCTGCTGATGTCATCGTGTGCAGAGGCATGCGCAATGACATCAGCTACGTGAAAAGGCTGTCGGAATTGGCCAAGGGCTCCACTGTACGTAGCATGCATGCGAGCAATTTAAAATTCAAGAATTAGCGGTTCTTTTGGTGACCGTAAGAATGGATGTACTGTTCTTGAGCTGGGAGTGGGAGCATTTATTTTCAAGAAGCTCTTCTGTTCTACTTTTTCGAGTAGCAATCCTCTGCGGCCATCAAGCCAGGTAAGAAGTGTGTGTGTATGTATGTTTGCAGGTACATCTGATTTATTTGACAGAAAGGATGAAATTAATGTGTTTGTGTTTACCTATGCGTGAACTGTATGTCCCATCTGGAACTCTGTCACAATTAGTCATTTACTGCTGTGGATTTTTGTCACCCGTGGCTGAGACAACCCAACGTACCTTCTGCATACCAGAAGCAATCTTGTGAAAGCATAACTTCAAGATGTCGCTGATTCAATTCAGCGTTTTACTGTAGCTTTACTCTGTCATATAATAGCAACGTTTTCTTCATTAAAACAATGCAATGTTTCTTCATTAAACATGCATTGCAAAAAAAGCAAAAGGACACAGAAAGCACGTGGATGCAAGTACGTCTGCGACAAAAAATTTTAAACTGAAAATAGAAAATTTGCAAAGTGTGATGCCGTCTCCACAAGCGTTATAAAAACAGGCATGCCATATCTGTCAAGAAGTGTTCCGTTTTAAAAAATTTAGTTTTTATAGAAAAACGGTAATACTTACACAGAGTTCTCTTTCAGAAAAAAAATCGTAGCAGTGAAGATCTATACTTGTCCTCTTATCACTGTCTTCACAGACCGAAAAAAGCACAGAGACAGCCCCCATGTTTGATTTAGTGCCTTGACAGCTTTCATATATGAAAACTAGAGAGATTTTCCTACATCCTGTAGGTAGCATGATAACTGATCAAACATGGCAGTCAACCAAATCTGCTGTAAGGGTGATGGACTGCACGAAGAAGCTTATTGTCTAACTACAGTGGCCAGACTGCAATACACTAGTGTGCTTCTCGAGGATACAAGTTAATAACATACATTATGACAGATAGAACTGAAGCGTAAGTTACATTGCACTAGTAAAAATCAGATATCATAGATAGCAATGTATTTTTTCCTTAGAACTACTAATTTAAATTAAAAAAATGCTTTGCGATTTATTTTCTTCTTAAGGAAATTAGTATTTTAAAGGTGACCTCTATAGCAAGTTCTTTATTTACATAAAACGGCTGCGACATTTACGAATTAAGGACTGTTTCAAAGTATTGAAACATGTTTTCCATTTTCGGTACTTAATACTCTCAGCAGCCCTTCCAGTTTTCTTCTCTCTGGAACAGAAAGCAGTGAAAAAGAAACCAAGTGCAACCTATTCAAAGAACACACAGAGCAAATAAACAAGGTGATGTATTATTTCTTTCTAGAAAAAAAGAATTTATACTAGCTGGACATTAATTAACCAGTGCATTTGCCTCAGGGTACACTGATTTTATTCAGAGACCTAAAACCCATTTTTGTTAGTGTTAATCTGTTATACAGTATGTTTTTACCAGGCAAGATATGAGTGTTAAGTGATCTGTTTCTCACTGGGATGAGCTAATGACATGCATTTATATTTTCTGAAGGATATCAAGTCTGAAACTCATTGTAACACAAATCCTGTACTGCAACTTTTTAAATGTGTCCCAAGTTTGGGGCCTATGTGTGTGTGTATGTAGAAAAGGGAGGTAGCATACCCCTCAGCTGTCCAGGTTTTTGCAGAATGTCCAGATTTTTGACACATATTCCTCCTAAAAACGATTTAAGTTGCTAAATAGTTTTAGACATCATATCCTTTAGAAAAAGGCATACCAACACAAATCATGTTATTCTAGCGATTTTATAAGTTCATGAAAGCAATATTTATAATCTGTCCCTGTTTATTTTAGGCTTTGTTCAGATTTCTTGCACTAAGAAATTGAGGTGTGTGTGTGAGAGAGACAGACAGAGTCAGACAGAGAGAGAGAAATGTCCTAGTTAGATCTAGCAGATGGAATTTATTTTCAAGTGCATTTTCAAGGAATTGTGAGCTTCAAGGAAAGCAAAGGTTACCCTACTGCTGCTCATGCTAAGTCTGCTTAACCATGTGCAACTGTTCTGTTCTGCAAATTGTATCATTGTGGTATAGAATGTTAAAGCAGTGTTAGCACAGCAGGTAGCATGCTTGCATTTTGATGCAAAGGGCTGTAAGTTCTATTCCTACAGCATGTACATTTGTATTTTAAGGGGGTATATGGTACTGTAGTCCTTAGTATGTCCTCCTTTGGATGAGACACCTAATAATTATGAACCTGTATTTCAGCTTGCCACCCATTCCCTATTGCCATATACCAGCTTACCATTTCTTTTAATGTAACATAGGCAATTTATTCTTCAAGGGAAACAGGCACTGAATTTGTAAATGAAACACTGAAATATAAAGTTATTTTCTAGCAACAACCTCTTCATTGGTTTCAGATCTCTTTAATGTGGAATTATTCAGATGACTTTTACTTCTGCAGAGATTCTGCATATTGATTGATATGGGTGGATTGTATGACAGAAGTTTGAGTGGCCCATCATGGTTGAAATGTTCTGAATTGGGCAGGTTGTCATTATTGGTTAATATGATTTGTTTCATTGCTTAAAGGGAAAATGTTCAGAACTATAAATTTAAAACACACTCTAACAAGTGGTGCTGCATTATACAAGGGATGTAATTCAATTATTATATAGTATAATTAATACAGTCAGAAAAGTGAATCAAAGAACTTTTGCATGGTTCTAAAAATGTGTGCAAGGAGCCTATGATTTGAAAACAGCCCAAAGGTAAACTTACCCTGCCACTGGCCAGATGCATTTTCTTTGAATGTGGGTTTCAATGCTGTTTCAGTGAATGTGGGTTTCAAAGGTAGAGACGTTTTAATGCTAAGTCTGTTTTCATTGTAAGACTATTGCTTTGTTTAGGTTTAGTAAATGTCTATCAGAGTTTGTGCTATACAATTTGAAATAAAAGTTGTAAATGAAATCCAAATATCTGTAATCATTGTATAAGTAAAGCATAAAACAGTATGCACACTGAGAGATTTGAACAGTGTCTATGACAAATGGAAAGAAATATCCAAGTAATGGAACACTGGAATGGCTGCGTGGGTGGGGAGTGGGGCTGTGTGGGTGGAGGTGGTGGGGCTGCATGGGCGGAGGGGGTGGGGCTGTATGGATGGGGCTCTGGGTTTGCACCCCCCCTGCAAAAAATCCTGCGGGCTCTCTTGGCTATCGGCCCAAGGGCTCACATAAGCCTAGCCAACAAGGTTCCCTGGCTTACGCCACCTAAGAAAGTTATTTTCCTGTGCCACTGTCGAGCAGAGACACAGAAGTGATCCCCGGGGTGTATTTTCTATTTCCCATCCACTCATCAAGATTTTTCTTGAAGAGTGCTAATGAAGAACTTGGCTTGGCATAGATGGGTAGCCTGTTTGAGTATGGGAAGTCTCTGGGACAGGAATCTATCTCTCCAGCATGTCCTGTTTATTGTGGTGACAAGGTTTAGGTCCCTAGAGCGTCTAGCTCGGAGGGATTGGGATGTCTTTAGGTGTAGCATGTCCAACAGCTCTGGGTTTGACATGGCCTTATATGTTAGGCAGAGATCACCTCGGAGTAGGCGATATGCTACGGAGTAAAGCTGGAGTTTTTTGAGATGGTCAGTGTAGGGCATTTGTTTGAGGCCAGTAATCCTCTTTGTGAGGTACTTCTGTGGCCTTTCCAGCTGCTGCAGATGTCTTGTGAGGTATATTCCAAAAGGGGCTTTGTACTCTATAATGGGTCTAATGAGTGTCGAGTAGAGGGGAACAATGCCCTCTTTCTTCCTGGATGAGAACCCTTTTATGATGAGGTGTGCCATGTGGAAAGACTTCCTGACTACTGTGACGATGTGACTGTCAGAGAGACTGTTGTCCACCTGGGTCCCAAAGTCTCTTATCACACATTCAGTGTTAAGTAGATTGCTGCCTATGTGGTAGTTAATGGGTACAGAGTTTTTACCAAAGGGGGTGACACTGCACTTTTTGGCATTGAACTTTTGAGGCCATGGCTCTGACACCAGGCATCAGTCTCAGCGAGGCCCTTCTGTAGGATGTCCACATAATTTGGGACTTGACTGTGGCTCCTAGTTTGCAGTCATCTGCGAACTTCATTAGCCAGAGGCCTTCTGTGTTAGCCTGTACTTCAGAGAAGTAGATAACAAACAGGAGAGGTCCCAGGACTGAACCTTGTGGTACTCCACTTGTCACTGGTTTGAGGTCAGATATGGAGTCTGCAACTTTTACAGTGTGGGTTCTGTCAGTGAGCCAGTTGGCAACCCATCTTGTGACGTACGGATTTATACCTAGTTTAGTGAGTTTAGCTATAATTCCAGAATGGAGGATGGTGTCAAAAGCCTTGCTGAGGTCAAGATAGGCTGTGTGAACCTCCTTACCCTCATCTACGGCTTTGGTGAATGCCTTAAAGAAGTTGATCAGGTTCAGAAGGCAAGATCTGCCTTTCACAAACCTGAACTGGATGGGATCCAGAGTTTGGAGGTCTAAACAAATAACTGGTGACAGAATCATGGGCTGAAACAAAATGCCAAAAAGTGCATTATTCTATCCTTTGGGAAGTTGCCTACCCCAAGAACTACAATATTGACAATATGTCCCTGAAATGTCATTGTTTCCTTTTATTCAGTCCTTATTAGGCCTATATTTGAGTTTAGCACCCACTTTGGCTTGTACTTGTCCAGGCGCATGCAACAACTGGAATGCTCTCAGAGATATCTTAGTAAAATTATACAAGGCCTAAGCAATATGTCCTATATGGACTGCTTGAAACCCTTGCCACTATACTTGGTATCCTACAGACTGCTAAGAGGTGATGTGTCTGGCATACAAGGCATCCTCCAACCCAATACCGATGGACCTGCTACACATCAGCAAATCATATGGTATCAGAAATAATCAGTACAAGGATCTAAACCTCTTCTGCAACAAGCATAGAATGGTTTGGAGGGACATGTATGTCTCACAGAGGATACCACTACTCTAAAATAGGTTCCCCATCCACATAAAACCAAGCTCATCCCTGTACGTATTCACACCGTACTTGAATCTATGGATAGGTAATAGAAAATTTACCCAGGAAATGCCTCTGACGGAGGCAGCTCCTAAATAATGTATCCCATGCATGAGTCCCCTCAATTTTTTTAGTTTCCTGTCTAGCCATTAATACCATTTTTCTCGGGTACTGTATGATTGATGGGAAAAGTATGAAGCCAGATTTGACGACAATTAAGTTTTCTATTTTTCCACTGTTGTGCAAATTTGGAGTTGGTATATTTACGTTCGGGGTGGGGTGTCTCCCCCCTCCACATGAGGGTGATGCAGCGGAATTGCTTCCCATTCAAAAGTACTCACCTCCAAGGTTCTTTTCTATTAATCAGATAGCACTCTGTGAAAGTGCTGGCAATGGATCGACATACATCCAAGTTATAAATGGCATGATCTCACTTATTCTCACTAGAGTTAATATATAATTATCAACTATGGGATGGGAAAGGCCAATCTAAGACCAAATGGGGTATATTATTTTTTAAGTTTCTAAATTCAGAAATTAGATTACCTTGAAGTAATAACTAATAAAATGAGCAGTTTTACATTTCTTAGTCTTTCACTATATTGCAGATGTCTGACTTGATTTGCCTTGTGAAATATCATTAACTGTATAACAGTTTATTTATATCAGTTATTTTAAAGGAGCAAAATCAGGAGTATCCAATCTACCATCTTGACAGAGGTTTATACAAGCGTACTAAAACCTTCTTATGTCTTGAGGTGACAGACCTTATAATATCTCCTACAGTACAAAACTGGCCTTCTAATATGTTAACACAACTACCAAAGTTTAGATGCTTAACAGTGCTCACACTCCATGCACTTAATTTAATGTAAACTTTCATCAAATTGTTACAATTACATATGTAACTGATAATGTTCAGATGCATTACTTTACACTTGTTTATGTTAAAAGATGATTGTTATCTGACCACCTATGCAAGCTAGTCTATGTAGTGTTACAAACCGTACTGTCCTCTGTTGACTGGCTCTAAGTAGCGAGTTTCGCATCACTTGCACATTTCTCCATCCACACTACATTAAATACAAGTGTAGTCACCATAAAACATTAAGAAATAGGATCTCAAAACTGACCCTTGTGGGGTAGCCCTTGATATGTTTATTTTATTTTATTTATTTATTTTACATTTGTTGACTGAGATATTCCAACTGGATTCATGTCCATTTTCAGTGGAGGCCTGGGGAGAAAAGCTCCAAGGTAAGCAGATACAATAAAAACAATGAAAACATATTACAAATATGGTATAGACAAAGAATATGTAAGCAAACATGAATAGACAAGATAAACAGGTTAGAGTTACTCCCTGGTGACAATCAGAGGTAAGTTCAACAGTAATCTGATTAATAGATTTTTCACATTCTTGATGAGAGCTAGCCAGGCTTGTTGCAGTGCAAAATCAGTTTAGTGCCAGATGTTGTTTGAGTCTAGTTTTAAATTGGCCTAGAGAGGAGAGCAAAGTAATGTCAGCTGGAAGTGAGTTCCAGGCTCTGCCTGCAGAGTTTGCAAAGAGAGAATCACCGGCTGCATTGTTAATTTTGATTGTCTGAATTAGTAGTCTGTTCGAGGATCGAAGCAGTCATGGATTGTTATAGGGGGTGATAAGATTTTTAAGTGCCGGAGTATTATCTGGATTATAAAGAATTTTTATTATCCATAATCAGTAGGTTATATTGGATTAGACTGGGTAGTTCAAGCCACCCAATCTGGTTAAGATTGATGCAGTGGTGTGTCCTAAAAGGCAGGCCAGTGACAAACCTGGCAATGTGATTATAACAAGTTGAGATCTTATTTAGATTAGAGAGTAGGGGGGTTGCATCTAGAAGTGTTGAAATTAGGTGAGAGTGAGCTATGGCAATTTTGGCTGGAGGATGAGGAAGGCTTTTACTCTGTGACCCTAGTTTTTTAGTGATGGTTTGAATCGATTGGTTCACATGTAGGTCAAATTTTAGGTTATCAATAATGACACCTAATAGTTTCGTAGAGGGGTCGGGAGAGATTATTGTGCCATCATTTGCATTTATGGTAAAGGTAAAAGCAGCAGACCTTTGTGTTGGTGAGAATAACAGCATTTTAGTTTTTTTGGGATTTAGTATCAATTGACGTGCAGACAGGGGCGGCTCGTGCTATGGGACTGCAGCCCCCCCACCTGTAGAAAAATAAAAGGAAAAGAATAAAAATTAAAAACAGTCCTCCCACCCTAGAAAGAAAACAAAAAAAAAATTCACAAGTCCCAGAACTCCACGCATGCATGCTTGGAGTTCCTGGTACTCAGAACTCCAAGCACACATGCATGCTTGGTGTTCAGAACACTCAGACTGCTGAGTTAGGCAGTTCGGACAGGGAAGACAGGGATCTCTACCCTGCCAGCCCAGAAGTATGTGCGGTGATGACCGCACAGATCGGAAGGTCACTGGACTGCATCGCCCGCAGGCTGGAGGCTCCAGCCTACTCCTGTGACGACTCGCAGGGAAACAGCTTGCGCAGGCTGCTACAGAAAATGACCAGAGTTGCTGGGGCGGGGAAACAGTTGTGCGGCCTGCTACAGTGGACAGAGTTGCTGGGGCTGCTACAGATGATGAACGGAGTTTGATCCGATCTATGGAAGAAGGACGAACAGTGTTGCTGCTATGGAGGTGTAGGGTGCTACAAACAAATGGAGGTGTGTGTGTATATAAAATGCCCCAGTTGCTACATACTTCTGGCTAGAGAGAACACATGGTGATGGGTAGAGAATACTCAGGCATGAACCTGTAGCTTGGGTGCAGGTAGTAAGGCCGTGAATTCCCTACCCACCTCCATCTGTAAAAAATTTGCAAATTTTTGCATCATATTTGTTCTGTTCTCATAAAATCTGTGGTTTCTGTATGTTTGTTGTTGCTAGCAAAGTCAGTAGTGCAGTGGTTCACTGGCAGCATTGTTGCCTGACAGCTACAGGTTCTCTGGTTTGATTCTTGGCTGGAGTGCTTTCTTTGTGGAGCCTGCATGTCTTCCCATCTTACAAAGACATGTGTCTGGAGTATTTCTCCTTGCTCTGCTGAAAATTGGCTTTTGTTCCAAGTCAGACTTTCCTGGTTAACAAATGTTAAATAAAAACAACAGGCATTTGAATTTCAGAGTTCATATTCTTCAGAAAGTACATAAGTTTATAACATGGATATTTGAAATTTGTCCTTATTTTTGGGACTGTATTCCCCCATTATTGGCTTTGTCCAGGTATTTTGTGCTAAGGTTGAGAGCTATGGTGAGAACTGAATTCACTGAATATGTTTGGGAGCTGTATTCCCCCATTACTGGCTTTCTCCATCTGTTTTTTGTTAAGAGGTTGAGAGGTATGGTGAGAACTAAATTCACTGAATATGTTTGGGGGCTGTATTCCCCCATTATTGGCTTTGTTCAGGTGTTTTGTACTAAGAGATTGACAGCTATGGTGAGAGCTGAATTCACTAAGTGGTAGTCATTTAAGTTTCAGTCTACCTCTCTTTCATAAAACAGCTGATTTGGCATAGTGGTATGTTGCTCTGACTGTTTTGCACAGGGTTCTCCTGGATTTAAGACTTGGCAGTGAAATCTATGGTGGTAATGCAGCATTTTATTGTAGCAACTTTCCAATATTATACAAGCAATGTTTAAAATGTGTTCCTGTTTTTTGGGCTTTTGTCGTCCCCCCCCCAATAAATGTTGGCTTTTTCCAGATTTCTTGTGCTGCAAAGTTCAGAGATGCAGCAGTGTTGAGTCGATTTTACAAGGAACTGAGAGCTGCAAGGGAACAAAAGTTTAGTACTGCTTATGGTGAGTCTACTTGCATTGTTAATAGCACAACAGGTTGTGTACTTGCTTTTGATGCAGAAGGTTGTGGGTTCTACTCCCACAGTAGTTAGATGCATTGCTGATACTGTATGTACTGTGTTGTAAATGGGGTGGATGCTGCAGTCCTTTTTGGCGAAGATACCTAGTAACTATGAACCTGTCAGTTTGCCATCCATTCCCTATTGCGATATTACTAGCTTATCATTTTTTTTATGCAACATAGGCAATTTATTCCTCAAGGGCAACAGCCACTTTATTTGTAGATGAAACAATGACATATAAAGTTGTTTGTTAGCAGCAACCTCTTCATTAGTCACAGATTTATTTATTGTGGAATTTAGATGACTTTTATCTTCAGAGATAGTGCATATTTACTGATACTGGTGGACTGTAGAAGTTTGAGTAGACTTTTATGATGGAAATGTAAGTTTGAGTAGACTTTTATGATGGAAATGTTCTGAATTGGGCAGTTTTGTCACTACTGGTGCATGCATTTTGTTTCATTGTTTACTGGAAAAATGTTCAAAACAATAAATTTAAAATGCCCTCTAACAACTGTACTGTATTGTACAAGGAATATAATTTAATAAAATCATGAAGTTGTATCAAAGAGCATGTGTATGTTTCGTGTTCAAGGGGTCTGTGATTTGAAAACAGCCCAAAGTTAATCTTTATCTGCCACTGGCAAAATGTATTTTCTTAGAATGTGGGTTTCAATGCTGTTTCAAGGGCAGAGAAGTTTTAATGCTAAGTCTATTTTCATTGTCAGACTGCATTGCTCTGTTTAGCAGATATCTATTAGGGTCTGCGCTGTAAAATGCAAAATAAAACTTTCAAATGAAATCCAAATCATCGCAGAAGTAAAGCAAGTGTGCACATTACAGTGTTTATGGTAAATGGGGCGAAGTAACCAAGGAATGGGACATTGGAATGGCTGCAGGTGGAAGGCTCCATTCGACCATGATTTTGTGAGGGGGGAAGGGCAGCAAACTCAGACAGCCCCGGCTGAACTATACCTCTCAACTGTCCAGATTTTTGCAGAATGACTAGATTTTTGCTTCTTAATTTTGGTTTGTTCCTCATAAAATGTGTGGTTTTCTGGCAAATCATTTAGGAATGAAGTCACCAAATAATGACAGACATTGAGTTTCAGACACTATAACCTTCAGAAAAATGCATGCTAAAGCAAGACCTGTTATTCTTTCAACTGTCTTAAGTTTATACAAGAGCAATTTTTAGTACTGTTTGTATGTTCCCCCAATATATTTATTTGGCCTTGTCCAGATTTCCTGCATTAAGAGGTTGAGAGGTACGTGCAAATAAAGCGCTTAATAGAATTAAGAATATCCAAACCTCTCAACTGTCCCCGATTTTGGCTCAAAATGTTGCTCTCCCCCTAATAATTCTTCCACAAAAATTGCAATTTTGGAATAAAACATGGGGGGTTTACAATTATAAATAACTGTAATGACTGGAGTTATAGATTACTTTTATTTCAGAAATGCATGTAGATGGCTCTTATTTTGTCAGCTGCTCAAGTTAACAGTACTAATATTAAAAAGGTGTCCCTTTTTTGACAGATTCCCAGCTGTATTGTGTTGCAATTTTATATTTTTGCATCGCATTTTTGGTCTGTTTTTCATAAAATAGTGGTTTTCTGCCAAATTAGTGGCAAATCATTAAAGATTGAAGTTAGAAAATAATGGCAGACATTTGAGTTTCAGATTTCATACCCTTCAGAAATTTCATACTAATGCAAGACCTACTACTTTTCTATTATCTTTCTAAGTTTATAAGAGCAATATTTAAAAATTGTCCTTATTTTTGGGCCTGTGTCCCACTTCCATGTATGGCTTTGTCCAGATTTCTTGCGCTGAGGTTGAGAGGTATGTGTGTCAGAGCCATCATCATCAGCCAGAGACATTTCAAATTGTGATATACTTGTTGCACCCTACTCCCCCATGTAGTGACTCTGAATATGTCCAAGCAAGGCAAGGAGCAGTTATGCAGTGTAAATGTGCAGAGTATTCCACCATCCAAGGTAGACACAAGTACGACAGTGGCTTTTCATCTGTCCTTGATTTTGCAGAATGTTCTGATTTTCTGTCATATTTTTATACTGTTGATTTATGCTTCTTATTATTCAGAAAATGCATGCTGTTACACTGCCCTGTTGCTTTGTGTTTATGTAGCAATGCTTTAATGACCATCGGGTAAGCTTGTCTGAGATTATAAGATGCAAGTAACCTTTAATAAGCATACTGTTAAATAATTAAAAACACCGAAAGCCTTTTTGTTGTTGTCATGCAGAGAATATTTACATAACTAGATAATGTACAAGCCTTAGGTATTGAAATGCATATGACAGTATTTGTAATAAAGGACAGGATTACAGTATTTTCAGAAGCTCATTAGATTTGTTAGAGATTTGCAGTCATCATTGCAGGCTTTACCCATAAACTAAACAAAATGCCAGTCTATCATGTGTGGTCCATAACCTGTGCAGTAATCCTTTGTAAGATGCAAGTAACCTTTAATAAGCATACTGTTAAATAATTACCAACACCGAAAGCCTTTTTGTTGTTGCCATGCAGAGAATATTTACATAACTAGATAATGTATAAGCCTTAGGTATTGAAATGCATATGAAAGTATTTGTAATAAAGAAAAGGATTACAATATTTTCAGTAGCTCATTACATTTGTTGGAGATTTGCAGTCATCTTTGCAGGCTTTACCCATAAACTAAACAAAATGCAAATCTATCATGTGTGGTCCATAACCTGTGCAGTAATCCTTTAAGCAATTTATCTTGAGCTTGTTTCTTGTTTGCTGTTCATTTGTTACTTTGATCATGTTTCTCCATGAAACAAGTAGAAAGTTTTTGTCAGGCAGCAGGTCTTTTTTGGATAAGAAACATTTTTACAAGTGGGGGTATCACAGAAATTTCTACTTTCAGCATGTTACTTGGTACTTTTATAAAGCTGAATCTAAGTTATAATTAGAACTTCAGTGCAAGGAGAAGCTTGTTTTTTTATACTTGATTCTGATTAGTATTCCAGTAATGTATTCAAAAAGTAATTTATTTTTTCATGCCTCACAACCTTTTTGTTTCCATCTAGATATTAAGTAAGCTGTCATGTAGCCAATGCATTGAAATATTTTTTTCTTCTATACTTCATTTTGTCTTGATTGGGCTCTCGAAATGACGGTTTGGCACACAGGGCAGCGTATTTAATTAAAGTTCCAGTTGTTGTGTTTTTGAGCATAGCCCCACCCTTTTCGAGTTGGCCACACTTCGTCCCATTGGCCCCACCCATTTAACTCCCATTTAACTCCCAGATATGCTCAGAATTAGTCCAAAATGATACAAAAATCACTGAACCCACAGACACTGCCAACATACTGGCAGACAGGTTCAGTGCAAACTTCACCCCCCCCCCCCCCCCTAAAGGAGAGATAACTATCCCAGCGGAGTGTAGCCTCCCAGACATCTCAAATGTGCAGGTGAAAGCTGCTCTCTCTAAAGCTAAAAACACAGCATCAATGGGACCGGATGGTGTCCCCGGCTGTGTGCTACACGGGCTAAATGAGGAATTAAACCCGCACATAAGGCAACTGTTTAATCTCAGCCTTACCACAGGATACGTGCCCAAGGAGTGGCGTACGGCAACTGTGGTCCCACTCCACAAAGGCGGTGCCTCTACGGACCCTTGTAATTACCGCCTCATAAGCTTAACAAGTCTAGTCTGCAAAGCTATGGAGAGGATCATAATGGAGCTCATAAACAAAGATATAGGGGACTTGCAGACATTGGACCCGACCCAGTTTGGCTTCGTCAAGGGCAGATCATGCCTTTTGAACTTGGTCGACTTCTTCGAAACAGTCACCAAGGCCATTGATGAGGGAAAGGCAGTCCATACAGCCTACCTTGACCTTGCAAAGGCTTTCGACACAATACCCCACTCGGGTATTGTAGAAAAACTTACCAGCTTAAATGTAAACCCATATGTCACAAGATGGGTTGCAAACTGGCTTAAGGACAGAACCCACAGGGTTAGAGTTGCTGGCGCTATGTCAGACTCCAAGCCGGTCACAAGTGGTGTCCCACAGGGCTCTGTCCTTGGCCCCCTATTGTTCGGCATCTACTTCTCAGAAGTACAGGCCAACATGGGAGGACTTTGGCTGACAAAGTTTGCAGATGACTGCAAACTGGGCGCCATAGTGGAAAGTGCATCTGACACAGATATCCTTCAGAAGGGACTCACGGAAACAGATAGCTGGTGCCAGAGCCATGGCCTGAAGTTAAACGCCAAAAAATGTATAGTCATACCCTTCGGGAAAAACAAGGTAACCCCAAGCTACCATATAGGTGGCAATCCACTAAGCACAGAAGAGGTTATCAGGGACCTGGGGACCCAGGTTGACAGTGGCCTTTCTTTTGACACTCACATTGCTAAAGTGGTTAGAAAGCCCTTCTACATTGTCCACCTGATCATGAAGGGATTCACATCCAGATCTAGTGAGGTCATTGTTCCCCTGTACTCTTCACTTATCAGACCAATGATCGAGTACAAAGACCCATTCGGGATGTATCTCACCTGACATCTGCAGCAATTGGAGAGACCCCAAAAGTTCCTCACCAAAAGGATAAAGGGACTCCAAAATCTGTCATATGCTGCCAGATTGAAGAAACTCCAGCTCTATTCAGTTGCATACTGTCTTCTCGGAGGTGACATGTGCCTGACATACAAGGCCATGTCCAACCCGGAATTAATGGACATGCTCCACCTCAAAAAATTAAAATCCACCAAAACCACTAGAGCAAGCGACTTAAACCTTAGCACGGATATAAATAGGACGTGCTGGAGGGACAGATTTATCACTCAGAGACTCCCTATGCTGTGGAATAAAATCCCGGTCCATGTGAGGCAGAGCACCTCGCTGGCTCTGTTCAAGAGAAATCTTGACCTGTGGATGGGAGATCGTAGGTTTATCCCGGGAATCATCTCTGTGTCACTGCTGGACAGAGGCACAACAAACTAATGGGCACAGTATTTTTTCATATAAGGGGTGGCGTAAGCCACAAAAATTTGGGCTAGGCTTATAAATGCCTTAGGGCAGATAGCCTAGTATAAACCTATGAACCTATGAACTGTCTCCTGCAGCCCCCCTTTAATTTGAAGTCACCAGCTGCCACTATGTTCAGAGAGTCAGTTTTCTATAGTATTAAAGGTGGACTGGGTAGCAGACCATAAATCTGTAGGAGATGTAGCTGAGCAAATAATGGTGGAGTCGTCAGCATATTGGATACAGCTGATATTTGGGGTGACAGTATAAAAGTCGTTAATAAAGATGGAAAACAGTAGGGGCCTTAGAATGGAGCCTTCTGGCACTCCAGGGGTGTTAGGCAGTAGGTTAGAGAGCTTGCTCTGCCAAAGAACAGCCTGTTGTCTCCCATTGAGGTAGGATTTAAACCGTTGAAGGGCTTTAGAATCTAGACAGAAAGTTTGCAGAGTGTGAATCAGAAGTTGGTGGTCAACCATGTCAAATGCCTTGGAAAGATCCAAGAAGAGGGCTGAAGATATGTGATTATTGTTATGGTTATTATTTATGATACTGGTAAAAGCTAGTAGGGCTGAAGTAGTGCTGTGGTGTAGAAGATGAGTCCAAATAACTTTCCTTAATCCTGACACTAGTATTCAGCCAAGATCCCACCAAGTTATTCATTACATTGAGTTTGACATCATTGAAATACAGTTTTGAAGCAGTTTGTTGAAGCCTCTCTCTTAAATTGCTGCATCTTAATTTTAACAGTGAATGTTTCTTTCTATTGCTAACTTGTGATGCAGCGTGTATGCTGTGTGAAGATTGCCAGAGAATGAAGTAAGGTCATTGTCCTTTTCCCATTGCTGTGCAATCTAAGAAGTGTTGTATATAAAGTTGCATAGTTATGTGGGATGGCCTGATGCCATGCAAAACCGTTTTAGTCTGTTCAGTGGGTTTGATGGAACCATTTAAACTTGATGTGTGGGTAATCAGTGGTCTCATTCTTAATGGAATATGTCATTGATGAATTAAACTAGATCTGGTTCCATGCATTTAACTATAAAAAAAATAAAATGTAAAAAACAAATCTGTTAATCTGAGCAATATCCACAGCACGATCAGAACTAATTTTGAGCAGTGCATCCTTGACTCAGTCTTCCATTATGGCCAGTTTCTTTTAGAGTAGTCAAGTTCAGCACCAGTACGTGACACAGTCGACTAAAGTCACCATATCTGAGAAGTACTAGACAGAGACCACAGCTATGAGGTTATCAGCAGCAATGTTCCTCACTCTCCAATGCAGTATATTATTACTGATATTCTGATAACTGATATGTTTATAGAAGGACTTTTTATTGCCTTTGCAAAAGTTGTTGCATTTAATTTGCATTTTCTTTTTGCTTTCCTTTGTTCATCTTTACATTTCCTGTAAGTGTGCATGTACTTTGCCTTATTTGTTGATGGCTGTTCCTTACATTGATACCAAAAGTACTTGTTTTTCCTGGCTAAATATATTTTGCCACAACATGTAAGGGAGTCATTTTCTGTGTAATTAATCTCATT